>NW_017306378.1:1802187-1812361 GCF_000935625.1 Nanorana parkeri
TTTGGAACATATGCAGATATTTATTACCTTCCACAAAGATCACAGTACCCTTCCTGACCATGCTATTATCTGCTTTTTCATTTCAGAAGGACGGCGCCATGTATGTTCAGGCATTATCTATGTTCATCATTTGCTTACTGGAGTGAGATACTGGGGGTGATTTACTAACCTAAACACACGCACGCACTAGGTGCGTGTGAGTTTTATTCAGACATGACATAGTCTTCTAAATCCTGTTGCCTGTGCAGATCTTGCTGTGTCTGCCACAGATCAGCCTCTGCTTCAGCCTCTCACCCTGTGATTTGCTGCAAAGTATACATGTTTCAATCTTATCCCTGATGGAGAGGAGATTGAGGAAACACAGCCTCTTGCTTACAGCAGACTAATAGACTAATGACATTAGCCAGTGGCGTAACCAGAGTTCTGGGCGCCCGGGGCAGAATTTTTTTTCGCCCCCCCCATTAGCTAATATGTTCATCCACACATGTAGAGTTATTGAAAGGTCCACTTTAACCTTTGCCTCTATCACTGATATTTGTTGAAGTATCTATTAACTGTCTTCATTGCAGTGCAATGCTATTAAATATTACATGTCCAAAGGGAAATGCCACATGACATGCATTGTGTCCTATTAGATAACTAGGCTAATTGATTAAACCAAGTGTGAGGATAGGTAGGGAATGAAATGAAAGAAAATGGCAGATTTAAAAAAGAAAACATTGGGGGAAAAAACATGTCATGTTAAAAAAGCTCAGGTGTTTGTGTTAAGCTTGTTTTAGTGTGTAAGGTGCAACAACCTCTTACGCCCTAGTGCACTAAAATAGAAATGACCATTTTGGTGGTCACATCATGCTAGATTGCAGTTGCTCCTCATATGACCTTCTATCTTGACTTCAATTTTGAAATGTATAGAGCTTCCATTTTAGATGTAGAAAGCCGCTGACCTCTTTATAATAATCGTTAATCGCTTGGCAGAATCATAGGTGCCCGGTACAGTTCTGAAAATCTGCTGGGAACGCGTCCGGATGAATTTCCTGCATTGCTTTGTAAAAGAGAGCGTTCAGAAATGAAAGGCATCACAATGTGTTCTGTGACCCGCCACACTTCCGTGATGCTATGTATAGGAATAATTGCCGGAATAATATGAGATTTGTGTAATGTTGCGGTATTTTGAATGATAATGGGAGGAGGAACAATCTTACTGCATCGACAGGAACACAAGGTATTATTGAGGCAGCTCTGAAAGTTGAGTAAAGTGCTAGGTTTGTAATGTATAATAACGGCAGAATTCTAAGTACTTCATTACCAATTCAAGCTAGAATAAATGCATTCAAATGCCAAGCAAATAGACAATAGGAGGTATCTTTATATTTGTTATGTGAATTCATATGGAATAACTGTCTCCCTATATAACAAAAGCACCTTTCTCCCTCTTCCCTAAAAAAAACTAATGCTCGATCCAATACACAAGCAATATGGCCATTGTACAGATAGAGCTTAGTTAAAGGAGAAAAAGCTTTTCACAGTTTTAAAGTAGAAAAGTAATTAAAAAAAACTGTGAGCAGATAGGTTCAAAATTCTTTGCAGATAGGCAAAACAATAAACTTACCTGCCTGTTTGCAATTATCTTTATGAATTATTTTACTGTATATTGAGCTGGAGATATGCAGTTCACTTTACAATTTTGGGATACTTCCATGCTGGGATGAATCAACTATGCATGCACGGGAGTTATATCATCCTCTGCCAGCTAATCAAGACAGATGAAGACCCAGCACCCAGAAGAAGTCCGGGAGCAGATGCTAGCATCAGCGAGGGAGAGGGAAGGTAAGCTAAGTTCCACTTTAACACAAGGATAAGGAATTTATTTTAGCCATGACACTGTAAACTCCCATTGGGCTGAAAATATCAGTCTTTTATTAAAATGTGTATCCTTTTCCTAGTGTTAGATATGTGAATTGAAAGTATGTAGGTAAAGGACATACCTTCTCTTTCCCCCAAAGAATGCAGGGCTTTAAAAATGAACGCACAAAGAATTATTGGTTAAACCTACAAGTGTTTGTTTTACCTCTCCTTTTACTCTTATACTGCCTTTTCAAAATAACAAATCATGTAATTTAGAGGTTGGATGAAAGTTTTAGCGTAGTACAACACTTATGATAGCATCATTTTTTAGAGGTCTACATATCATACCACAAATAGGAACAACTAAGGAATAGAGGGACAGAGACACTTGGTTTAAATTAGGGACAGCCCCATTTAAATAAGGGACAGTTGGGAGCTATGAGTTACGTGCCTTTGGTGTTCTTTTGTTTCCAATCTTTTTTTTTCAATTATTTTTCTTTTTTATAATTTCTTTCATAAGCTGCAACAGTACCTATAATGTAGTGATTAAGAAACAGCAATCAGTAGGTGTGCAGGCTGTGTGGAAAGGAAGAGAAGATGACATTTGATCATATTATATTGTGTACAATGACTAGTTTACTAGTTTGTTTGAAGAACAGAAAAGCAAAATGTTGTTTGAGCCAGGAGACATTGCATCTTATTTCTCTGTAATTGTTTAAGCAAGTACAGAAGTATAATGAGAAAAACAGTATCTGGCCTTGCACATTATTGGATGATTGAAGTGAACACAGCTTTACCTTATTCATTAAACTAAGAGAACATTCTTAGCTCCTGAATCCCTTTGTCTGCTAAAGGCTCAAATCATTGTTATTGCAAACAATTTAAAGTGAACATGTACTTTGTTTTTGTAGGGCAAAGTACCATGTTGACTTAAAGGTCAGCCCTACCCCCTCATGCTGCTAAAATTACCTTCCCCGCCACCCACTTCACCTACCAGAGAAAAGTTTAGAAGGCCTTTGTGAGCTTCAAGTCTTTCTATGAATAAATCATACAGGGCTAACCCCTCCATCCTTTCTGTATACTCGGAGTCATGACAACATTTGCATCTGTTGATTGGCTGCAATGGGCACTCCATGTTGCATTGTGGGAAGAAGAGAATTCCATACTCCCACTACCATCAGATAATACCATCAGAAACAAATGTTCACAATTTTTTTTGATTTTTATATTCAATTTAGGATTAAATCTAGTTTCCCAAATGACAACCATATTCACTGTTCAAGAAAAAAATTTCCACTCTGCCCTTTTGATTTTTTTCATGAACGTTCCAAAAATTATTTTTTTGAATCAAAATTCTATTGTTGGATTGTCAACTTTATTCACCTTCTCTTAAGCACCTGAACTCGGTGACTGGGGAGGTAAGTATAAGCAGCTGTAAGGGTGAGCTATTAAGTGAACCTACAGGTTCACTTTACATAACTTTGAACAAATGAGAGGAATGCCCATTTTGATTTAGGTATCATTGTTAAAAAATCTGAATGTTTCCAAAATAATGTTTCCAAAAGTTTAAAAATAATTTAAAATAGATTTACTGACATTTATGTATAATCTCAATCTGCCTCAAGATATTGTATGTAACACAAATATTCTATTGTTTAAATTTGATTTCCTTCTGTTAAAATGCACTGACAAATTAATATGTGCTACAGAATGACATATACACATTTTAGAACAGTCTTTTCCGTTTAACAGTAAATGCATGATTTATTGACACACATCTGTAATGCTTCTTCAATGTTTGTTTTGCCTTGGACCTAAACGACTGGAGTTTTTTTGGAGAGTTGAACTGGATGGATATGTTGTCTTTTTTGTGAGCCTAGCTAACCATATAACTATGTGTGTCTGTCTTTTGTTTTTGTATACCCTGTTTGGCAGAAAACCTAATGATTCACATTGGAATTTCAGCCCGCTTTAGTTCCAGAGGCCCACTAGTGACATGAGGGTTTCCACGTATGTTTAGTAGCCTATATTATTGCTGTCTGCCACAGCCGACTATGTGATCTGAACAAAAAGTAGACCAACACAACACAAAATCAGTGTAGCAGCTGGTGACGGGAGTTTTTCAATTTTACACTTCAACAGAGTCTTCTGGGGCTTGCATTTTTAAAAAAAGATGTGGATATAACCTGGAATTATGTTTTCCATGACCTAATACTGATTTTTTTTTCTTGGCCAAAGTTCTCCTATCATCAGAAATTGTATACAAAGAAATGAATGGTGTTTTAGAACACTTTCAAACACGTGAAAACCAAAAATATATCTAAATGCTAACATTTACTATTAGATCATAAACAATTGTCAGTTTTTTCACATAAAATACAGTGTTTAACTTTTATATTCTTTTTGGTATCTGAGTGCTTTTCTCAAGTCTTATCATACACTTCCTGTCTACATGCACTCTTTGCAGTGTCAGCAGCACCTCATTACATTGGACATGGCTCCTTGTAGTGACAATGGTGGACCGTGCCTGAGCAATATGTGTCAGCACAGCCACTTATATTTACCACCAGGAGTACACTGGACAGGGTCACAACACAGAAATATAATTGTTAGATAATTGTTACAGGAGATGCCTGAACTGAGCCTTTCATTACCGGATTGCCAGGTGTTTTTTCAATGAAACCTGATTTCCTACCAGCCATTGCACACAAAAAATGGGCAGTTGGGGAAGCAGTTCTTCCAAGTGGACATACCTGTACATCCTTGTCTATGTACATTTGTGCACACATGCACAATCCACTGTCATTAGACAGCAGAGAGCATCAGCTAAAGGCACAAAGCCAATTGGAGCAGCTCTGTGCCATGTGATTGCTGTGATTGGCCAATCACAGTGGTCACACATGTAAAGAATGTAGTGCTGTTTACATGTGAGAGCCTGTCCCTTCCTCGCACGACGAAGGAAGGGAAGGAAGTAGGATTGAATGAATAAATCCATTCATTATATTGTTCCGGCTAGTTCAGAGGAAGGAGTCACTGACCAACGTTTACGTCATTTTATTTCACGTCAAGTTCACTTACAACAATTATATGATTTGGCTCCAGTGATCTAAAATGTATAATTTTATAAAAAATGTGTGAATATGCCATTACTTATGATTTAAATTAATAAACACAATTCTACGGATGGGCTCCTTTTCCAAAATACTTGTAAGTTTTAAGATACAACTGTATATTATGTTCAGCTTTGTATTTTATTGATTTGCAAATGTGACTTTGTACAAATGGTTTTGGAACATTCAGCATATTACAGAACCATAAAAAAGCTCATTAATGAGTAATATAGCTGCTAAACTCTCTAAGACTGCTGTTTGAAGGAGGTTTTACTGGCTTTTGAGAAGTGATTGTAAACATGCAAGGGCAGGGCTTACCCTGTATAATGGCTGCATGTTTCACAGTTCCACTGGAGGGGAAAATATTGAAAAACAGCATGATACTAAAGCTGAACTCCAGGCAGATATAAAAGGCCACCAGTTAATGTATTCTTTTTTTTTTTAGTTTTTTCAGTTTTGGAAAGAATAGGGGAATGTTCAGACCCATGCCAATTTGTTATTTTTTTCTGTCTGTGTCTCATTGGAGAGGCTCCCCTTTACAGATGCAACAGGAAGTGAGAGGAAATCTATACAAAGTGAAGAGAAAGGTAGTTCAGATGCAAAAAATCACACCACTACACAGGCACCATCCCAATATAGAGCTGCTGGAGCCAGTTGCACATGAACAACAAGTGTCTCTTGGCCAGCAGGCCAGCTTTTCCTTCCTGCACCATATTGGGTTAGCACCTGTGCAGTGCGACAATTGGGTCGGCATGTGCGCAGTGCAAATATACCAATACATTTTTGGGGACAATGCCTTGTTTGCCAGGGACAAACCCCTCAAAATGGGGTCTGTTCCCTGCAAACGGGGATAAAAGGCAACCTTACCACAGTCTGGTGCACATCAATTATTGTATGCAAATATGATATGATTTGATAACAACTGCAACACAAAAGATTAATTAAAAACAACATCTCCCAGCCTGAGCTCTGCTGTACAGGGACTGCAAGAATCATATGCAGGTACTAACACTGCTTGCTTAAAATAACAAATGTAACTGTTATTGATGAATACAGAGCTGCATTGGAGGTCAGCTTCTATCTCTTTTAAACACTTGTGTTTTTGTAAGATAGTAAACACTTATTTCTTAATATCAGCTTTGTAATTCTGTTGAATATGTGTAATGTTTCCATGCAGTCAGTATAACCCTACTGTGAGGAGAGACCTCAAATTAATATGATTATTGGTAATTAAAGCACTTTCAATATAGAAACACAGCCGTTTGACCAAACAAGCTGAAGTGCATGCATATATTTAAAATAATCTTCAAAGAGATTTATGTAATTAAATGCAGCTAGGTTCTAGAAAGCAGCCATGTTCTTGGTGAGGAACACAAAAGCCAAGCCCCTTTCTATAAAAAAATAAAATAAACTCACAGCAGCCATGTTGATTTTAGGGAGAGCTGACAGTTCCGTGTAGGGAGAGATACTGTATTTTGGCATTGCTACATGTTCCCTGTGGCAATGCCCAGCTTACCACATCCTTTGTTTGACAATAGCAGACAACAACAGCTGCGATAGGAGTGATAGACGTGTTCAGAAATAGTAGACCAGCTGCAACAATGTCTGGTGATAAACCCGTGTATAATAGTGCTGTTATGTTGCGCTCGGTCTTGTGTATAAACTAATATTCCCTATAGGAATATTAGTTTATACACAAGACCGAGCGCAACATAACAGCACTATTATACATTTGTTTGACAATAACTTGCTTATTAGCCTTACAAATAGCCAACATTAAATAACAAGGTTTGCCCCCCACTGGCTTTAGTTGGGTACACTGCAAAGTTCATGAACGTCAAACAAGATTTGCAAAACTGTTTGTAAACCTAACACAGGCAGAATTGCTCCTCTCTACTTCTGCATGGGTCTATTTCTGCTATCATCCGTAGAAACATATAATATCAAAAGTGCAATATGAAGTCTTTGGATTGTATTTCAATAGGCAAAAAATAGTAGGTGCACAAAACTGGGAATGGGTACACAAAGCTGACTCCAGTATGGCCTACATGACATCAAGGTATTTTAGGCTCTATTCAAGGAGTATAACTACAAAATAAGGAGATTTATTTTCAGCCACGTACCTGTGATTTTTAGATCTCAAAATAAAAGTCACTTTTTCCAAAATTGTGATCCTTATCCAGGTGTGTAAGCTTTGTGAACGCCTACTGTCATCAGTCCAAACAATGCTGTCACAGTCCATCCTTTAAAAATAGTAATTGCCTACTTACTTTTGCTGTCTTTTGTGATTCAATAAGTATCCCCTTCATTGCTCCATTCTGTGGAACCTCTGAGATCTCCAGGTATCTCCTTCCACCTGCAGCAGCCTCCTTTCCCACCCCCCGGAGCCCTTATATTAACATAACTGACCACTGCTGCAAGGAGAACCATATGCAGTCTTCTGTTATTGGCATCATATTGACATCAGTTTGAGATGATTATGAGTTCATTCAGAATTCACTGATAGTTGCATTTGAAATACGGCTGACCTTTTTTTGAACTGTATTTGACTTACTTCAAGCAGGTTTTGCATTCCCATATATTTGTATAGGAATGCAAAACTCACTTTAAGTTAACTAAAGCCTGTCAACACAGGGCCTTAAGGAGCAAGCTTCAGCTCTGCATACAGCAGTAGTAAGTAATCCTGGAGCTTGGCATTGGTGGAGTTTGCAAAGTACAAGCTGAAGGGTCCTCCAACACAGCCAGAAATGTTGGAGGTTCCACAAAATAGTGGAGCAGATTACAGATCAATTTCACATTTTACACATTCTCAACTTCACATAGGGACATATTTATAAAGCAATGAATGACTTTCACTAAACATTCACTGGTGAAAAAGCAATCACTGTCATTTAAAACACATGTACCGGAAAGATTTACTTACAGTGACTGTTTGTGAATTTTAGATTCTCTGCTTTATGAATATACCCCATTGTGTAGCTCCCCCCTCCTTCCAGCTGATGCAGAATATACATAGTTACATAGTATTTGAGGTTGAATAAAGACATTAGTCCATCAAGTCCAACCTATTAGGATCTCATTCTAGGAGTACCCGTACCCCTAATGATCTAATAGAGAAGAATACATAGCTCACTCAATGGTCCTGTAGCAACCCCAAGATTTAAGTGGGCACACCTACGTCATCATGCGCAATGCAGGACTAGTGGTTGCCACTGGTCCTGTATCGTACGTGATAAGTCAGCAAGCAGGACAGTGACAAGACCAGTCCAAGTCCGGCAAGAAAAGTGGCTTGAGGGGACTATGCATTACAACCAGAGCCAGGGGGGAGAAAGACTGCATGACTGTGGATTAAGGTAAGTCTTCCTATCTATTAGATTTTCCCCAAGTAAAACAAACATTGTATTCTGCATCAGCTTCTGGGGGACACAATGTAAAGTATTTTGATGTATGCCCAGAGTTAGGCTTCAGCTCTGCGTAAATGTCATACATTGACAAGTGTCATAATTTGTCAGACACCTAGACAGGAAAAGTGACAGAATGAGGACACAAGAGTATTGTGCAACTTCATTAAAGGTCATTAAATCAGCAGATTGGTGGAACAGAGTAACAGTCATAATTGATGTGTGATCACCTGCACTACAGTGCAATCTAGCAACCAATGGGTATTTGAAGGAGCTATGTGCTTTCTATAGAACAAAGCTTAAAAATACCTAGGGCTGTATGTTTTTTTGACTACCCGTCTCAATGAATTTATCCAGCCACAGCAGGTTTAGTGGACTACTCCAATAGTCCTTTGTCAGTCTATCAGCTACAAACTGTAGTTGTTTGCTTGAGACTTATTGAATGCTTCCTGAACACTGATGTTAGAAAAACATCAGTTTTACAACAGATGAGTATGCAAGGCTCTCTAATTTGCAGTATGCCTTTAAGGTTTTAGCGATATTCCCCTGACATATTATCTCTGACTGTACATTATACTCTTAGATCTTAAGCACTCGATATCCTGCCCCACTTATATGGTAGCCACTTCTCTTTTTTCTCCTCTATAAAACACATTGAATCAACTTAGCAGCTTCAATCCACCTTGTATCAGTGACTGACAAGTACCATTCTTCAAATCTATTTTGAATACTCATAAATTTTTTGCCGCTCAGAAAATATAATGACACTGTGTTTCTTAAATGCACTTATCTGTTCTCATGGCCCTTTATTATCAACGTGACATACTTACACTGAGATCTCAGGGTCTCCCTTTTAAAAAGCTTCATTGTACTTTTTATGTCAGTTCACTATGGTTCCTTACATTGCTCCTTCCGCAATTTGACTTTTAACTTGCTTCTGTTCTGTTATATGCATTGGGAACAAAGCATGGGATCTGAACAATACTGTAGGAAACGAATTGGACTAACCAGATATGTATTGATAATAGCATCATTGGTGATGGCAGCTTCATGCAAATGTGTGAGAAGGTAGATACAGAAGGAACTATAGAGCAATGAAAATGCATGGAAATAGCTTTTCACATAACATATGTAGTACCAATTTTAATACTTTAAAGTCTGATGATAACTCATATTTTAGTTTTTAGTGATGAGTGATGGATTGAATCACTCACTGGTTGCTTATGTTTTTCATGAACTCCATTGTTGAGATCATTGTTGGATTCCTTTCATGTGCCAAGGCTTTTACAACACTGCATGAGAGATGAGGGGGTCTCAGTTCTGTAGTGTAAAATAAAGAGCAATGAGAGAATCTTCTGAAAACAAGAACCCCTTGTAATGGCCATGACATGGTTGACTACACTAGCACAAACATCTTACTGTTAGAATGCACCCAGTGGCGTAACAACCGGGGGTGCAGCAGGGGCGCGGGCCACGGGCGAAAAGTGAAGGGGGGGGGGCGCCGGGCGAAAATGGCACTTTCGGCTAAATGCCGAAAGTGACATTTTCCTGCCGTTTTGTCGGCGCGGCCGTGATTCCTTGCATCCCCGCTGGGACACAGAGCAGTGCCCAGCGGGGATGAAAGGAATCAGAGAGAAAATGACAGCCGGCCGAGCGCTGCGGGACGAGCGCTGTGAGCGGCCGGTGTCTTTCCTCCCACACCGCTCGGCCGCCTATCACAGTGCAGCAGAGCGGTGTGGGGGCGGAGACAGCCAGCGCTGTCACAGGAGGCTGGGCTCTCCTCTTGCAGCCTCCTATGACAGTGTGTGTCAGAGAGGA
>NW_017306378.1:1812936-1820896 GCF_000935625.1 Nanorana parkeri
GTTCCAGTGGTTGTTTATATAATGGGGGGGGGGCGAAAAAAAATTCTGCCCCGGGCGCCCAGAACTCTGGTTACGCCACTGAATGCAGCTGTCATATGTTTATTGTTAAGTGTAATAATTTGTAAGCACAGCAGCCCACAACCAATCAGAACACACATTGGGATGTTCTTGGTTCATCAGAGTGAATTCTGGATGGTTGTTATAGGTTACCACTTAAGAATTAGCACTCAAGAGCAAGCACTCTTCACGACTAAGGTTAATTCAGCAACCAAGATATCATATCAGTTTTGCTGGCCTGCCCTAAATGAACACCTAGTATTTATTATCACTGCTCTCATCCAAACAGAAAACGCACTGTATTAATTGATACAAATAAAAGGCATCAGCTGAATAGCTGCTGTGCCGAACGAGCGAGTGACCCTCTTTTTTTACAGCAGAGGAGAAGTCGCTAAGCACAGCGCATTACCAGGACCTGGAAGATTGCTATGAAGCACTGTATTTATAGCTGAGGTTCAGCTTTAATACTTGTAGTAAGTCTTCCCTGCATTATTTACTATATCTTTTTAAGTCGACTGTAGATGGCCCAGTTTAACTAAGCAATGCATCTCATTTGAGTGTCATTTTAGATGATTGGTGGAGAGAAGGAGAGAATCTTTGGGGACAGGACACCCTCTAAGGGTGTGGTATATGCTACTCGTTTGGAAAGACAAGACTGGTTTTCTTGAGAATCACAAAAAAGTGTAAATAGCAAGTACTCCACTTCTTCTGAAGTCCAAGATAGTCTTAGTTGTGAAGATTATTGGTAATTAATTCACATTTTAAAAAATACCACAATTCATGTGGTTGGGTTATCCTTGTATCCTTTATTAATACTGCAAGTTGTTTTGGGAATTACTTTAGGAAACAGAGTAGCAGACCATTAGTAAAGGATACAACATTTGTAATCAGAAAAGTAGACCAAAACAGATGTACAAAACAAGTGTCTGATGTAGTAGAGCTTGACCACTAGTGTTGTCCCTCCACAAAGAGCTTTCGATGATCTAGAAGTGCACATATAAAAATAATAATGAGAACTGAATGCCCTCGTTAAGTACAGATTGTCCATCTTGTTGGAGAATTTATGTGCAACCAGTTGACAACCATTCCCTTTTATTATGTAATACATTCTGTTTTGCAAAGGAATAACACCCCACACAGCACTGCACATTAGGGTTTGTTCACACCTATTCCAGTGCTTTCCAGCATGATTAGATGCTGGAATGCATTGGATCGCATCCTGGGTGGTGTGGCGGTGCATTCAAGTCAATGGCACCACAGCCACCCCAGCCCGCAGTGTGACACTCCCACCAGAACTTGCAAAAAATAGTACAAGCACAATTTTCAGACAGGTGCCATTGACTTGAATGCACCCCCATGCCCCCTCCCACCCCAAAATGCAGGGAGCCAGCCAGGGTGCGATCCAATGCATTCCAGCAGCTAATCGTGGTGGTACACACTGGAATAGGTATGAACAAGCTCTTATTCATTACATAGTAATGTGGTTAATAAGGTTAATCTAAATGTAAAGTCAGTCATCATCAAATAAGCTAAGGGCTTGTTCACAGCATGTCCGGACCAGATCAGTTTTTGTCCGCACCTGAAATGCATCCCAATCTATTCCTATGGTATTTTTGGGCCATGTTCACGCCAGTGCAGTCTGTTTCAGTGTGGACAAAAAAATGCTGAATGCACTATTGCTTCCGTTCTAGAACAGACTGCAACGCATGTAAACGCATCAAAAACACATGCAAATGTACTGGACTGCACCAGAAAGTCAATTTTAATTGGAAATAAAAAAAATTCACTGCACTGTGTTTGCAGATCTGCTCCAGATATGGTCCAGACATGGTGTGAACATAGCCTGAATGTGTAAATTAAAAAGTAATTTTTTATATGTTTAAGTCTGAAGGTAGATAATACCTGGTGATGCTACCATGAAGATCCCTGTTCAGGCACATACTGCAAAAGGGTCACAGTGCTCTGTTCCTGTCTCTCACTTGTGCTTCTGCATTGTCACCTTCTCACATGGGCTTCCAATGAGACTACAAGTAATCATTGCAATACACATTACACAGACATGGTCTTGGTTGTCACCAACAGGAAACCTGTTCTGAGGAATATCATGCAGCCATGGCTTGAATGTTGAATGTATGCATGTAGACAAGAATTGACTTCACATAGGTGACAGATCAGCAGCATTAATTAGCAACAAATTGATGAAAAAAACAGCAAAGGTCTTTTATTTAAAAATAAAAAAAACAGTTGTTAATGATACACAGTGCTTTAGCAAACTAAATGTTATTCAGTCAGGGTTTATATCTACTTTTGAAAAGGCAAGTCCATCAAGCTCAACCTCTCATAATTCTTGCAGCTGTGACCTAGAGAATGGAAAAACAAAACACACACAGAGGAGGAAAAATAACTTCCTTCCATATTTGACCACCATTATGTGAAAAATATGCAATGCGTGCTTGTTTTTGATAGTGCTTTTGCTTTTTATTGTAAAAACCTTTGTGTAAAAATAATAAGAACCAAACATAAAAACTAACTGGCATAAGTCAACAAGCCAACCCCATGTTGTCAAATTCCATTGATATCATAGCTTTACAGAAATTATTTCTATATAGAGCCTGTTACCCTAGGCTGTGACCCCCTGCTCCAAACATGTCCACGTAGAGCAAGTCAACTCTCTGTTTTTCACATACTTGAATAAGGTGAACTGGGTTGACAGTATGACTTAATAAAGTGCTAGCACACCGAGAAAATGATAGCTATTCCTTGTTAATGTAACTGTCAGTCAACCGGTAGAGTTTCCTTGCATAATCATAAGAGTGCAATGGATATAGTACAATTTCTCATTAACTGGTAATTGATTCCCCCAGCCTCCTCAGTCAACTTCTATCAGGACATAGAAGAGGAGCAGTGAGAAAATCTGACCTCTGGAGTTCTTCATGCCACAATCTTACCGTCTTCTATTTTGACATTTTAAAAGAAACGTAGTCCGAAGAAAGAATTTGAATCGTAATTACTCCCACTTAACACAGTAAATTCGGGCTCAACTGAATGAAATGCACATGTTTAAATAGGCTGTACTCTGCAGACAGAGGCAGTCCAGAAATCTGCTAATTTGTGAGTGTGGAATACATTATTTTGTAATTTTCTGTAGAATTACTTCATTAATCCTCCATACTTCAGAAAATCAGACAAATGGGTCATTTTAAATAGTCATTATTTCAAGATATTTTAATCTGTACAAATAGGATTGAGATGAGTTTTTTTCCTTGTCACAATCTTGGCCAGATGTTAGCAGAGAAATAATTTCTGTTGGCGGTAGCTGCAGATATTTGGCAAATTTTGATTATTTTTCACTGCCCAGGTACAAAATGTAGTAGTACTGAGTAATAAATTAATATTGGTATTATTTGTATTTATTAAATAATACATTTAATGAAATCATTTTAAAATTTAGTAAAGAAGAAATCTTATCATAAAAAGTTACTGGTACAAATACATAATAGCAAGTTGTGTGTATCTGATGTTTCTCTTTCTGAGTTGCAGTATATGTACAATGAATCTGGCAAACATATACAGTAGGTGTGGGCAGCTTTCCCTAACCAAAGGAAGAGGCTGCTGGAGCACTTAGACCACAGTGTGATGTGATTAATGGCTGCCAATGTTGTCAGGAATCAATAGCAAAAGGATAATACAGCCGAAAATATTAATGGATCATTATTTTAATGTTATATTTTAATTACTGAATGTTGTATTTATGCCAGTGTTCTCCATTAAAGTATATCTAAAGCCATTTTCTTTCAATTTAGATACATTAGGAAATAGTTAAAAACCCCTGTCAGGTTTTTTTTTGTTTCCAATCTTTGTTCCTTCACTTTCTGTCATGTAGACCAAACAGGAAGTGAGAGGAATTCTCTCCAAAGTAAGGTAAATCCTGAAATTCAGCTAAAGTAGCAAATTTCAACATTACAGGTGACAAAGCATCACTACTTTTTTCAATTATATTATATATATGTTTTTGAATTCACACAACTGAGCTTGGGTTCTTCAAATTTAAGTGTTATTTATAGCTGGGAATGTGACGTGGGCTCTCTAGTAGGCTGACATTTTGGAACACACATCAGAGATTTTTCAGCACCACTGAAAGTCATAAGTTTTATTTTTTGCTGTGCTCGGCAAAGCTTGCCTTACATGTTTTAAACAACGATTCAAGACAGGAGGAAACATTATGCAGAGATGATATTCTCATAGAAATAATACAATTAGGAGGCAGGATTAAATAAGAACAGAGCTCCACAGTGCTGTCAGGAAATATATTCACTGCTGTCTCTGGTTGAACTGACATTCTATGCTCTCTCCTTTATAAACTGTTTACTTACTGACCGGAGCTGTGATTGTGCAGGCATTTATTTCCAGTTTTGAAATGACATGTAACATGGGAACTGAGTTGATTGTAATATTGAAAGGGAATTTATAATCTTTTGAATGCTTGCTTTAGATAATCATGAGAAAGAGATCAACTTAATGTAAAAAATATCATCATTACGTGTTATTATTTTATAAACCTTCTTTCTGTATAAAGTAAAGATGTGTAAAATTCTGAAAAGTTGGATTAGTTGCGTGTCAGTCAAATTTTTCAAAAACTGTCAAACCTCTGAAACTTGGAATTTCCAAAACAAATGCATATTAAAAGATTCATACCCATTTGTAATTTATTGAATATGGATGTGCTGAGTATTCTTTTTTTGGCAGTTCAGGATTCTGAAATACTTTGGAAGAAAGGGAGCAAAGGCTGCTCCAGAGTCTGTTTCTTCCTTATCCCTGAATCTGCTAATGCCTGAGCAACCTTAGAATGACTGTCAGTGCCACCGGTTCCCACCCTTCTATCTTAGTATCCCTGCTAGAATTTTTAAAAGAAGTTGCTCGAGCTGGCTTTTTTTTTTGGCAGGACTGCATGAGCTTGCCAAATTTTCTTCACAATTCTGTATCATTTACTGCTGTGGAGCCTTTTTTATTATCCAACACACAACTGAGCACTTAATTCTTGCAGTGCAGGTGTAGGGTTAAGATTTTTTTCCCCAGAATTCAGCTTTATTGTCTTTATAATGTTATTAATTAGTGTCAACTATGGTATTCATTTGCTAGGCAATGATGTTGGCTTTGGTACACACCATAATAGTTTAAAAAAAAAAGATTGTTGACCCTATAAAACTGCGACTTTCCAACTAGCTTCTTGGAAGTCAAATGTAACTTTTCTAACCTCTGACTGATAATGTTAGTAGACAAGTTGCAAGCGGTTTTGAAGACTCCATCAAATTGAATACATGATGGATTATACTAACGAAACTAGCCAGAGCTGGTCTAATTTGTGTAATTTATTTATGTTTATAATAATATTACTAAAACCTCATTGAGAACTATTTTTCATACAGGTATGTAACGCTGTTCACTTACACTTTATGTATCTGAATAAGGCACATGAACAAGACCAATTTGGGGGAGCACTAACACAGGTCACCAATAATGATAGCATAACTAGAAATAGTATTATGAAAGGAATAACAAAGGTAATACTTTCAACAAAAGTAGATAGTGTTGTCAACAGCAGCCAGCCAATTAATTGTTTTACCCTTGTAAGCAGTAACAGAATACAAAAGCTACAACATAGTTGCTTTGGCAACACTGTGCCACACTGTCTCTACCAGTAGCGTTTTGCAATTAGGTACATCATATCATAAATAACAAAACTCTTTTACAAGTAACTTTGAAATAATGCATTAATTCACCTATTGATCTTCCATAAAGAGTAAGTGCACTTTTGTTATGAAAAACATAAACCCTAACAGTTACATTCTCTTATCTGCACCATTTAGATCTGTAAAATATACAAGTGAAAGTGTTTTGTTATATCTGTACAATAACTGCAATACTATACCTGCTAATCCTTCCAGAAGTATTGTGAGCCAGAAAGTTCCTGCTCTGACCTGCTAGCATTGTTTCCAGCCATGGACTACAGAACATTTTCCCTAATATGTTATGGAGAAGAAGAGAGGGGGGAGGTTAGCTATAGTCCTCTCTTAGGTTGACAACTCTCCTCCTTCATAGATACAGTACATTAACTTAGCAATGTCTCCTTAGGACAGAGAAAAAGAAGAGAAGAGAAAAAACACAATTGCAGCCACCACATCTAAGGATTGGGTAGCTGTAATATATTACACTGTTGCTCTTGAGTTTAGATATGTTTAAATGTCAGCTGCCATTTTCATTGGGCTTCTTCGGAGGGTTGTATCTAAGGTCAGTATCTAACAACAAAAGAAGAGTATCAAATTAAAAGTGTAGGTGTTCTGCAGAGAAAGGTCTGCACTGGCAGTTTTGAAATGAATGAGCTGCTGTAGGCAACTCTTGTGGGTTGCTTGACAATCCAGGTGTGAGATTGTTTACTTTTGCCTGTACACATTCTACTTAGACATCAAACTGGTATGAGATAAAGCTCATCTCCAGTTAAATATTTTTCGTTTTAATTAGAGTGCAGAAGGGTTAGATTCTCTGTGCAGATTTTATTGTTTGCTGTGTACCTATTGGGTAAATGTTTCCTTGCTTTCTCTTTATTTTATCAGTGCAAGTGTTGCTTTTTAATTTTAACCTGGCTAAACCTGGAGTGAATTTCATCAGGTTCCTGATCAACCGTTTGAAATTCAGGCCACGGGTGGCCCAGCCAGCACCTCTCCTCTGAACAAGAGCCAATTTTGTAATCCACTTTTGTCAAAGGAGCTGGTTCAAAAATTTTCGGGTAAAAAACAATGCCTGCTTCCAGTCACATGCACTGAACTGCTGAACATAATAGCGGGCAGCTGGAAATTCATGCCAAACAACCCGGAAGGAGAAATCCTTTAGAAATTATATTATTGCATGGTCAGCTTTAAAAGAGAACTCCAGGGCACACCTTATTTTGCCACTTTTAGTTTCCTACAAGGCGCTGTTACTGTAACGGGAGGAGAGAAGAGTGGGGAGGATCCTGACAATATTGTTGGGACCGCTTCTCAGCATGGAGCTCAGCTCTGCCCACAAGATATTATTTTGAATTGCAAGCTTATGGTGGATTTTTGATTACAGAAGTAAATTGCAAACTGTGTTCCTGTATCATTAGGAAATAAAAAATGGCAAAAAAGGTGTGCCCTATAGTTCTTCTTTAAACCCATCTCCAGCCTTGAGTTGATCTTTAAACTTAAATAAACATTTGGCTGGAGTTGAGTTTTAACAAAAAATATTTTGGTTTCAACGGACATGATACATTTTGGTCATATACAGAATGGTGACTGACACATGTAAAATAGAGAAAGAGTGTTACAGAGCACAGGCTTCCAGACCAGCAGGAAGTACAAATCCAGTGGTCCCGTGGCATGATTTCTGGATTCTAACTGCAGGGAGGTAACAAAGACCTCCAATCAGTTTTAACTGAGCACATTTTCTTACCGCCGCACATCTGCAATGTTGGGTCACTGACCCAACACTGTTTTAATTTGTTACCTAAAATTGCCCTTTAAGGTTTATTTATTTGTTACCAATCTGCATCTTGTGTGACATTATAAACTAATCATTTCATGAATGAAATCCTCCCCTTTTGCTTTTTGGTAAGCTAGGCTATTTCAGATGAGCAATCTGAAATTGACTTGAGCCATAATATGAAACAACAGACTACTGCAGCAGTTTCATCTATTCATACGGTTGCTCTGTGATAAATAATTAATCGATCCTTCAGTTAAAGTAGATATTTGTATTGTGCCCTTGTAAGGCTTCAGAAGCTGCTGAAACAGAGATTAGTTGTACCCATATATACTTCTAACAGCATTAAGCAGTGCGGTCAAATGTAGGCCTTTGTCTAGATTATATCTGTCGTCTATGTGATACA
>NW_017306378.1:1820953-1933397 GCF_000935625.1 Nanorana parkeri
GCTAGCTTACTCCTACATAAACAAAAATCTCCAAGCCTGGCAATCAAATTGTATGCAGGATGAATAAGAAGCTTACATCAAGAACATGTAACTCAATAATATAATAGGTAGCTTGCTGTTATCCAGATTGGCAGGATAACTGTTGTGTTACATTCTCCTTTGGTTAATTCAAGTGAGTGAATGATAAAAGGATAGAAATTAATAGTTTGTGAAAACTATAAAATATGTGTTTGTTAAAAAAAAGGAGGTCATAATTAAAAAACAGTTCCTCTGAAAAGTTTTTTTTTTTCTTTTTGATGAGCTATTTTGTTTGTTTCTTTTTTCATTATATATTTTTTTTATATATTTACATTTTATTATATTTGATATTTAATTGTATTGTTACTTTTGGAGACACCCTCAACATAGCTACGATAATCTGATATCTTAGCTGAAAGCTAAGCTATTTGTGTCACCAGCCAGTGAGTTTGCCATATATTTCTGCATGACAGGCTACCTGGAACAGCACCATCTACTGGATGAGAAATAGAAAATTCACTGTCAGCAGGACAGAAAGTGATAAGAAATCTGACATTTTAAAGTCGTCTTATACTTCATTAGAGAGTATTAAACGCTCAATCATTTTTCAATAATGAATCCAAACCAAACAAATATGCATTGCCCAGAAAAGTATTTCTTTAATCTTTTGCCCAAGCTCTTACAGTCATCATGTTTTCAAACGGATCCAGCTCTCTCAGCTCAGGTTCCCTGAATGTCCTGTACAGTACAATATCACAAGAGGCCTTTCTGTGCCTGTGTGTTTGTGGAGACACACACAGCTTACTAGCACACACAAGGGTGGCAGCACACACAAGGGTGGCTTCATAGGCCCTGCAAGGGAAAAGAGCCACCCTAAAACAGGCCATCTGGGCCAATGCTCAAGGGACCAGCAGTTCTTCAGTAAGCTAAAATGTTTAAATATTAAAGAGCAGCATCCATTGTATGTGATTTGTCAGCATTTGAAATAGTTTAAAAACCTTTTGAATTTGATATGACTTTATACCAAACTAAAACATTAAAAATTTGAATTTTGGATGACATTTCTGATGAAATATTGTTTGGATGATAGTTATAGAGGGAATAATCTCCTTTTTGCCTCTGCCACCCATAGAAGCATGGCCACTGTGCCTAGTAGTAAAGGGTAATGACCCCCCTAAGGGTACTATAACTGTGCTTATACCCTGATTAGTCTATTCATAATGGGTGACAAACACCCAAAATTCCTGGAGCAAACAACATTGTCTTTGCTGTATACTGAAATTGCTGGTTTTGTTAATAAGAATTGACTCCAGCGTATTGGTTTCCAGAACTAAAACATACATAAAGAAGAAATAACATTGTAATATCTAATTTCAACGTCCTTCACAAACTGTTGCGCAAACAAGCCAACATAATGTCATACATCACTGAAGCCGAAATGTATCATTTGTGGAGTCTCCTACCAATTCGGTGACTGATGAATTGAAGCTTATCTCTGAAGGATGCTTCTATCAAAAAACAACAGAGCCATTACAATATTATGACACTGACTACGTACTCCTTGTGAGTTTGACAGTAGAGGTGGAAAGGTTATTTAAAATGGATTTTTTTCATTTATATGACACCACTTATATGTTGACATTGTACATTTGCTGCCTATTGTCATCAAAGGTCAATACAACTAGAAAATGGTAGCTAAAGCTGGGCTTATGCGATTAAATCTTTAAAACTGAAGACCAGGCAAAAAAACACGAATGAAAACCATATGAAACCATGATTTAGCTGTCAAAGAACTTGCATTTGTGATTGTATAATAATTAACATTAATGTGGTAATTATTATAGTGCTGTATTCATTTTCACCTAGTTTATCATTGCCTTGAACACTTTTTCCAAAATGTTATATTGCAGCTTTTGTTTTATAGAGATTTTCAGTATCTCTGCAACCTACGCAGAATACTTTAATCTGACTCAAGCACTTATCATTTATTCCTCTGTACTACTTGGTTATATCTAGAATTGTCCCTTGATCAAGAAAATCTAATCATACACTCACAGGCTAAAAAGTAAGCCCATATAGAATCCTAATCTATTCAGTAGAAATAGGAAGTTAAGAAGTTCTTTGGAGTCCAATGTATCTACTGTATTAAAAGGCAACAATGCAAAATGTTGACATAGTTTTTGGAGCTTGTGAAATTACTGAAGCATCTGAGTGATAAGCTTCATTTTCATGCCTGGTGATGTTACTGATAGCCTATGTAATTGGGGTTCACGGGTACTGCTGGTCTTGTGAGTACTGTGTGTGTGTGTGTGTGTGTGTAGAGCTTAAAGGCAAACTCCACAAATAAATAAAAAATTATCACAGAATATATAATTGCCACACAAGCTATTTTGTATCTTAATGTTATTAAAAATTACCTTTCCATTTAAAACTGCAGCTGCTATAATTTTCTTTAACTGTCAAAAAATGCAATGCAACATGATGACCTGAAGGTGTTCTGTACACAGCTGGTGTACAGAACATCCCCAGAAAAGTTTTTTCCTGCTTCCGTGATTGGTTGACTGATTTTGACAGAGGTCTGTACTAAGATACAAGTATAATTTTTGGCATCTCTTGAAATGGGAAATTCATTTTTAGTGAGATACTCCCTAAGGGTAATTACTACTAAAGGTATGCTGACACTGCACCTTTCCTCATTAGAACACAGAATGTCCACCAGCTGGTTATTACAAATGCAGATCCTCCCATTCAGGCATCAGTTTTGTTGCAACAAACAGTTATTTCTTCAGAGCAGAAAAAGGAAGGAATCTGCAATGAAGTTTGTTAAAATCTTTGCAATGTACTTTGCAAAAACTTCACATAAAAAAAATAACTAAAAAAATGATTCTTTAAGTGGAGCTTTAATAAGGTGACAGTTTAATGCTGTTCTCTTTGTTTTCTTTACACATGATTGAGTACTTAAAGAAAACGAATCTTCACCTTATTCACTATGCTCAGTGACTATTCAATTTGCAAAGTGAACATTGTGTACTCCTCACAATTTGCAGAAGCATTGTTAGACTGCCCTTCAGTTGGCCATTGGGATGACTATTGGGAATGTAGTAGGTATTTGCACAAGATAGGTAGTCCAATAGCCAACTGAAGGAGTGCACATAGCAGTGGTTTAGCACTGTCAGCCTAAAACAGGAAGTGCTGTTACTGGCAGGATGTACAGGTAGGAAACTTTGCAACAGATGCACAAAATGTATTTTCTTAAGAAAACTATTTACAGTCTGGCCTACTGCAAAACATACTAAAAAAATTGATTCAGGGTTTACATACACTGTGAAAAGAACAATTTCTAATTTTTAACTGGTCACGCACAATGTGTATAACAATGACTCTTAGTTCTGATCATTTTGGTATCACAATGTTTGCTTAAAAGAACAACATCATAACTTACATAAATATGTTTGCATCAATTGCTCCCTTTATCCCAGACAGACATCTCTATTACAGTTCTGCTCTTTTATTGATGCATTTTTTGTCTTGTGTTTAACATCTGTTGATAGGTCACAGATGGAACGACCTTGCTACAAGATTATTGACTTGTCGTGCTGCTTGTATTTGACAATCAATCATCTGGCATGCATCCTTCTCTTGGTAGTTTGTTTGCTTTCACCTAAATGTATTAGAGAGTTATTTGCATGGAATATGGAAAGCTTTGCTGCTTAAATAGTTTTTGAAGGTGGACAAACAGTAGAATATAAAATGGATAATGTGTTAAAGGGATGTCTCAGGTTATACGTTTAACATAAAACAAACCTTCCAACTTTCTAAGTTAAGAAAGAGGGACACTTTTATCACAAAGTGTGTACGCAAAGGACATGCCCCGTTACAAAGCAATTAGTTAAACTCACAAGTGCTTTTTTCTACCACTACTTTGATTTGGACTAGCATTTCAAATTAACAAATGCAATAATATAAATGTTAGATAAATATGTAGGTTTTGTGTAGTGTAACACTTCTGGTGCATAATAATCATAATGCATTTAAAAAAAATAAAGTTCTATATATCGACAAAAAAGAGGGACAGCTAAGGGGAGACGGGGGACAGAGGGATTTGGCTTCAGAAGGGGGACAGTCCCTCAAATGAGGGATAGTTTGGAGCTGTGCTTAAACCATTGATACAGTTAAGAATTTGATTAATAAAAATAGAGAATACAAATCTCTAGCTTTATTTTAAACTGTAAATACAACCATTTGAGAGTCAGTAAGGAAGCCTGGTTATTTGTCTATTGTAGATTCCAATGGCAAGGTCTAGGTACCTGAATTCACAGGCCCAACCACCTGCCAATGATGTTATGGGAGCTCAGCTGTAAGAAGGATCATGGATAACAGTAAAAGACTTTTCCTAAAAATGGACATATATGTTAGAGTAAACCCATGTTAAAGAGCAATTCCAGGTAACACATGAAATCAATCAGAGAAATATCAGTTCCATCCTGCTGTGGCTGGATTTGCTTCCCTAGAATCTGTAGGCACATAGTGGTGCCTAGTATATTATCTCTCTGCAAAGATTTCCTCTTTTACACTTACCAGTTTATTTTTTTACTGGTTTCATTCTGGTTTGGAATGCTTGCAGAATGTAAACATATATTTATTTAAAATAATTGTGAAAATGTGTAGCCAATAACTATACAAGAAACCTTTATCTCTGCTGTCCATAGGTACAGGCCTTATGTGCTAAATAGCAAGTTGACTTGACTTGAAAAAACTTGGAGTTCCTTGAAATCCACTACAGTCACAAGCACACATTGATCCATTACCAACAGATGCTTTCCAGGATAAATAGATGACTGCAAAATTGTAATTGGGTGGACTGGTGCAGTACATCTATGTTTGTATAAACAATGCTGACGTACTGAAAAGGTAGGCTAAGCTCCCTGTATGGATCTCCAGGAGGATCAGAGTTCAGATTTACTGACCCTCTCCTTTAGCAGAAATTATCTTAACAAATGCCTACACATTAAGTCACATGAAAAGCACTAGTGTTAGCTTGGAGCAACATTTTCTACAGGAAAGGTTAGTATTTCAACCTAAAGCTACCCAAATGTTAAGGTAGCTTTATGTTAATGTTTGAGCGAAGCTCCACTTTTGCCAATTACATGAAAAATGCTGTAGCCGATAGCCACCAACTTGATCTCCATTTTTTTAAATCGCCGTAACAAAAAATAATTATGTTGCCACGGCTACTGAATGTCGTTCTGCTTTTTAATATAAACCATAAACTTTATAAAACCTATTGAGAAATTTTTAAGCAGAGGTCCATATGACAATGGATTTGAGGCTCTATTACCTTCAGGACAGTAGTAGATTTAGAGTTTCTTGTCATTGTAGTTCCGAGCTGATGGTTTGATGTTTGTTCCTGGGCCTGCACTATTTCTGTAGTGTAATATCCATGTTCTCTGAAAAAAATCTTTTTTTTTCCCAGGAAGAGATGAACTGAGCTGCTTATCAGAGCATATCCTGTAAGATCAAAGTGTTTGACTGTAGGTTTCAGTTGGATGCTGCACTCCTAGAAGAATCAGTGATGGTCTAATGACTTCTTGTAAATGTTTTATGTTAGTCATGCTCTTTTATTAGGATTGTGCTATCATTGGAAGGTATCTTTGATAATGAGCGTTCAAGAGAATGTTTGATGGATTGGATCCTCACCTTACATTCTGATTCAACTCCACCAATATGATATACTAACCACCTATAAATGATTATTCTAGTATACCATGTTTAAGCGAGGATTCTGGTTATGATGAAAACCACTGGTCATTTTGTTATAGCTTCAAAATATACAAACGTGATTATTTTTTATGTTAAGTTGCACAACTGTCTATACTAAATATTTGCAGTCAGAGGATTGGCATTGTATGGAAGTGGGGAGTCCTAGATTTTGGATTAAACTTGTCCACCATTAAAAATATGCTTTTTTATTTATTATGGATGGGACTTAAAGGGCTTCATAAATAAAAGTTTCACCTGGCTATGCCTTTGGATGATGCTGAGAAGTATAGGACTTTCCAATACTCATCAGCCCAAATTGAATGAAGCCCACAGTTTATGTAAAGCAAAACAATTTTTTTGGTTTCATTTCGAATAGAGTAGAGAATGGTTAATACCCCTGACAGTTGTTTTTCTGTCTCTGCCCCTTCAGGGACATTTCCCATATTTCCTGTTTCATAGATGCAGCAGGAAACAAAGTAAGAGGAGAGCACTCCAAAGCAAGGGGATATATCCTCTTAGATAGAACATTCCCCACTGGATGATTTACACTCACTGCCTGTTCCTGTAGTAACTAAGAAAGCATCAGAGTCATCAGGACAGATAGAGTGGGAGAATCTCTCACAGTTACAGTCAATTTCAGGCAGCAGTCTCCTTTTCAGATGTTGTCAATGCCTGCTTTGCTGGAAAAACCTATTGTCTACACAGCTCAGTAGCTTCCGTTTATGGACACATTTAAATAAGTCAAAGCAGTGACTCGTCCCCCTTCTCCCCCCTGTTCTCTTCAGATGGTGATTTACAAAGTTTCAATTAGAGACTATCTAAAACTAACCACTACCTGCTGTGCTTTTTGCTTAGAAAACTAATGGAGCTCTGGGAATCCTGTCATGGGTAGAAAATGTAGACAATATTTATTTGTAAAACAAAGATTTGATATGTTATTAACAAATTAAAACATCTTATAAACCTTTAAAAATGTATAAACTTTAAAAAAAAAATTAACTCTAAAAACATTAGTTTTTCTTTTATGGAACATTTATTTTTCCTACCACGTATTTAGGCTTTTAAATAAATAAAAAACATACCAGATTGGATTGCATTAAACACCTTTCTCTCTTGTTATATAAATGTACTAAATTACATAATGAAAGCCTATTCTACTCTAGTCTATCTGAAGGTCTCTGATCATTTGTTTGTTAAAGAATAATGTGTTATCATTGTTGATAATACATTTGCAACATTCATAATCTCTTTCACCTGTTTTCTTTTCACATTGAGTTAACGTAGTCTGACTCAATGTTTGACTCAATGGCTAATAAAAATTATTATGAATCTGTGTACCAGGTTTCAGGTCCCTTGGGGAGCTTGGGAAAAAAATCTACAGATATGTGGTAGAACCTCTATGAGCTGACATTTCTTTCTTTTTAGCAGTCCAGAAAGTGTAGTCTAACAACTGGTTTGCTTTAATAACCAGCACGTCAAGGTATGGAGAAACATGGCAGTCACTCCCCTTCCTCTCATATGTAAGCACTTGTGCTTGATGATTGGGTCACTTAAGGGCAGTGGAGTGTCCTTACCCCTGTGTAAGCTTTGACTACACAACAAGTTTGAACAGCAGGGCTTCCTTTATTCACTCCCAGGGGGGGGGGGTGAAGAAAATGTGAGTATGTGCTACTGTAGTGATATAAAGGAGGTAAAGTGGACCCGTTGCATTGTAATGCAAAGGCAAACCATAGGTTTGTTTTATATATGTCTTCTACATGTGCAAACCTTACTATCTTTTTTTATTTACTTTTTTTCAGTGCAGAATGTTACTCTTTTGCTTTCCTGCACTTTGTAGGGAAACTACTGCTTCCAGCAGAATTATATACCTCGGTACCTCATGCACATGTTCTGCTGGCAGGTTTCTTATACCTCTGACTATCACCTTTCTAATCTCTGATTAATTTACAGAATTTGCAAATGTAAGGAAGATCCTGATTATAGGATCCCATAGCTTGCTTCCTTATTGTTGAAGGTCGTTTCTCATAATACCTGACCTTTTATTAATTAATTTCCATTTTAGAAGAAGCTACTGGAAAAGACAAGTGACGTTTGTAAACATAAGATGTAAATGTATTATGGCTGTAAGGTCCATTTAGTTCTGTCATATATGCTGTTGGCCTTCAAATTGCTATAAAAAGCATCAAGAATTTCACAAGTAAATGAAATATTTCCAAGCTTGGACTCGCTCAGCAGTAGGCAGTAGGCAGGGAGAGGCAGCCACTTGGGCATTCATTTCCTGTTGCAAATGACTTGAAGTGCAATTTATGCTTCTCTGCTATGAAGTGAGGCTGCTGGATAAAGAATCAGTGCATTCTATCATACATGACATATGGCATCTTGTGCATATGTGGAGTTATATAACTCTGTACATTTATCATACAAGCACATTTTCTCCTTCAATCACAGAGAATTAAGACAAATGCAAGAATATTATCTGCCTGAACTCACAGGAATTATGTTAACAAGTGTCTGGGGGATACTAAGGATTTTAGATACGTTTTGTTCTATATCCTTAAACACCTGCTAAAATGATTTCTTGTTATAATAACACAAGTTGGTGTGCAAAGAACATGGAAACAAAGTTAATATGAAATGTATTTTCTAATTCAGGTTACATAAAGGGTCTGGTACTGTCTCTAGTGTGTAGTGATGAGCAAATTAGCCTGGCTTCCATTCACTGGCCGTTCATCAAACCCATTGTAAATTGAATCTCATTAAACCCCATTGACGTGTATGAGAGGGAATCTTGAAAATAATTTCTGGCTATTTTTACGTCTAAGAGGAAAGGAATTGTCAAACAAACGGCTTGGGGCTTTGCACTGTAGTGGGGGTCACATAGTAATCTAAAAAACATTTTTTTAAATATCAACACAGTGGATGAGGGTCCTACATTTTATGCAACTTTGAGGGTGACATGGGAAAAACACAATTTCTTTCATTGCATGCTTGATAGATTCCTTTAAGAAGTATATGGTGCCATAAAAACAGTACAAATCTCACATGCAGCATCAGCAATAATTTGCAAGTGTGATTGATTTTTTTTTTCAATTTTGCATTAGGCAGGGACTGTGATGCGAAACACTGATCATCTAATTGGGTAGTACCATACTGTATTCTCTTGAAAATTTAATAACATGTCGAAACACTAAAAACAGCCACACATATAGTGCAGCAGCAGGAGAGAATGTAAGCAACTTGATAGGGCTGCAATGAAGAAGGGAGAGACAATGCAGATTTGTAAGACAACATCCAGAAATATTTTACAGGTTTGCTGCACATTCTGTGAGCAGTTTCACTAAGTCATAAATAAAGACTGAGAGACAAGGTAGACAGTACAGTGGCGTAGTGTTTAGTGCTTCTGCCTTGTAGCACTGGGGGTCACTGGTTCAAATCCCAGCCAGGTCACTATCTGCAAGGAGTTGGAATCTACTCCCTGTGCTTAGGTTTCCACTGGGTACTCTGGTTTCCTCCCACACTCCAAAGACATGCTGGTAGGTTTAGTGGCTCCTGTCAAAATTGGCCCTTGAATGTATTCATGTGAGATATGATTGTAAGCTCTTTGAGGGCAGGGACTGATGTAAATGTGCACTGCTTAAATTGTCGGCGCTATATAAATACCAAATCCTAGGGATTCACCTGAAATATTGTCAGCCAAAAATGGCACTTTTGGCAAAATGCCAAAAGTGCCATCTTTCGACCGAAATTGCCGTGCATGCCTGGTTTCTCTCCTCCCCGCTGGGCGCTGCTCTGTGTCCCCTCTGACACAGCACAATGTCCAGCAGGGTGGAGATAAACTGTCAGAGGAGGCCGAGCGGTGCGGGGGTGTCAGGAAGCAGGGGGTGTTGTCCCTGCTCGGGGGCCACGGGCACGGCGCAGGGCACGGGTTTCCCCTCAGCTTGGCAGAACTCCTGGTGCCCGGGTTGTGGGTATGCATGCTCGAGTTGCATGGCGGGTGCGCATTCGTGGTACGCAGGCTGCGCACGCATCCCCGGGGGCACGTGTGTAGCACTCTTGCTCCATTAGGCATCAGGTGTGAGCCTTGCTGGGGGAGGTTCCCTGTACACACCTTCCATCTCTCTCGCCTGCCATTGGTTCCCGAGGAAGGAAGCCTCCTGGTTGCCTCGGTGACCGGGGGGTGGTCCTAACTCCCCTGGCTATAAAAACCTGGCCTGAGCTCTGGCTTATTGCTGAGTTATTCCACCCCATGGTGTGACATACGAAGCTCCCCTCCTATGTGCCTTGTTGCCTGTTTCCTGAACCCTCTGCTGACCTCCCGTGTACCGACCTTGGACCGCCTATCGTTTCTGACACTCTGCTGCCTGCCTCGACCTCGGATTACCCTCGACTACCTCTTTGGATTGCCCCCTGGTTACCTTGCCTTCGGACCCTTCCGGCTGCTTCCTGCCAGCGGGTTTCCTCTGTGCTGCTCGCCAGCGGACGCACCTGATAGGGGGGAAGAGAGCACTGTGAGCTTGGCAGCTTTGTAACCCAGTTAGAGTGACAAAACCAAAAATATTGTGCAGACTCAACGCACTCTGTGTCAGCTTTTTTACTATGATGCAATTTCAGAGACAGTGACCAGGCAGGAATTATTGTACACTGCACTGCCCTTTGTGAATTAGTTTGCCATTTTCCTGAAGTGTGAACAACTTGGGTTTGGGTCAAACTCATGGTCGACCCCAAATCTGAAGCTCATCCCTACTAGTGAGCCTAGGAACAGCATTTTCAGAAGAGCCTAACTTCAGGTCTTACAAGTTTTTATTGCAGTAATAAATTTGCATTCGTTGGATGTATCTGGATGTTTAAAGTAGAACTGTATGCAAATTCTTAAATTCACAGCTGAAGAACATTAATCAACTTTCAAAAATGTATAAATTAACTCAGACATTCATGTAATCCTGACATCCCTGCCAAACAATTTAGTCAGGACCTTGACCTTACTTTTCTCCACTACAGTTAAAATAATACAGCTTAGTCATGCAGTGACTGCATAGTGAAGATCCAGCAGCTATCTGATAAGATAATTCCTGTGCTCTATCTGCATTATTTGCTCCCTGATGTGTTATACTGACAGCACTTTTCAAAGAAGTAGAGCATGATAGGCTTATTGTGCAGCCCCTTTCTCTTTAGTTTGAATCATGTTGTGGGGGCTGAGGTACAAGTTAAAAACATATATAAGGATTTTATTTAATATATCATCTTCTGCCATTCTTTTTTCTGTGGTGGTGTCTTCTAGCACCACAAATGGCAATGTCCTCTGCCAAAAAACTCTACCTCCTATCCATTTTTTTTTTAATTTGGGACTTTAGTTCTATTCCTCATACACTTTACAAAAAACAATGCAGAAGCCAATTACATTTTCCTCTTTATTGACTTTCAGCAGTTCACTGCATGGTTGCTGAACATGAATAAATTCTGTTACATACAGTCCAATTATTTTCTATGAAGTAAATGTTTTTAGAATTTCTGGAACAAAATGTTATAGGGACCATTTATATATTCAGAACAAAATAATTTTGCTTTCAAATAGGATTCCTTTTGGATTTTTTAGTGTAAATTTATGACAGACCATGGCATTCTTATTGCCAAGAACAGAACTGAACATTTTAGAAAATAAAATCTTAAGGTAGCTAGAAGTTCACTGATGTCCTGCAGGATCCAATTAAGTGGCAGTCACTGGTCATTGGGTATATAACAACTGATGTGTTTGTCAGTCACAGTTCCTCGTACGTGTCAGCAAATTGTCCGTCTTTAATTTGTTTTCAATATACCTGTACAAATGCTTAGCAATAACAGTTCACTTTCAATTCTGCCTAACATAACTGCCGTGTGACATATGGGCTGTATTGCTTGACCTAATGGACACTTTCTGTTGGCAATGAGCGGCTGAAGAAAGATTCCGCTGTAGAACTTTGCTTTGTTTCAGGAAATGTTATTTGCAGCATATCATTTTTGAACTGCTATTGTTCAAAGAAACAGAAGTTATATTTAATTGTCGGATAATGTTTTTAAGAATCAAATTGAACCTGCAATTAGTTATATTTAGAAATTTGCAGGTGCTGAAAGGGGCATCAGACAAAGAGAATTTAAAGATTGTAATTATGTCTGGTTACTTTCATTGTGCTTAGAAAAACAATCTACTGTATTACATGTTACGTTATATGTTAGTGATGTCACCATTCACTAATGAAGGCTACATGCTCATAAATCTACCCCTATCCTACTGAATAGTTGGGTTATTATGTGTGTACATTGTGGTACATAGTGATTTATTCCATACAAATATCCTACCATTGGCTATGATAATTGCACCTGAAGTTTTTCCCCCCAATATCACCATTATAGCAGGGCATCATTTTGGAACAGTTTTGACTCCTGTGCTGCTAATCATGAAATATGCCTAGTCCACCTGTTTATACTTAAAGCTGACCATACACTTTACAACCATCGCAAGACTTTTGCCTTGTGATGGTTGTAAGCTAATTAAAAGCTTGTACGATCTGCCCATCTTGGACAGGCAGATCGTACTTGCGATCATCGAAAGCCCGCACCACTGAGGGGCGGGCTTCCGATGACTCCAATGCCGCACAGGGAGTGTGCGCTTGCGCACACCGGCCCATTTGGCATTTGTCTCCCAAGAATGGCACTAACCCGCCGACAATCGTACGATTCTCGGCAGGTTTTCAAGCCTGCACGGGAGATTATCGTATGATCGCGGGATTTACCGTGATTATCGTACGATAATCGGCAGGTGTATGGGCACTAGGGATGAACCGAACACCCCCCTGTTCGGTTCGTATTCGAACATTAGAACAAATTATAGCAAGGAGAGAGTACATAATGGCCAGGAGAGAACACATAAATGCCCTCACTGTTATGGTTATATATTTATTTCTAACTCTCATAGGCCAGTAAAAAAAAATCTATTAGCTGTTATGGTTCTAGTTCTGCTTTGCTGGATCTTCCTGCTTAGTACAGAGTTAACCGGCATAATTATACTACATCTTGATCACAGAGAAATTCTAGCAATATAAATATATTATGCCGCTGATTATGTTATGAACATCCAGCCTTATATCTAAATGGTACGCAGGTTACAATTAATTTGACAAATTGAGCAGAAAAATTTTTTAGCATACAAGGACATACAGAAAATATTTAGAAAATGCTTAAAATTGAATAATGGTAATTTATAAGAAAAGGAGCATATGTGATACCCAAAGTAACCTTTTGATATTTTCCAGTTGCTAGGTTGAATATGAATGAAAAAATCCAATTGGTTGCTCAGGGAACAAATATACTTTTGATTAGCCCTCCTTTTATACATTATCCATGTTTGAATTATATGCTTCTGGGGAAGAATATATAATCCACATAATTAAAAAATGTAATGACTGTATTGTATTTGTTAATACTGTATAGCCACTTAACATCCCCATATATAACTGCTTAGTTTCTAAATACATTACAGAGTTTATTTAATATGTGTGTGAATTGCAACAGCACGTATTCCAATCTAAATAGTAATTCAAATCCTCAGCCAATCATAAATAATAATATTACAATTAGCTGTAAATGCATTATAAATACAATGAATAAGTAAAAATACATCCACTACATCTGTGCATCAACTGTATGCAAAGCATAAACCTAATCCTCTTAATCCTCCTCCATTGCTTGTTCTACTGAGACTTCCACCAATTACCCTGTGGTCAGGTACTCACAGATTTAGATATATCTTTATACTGTACTATGTTATAACTACTAGGACCTTTGCCAAAAGGACAAATTAACATATGTATAAGATTAAAAGTGAAATAAAGCCAAACATTGTTTTAATAGTGTAACCATGTGACCCAAAGTCAGCAGATAGTGAGCTAATGCCTGCTATCTGTTGACAGCACTGAGCTGAGCCGCAGAGACCGTGAGCTGAGCTATTAGCAGTTACATGAATGCTCAACTCTTGGTATAACGCTGGCATGGGACCGCTGCAGTGTCCCACACTGGTTCTAACCAACAGGGAGAGTATGAAAAGAACAGAAGGGCGCCCGACCTAGTGCAGATTATTTTTATTTTTAAGACATAAAAGTAAAATTGCAATGGTACTCACAATGGTAGGTCTAAAAAACAGCTCGTAAGGATGATTTCACAGAAACAGCAGCTATAAGACTGCAATCTGTCTGTGTGCCACTGGAAACGACGCCACATTCCAGTGGTACACAGACAGTGCCTTAAAAATAAAAATAATCTGCACTAGGTCGGGCGCCCTTCTGTTCTTTTTGTATTCCAGTTTTTACAGTCTCCCCTGGCTGAAGTGGGGCAGCACTCCTAGTGATTCTATACATACAACACTCAACTGCCAGGATCTGTTCATAGCGCTTTGATTACACTATATACGTTTAACAGGGAGAGTATGTTTTACTCTAGCCATACTTCTCCTTTAAAGAGATTCTGCTGCCAGACCTTTCATTTCGACACAAATCTTCTCATACAATTGTATGTACATTTACCATATTTTATGCAAATTATATACCTATAAAAGCCTCCCTTGACATCCAAAAGCCGCTGCTGGGTGCCCCCATGTTGGATGTGACATCAGCAGCCCCATCAGACTCAAAGGTCTTACTCCTTCACTTTTGGCAGCTACTTAAAACATAATGTAGGGAGGTGAGAGCAGGGGTGGAGGAGCTGGGTCACCATAGTGAGTAATTAGAAACTCCCAAAAGGGAAGAGGGCTATGACGTGCAAGAAGGGAGGGAGTTGTGAAAGAGAATTGACTCTTCCTTAAGTAAAACTTTCTGGCTTTCCCAAAGTCACATTACAAGTGGATAAATAAAATAATTGATGTACTCCTACGACCCAAAGTAAGCAGATAGTAGGTGAATGCCTGTTATCTGCTGACAACACAGAGACTAGCCACAACTGGGAAGGATCAATGAACAATATTGCTGGGATCCACCCCAGTTGCCTAACTGACAGCTAGCTCTGCCTCTCTAGAGCCAAACCTGGCTGTGCCTGTCCCATCCCCTGTCTGTCCCTCCAATGAGTACTGGAGAAAAAGCAAGGGAAGGGGGGAGTAATTAGACACTGCCAGAAGAGAAGAGGGCTATGGCGTGCAAGGAGGGAGGGAGCTGTGCTAGGGAATTGACTCAAATTTTCTAGCATGTTCAAAGACACATTACAAGTGAGTAAATAAAATAATCTACTTAAGAGAAAAAACACTGCAAGCAACCATTTCAAATATTTGATTTTTCTGTGATTTCACCTGCAATTTTATAAGTTGGTGAAAGGGTCTCTTTAAACATAGTTTTAATCAACACAGTGCATTATGATGCTTTATAAAAAAAAAAAAAAACCATACAGATCTATCAATGCAAGATTTCTGGGAAGTAGATAAAGTAACATGATTTTGCTTTGATTGCACAGTGACTGTATTTGGCTTATTTATCAATCATATAAGAAAGGTGTATATGTTGCCTGTAAACCATCAATACAGTGTACCATCTTTAAAACTACTTGGGGACCTTCTGTGAATTTTCTTTGGACTCTGCTCACTTCTGTCCCAACCCCAATTGATGTTTGGTACAGTCTGGCCGATGACATAAGAAAATACCTAAATCAAACCTCTCTCTAGGAGATTTGGAGCAGGAGCAGATGATGGAGGCTGTTTTCACAAGATCTTTGCCTCAAAATAAATGATTGCAGTTAAATTGATCCGTCGTTACACCTTTGCAGGCCTGACATTTACCAATAACAAGCGGTGCTGTTTTAGTCAGACAAAATGCCAGCTGTCCTGTGGTACAAGAGCATTCTGACAAAGAAAAACAAATTAAATTATCATATTTACAGAGTTTTTTTTTTTTTTTTTACCCTTTCAGCAATAATAAACTTTATTTATTTTTTTCACTGTGGAAAATTAGAGGCAGCCTTTCTTAAGCACCGATGTAGAAAGTGGAACAGTGCACGGTGCTTAGTAATGCTGCATGGTACGCACTAATGACATTCTTTCTCCAGTCCTTGTTATCTTGTCAACTAGTAAATGTTACAAGTGATCAGACTGAACTTTTCTATAGTTCCTTCTACAATTTTATCTTTTTTTAAATTGAAGCATGTCTTCTTTTTTCTGTGTTGCTTATAAATCAAATGTCAGCAGCCATATTTACATAGAAAGAACTGAACTGTTTTTTTTAAGTAATAAGAGCTGAATTTTAAAGAGAATTTAAAATGGTTTAGGGTTAATTATGGGGGTCAAGGCTTTAATGTTATACATTTTTCAATTGCATTGTTAGAATTTTAACTTTTTACTATGTCAAATCTTTGTTTTACAAATAAATAACATGTAATACAGATTGCACCCTGGCTGCCTCATTATAGGGATACACTTGGCCTCCATGCCCCTGACACCTTTCCCTTTTTTACATTGCTAATGTCCAACACAAAAATGTGATGACCTTTGTGGATCAACGAAAAAATAAAAGTTGCTTGCACAGGATATTGTTGCTGCTTATTCTGAGAGATGCGGGAGGGCAAACACCTTTTGTTTCTACGTAGACTGGCCAAAAACAAGGCTTCGATTTGCTTTGATCATCAGTTCCTTGGTGTAGCACATGTGATTTATATTTATTGGTTGTGGTGTCAAAGTAGATTTTTCCTATCTTCATTTGCATTCTGTAAATGTAGAAGGTATCCTACGTTACTATTTCTATACTCATAGTATCAACATAGTAATAATAAAAATAGCAATAAGATACTAGAAATGATATAAGGTTGATGCATTTTTTAGTTAGTAAAATTTGGTTTATGCACTGGTCTGAGAAAATGATCTAAGACTGATATGAACCATGTTTTAGGGTCTTTGTGATACAGTTTACAGTCAATTAAAAATCTTAACTGGCCATGGTACTTGCAGTGGACATAGGCGCTTTAAGAGACGAAGAGAGATTTTATAGCTGTACAAAAAAGCAGCACTTACAGTCTAAATGTTTGATGAGTCCGATCTGTTATCTGCACTTCAGCAGGGATTACTCTTCAGAGAAAAAACTGACTAAGCTTCTTGACTTAAAGGTTCCTGGAAAATTATTTCCAATGTGCACCAAAAGAGAAATGTGACCTAGTGCTTCTTCACAGTTGCTCTTTGTGGTTGCAGTTGCCTGTAAAGACTGTCACAGACATTAGAGACAGTTTGCCAGCTGAAAGATCTTCTGCCCAGCCATTTCCTAGATAAACATGCAGACTTATATCCCATGATTGTCCATGTAGTATATGCAGGAGTGTCTGGCCCTGATCTGTTGAGCTCTGGTATGCTCCATGGAAAGTCTGATGGTCACTCAAACCAGTACAAATGCAGCATGCATTAGAAGAACAATAGATAATATGAATTGGCAATAGTTTAAACTCTCCAGGAAGATAGACCAGAGGCGCATATAACAATGACCAAGAAAACATTAGCAATGATCTCAGTGATGACAACCTGAGATCTGTAATCTCTATATTCTGATATCAATAGTGACATCCTGGCACAGCTATATGACTTATATAGTAATAACTATTCACAATGCAGCCATATGCTGGAAATAAGGGAGCCACATCTTAATTTTCAGGCTGTATATACATCATTTAGGTTTTGTTTAAATTAATATTTCTTTGTAGCTTCATTTTGCTACTAGAATTTCCTAGAATAAATCACAAGAAAATTAATGAAAGCATATCTACCCCCCGCCCCCCAAAAAAAAGAATATGTTGCAGCTTACCAGTCCTTAAGACAGACATGTTTGACATTCAGCCTGTATGACAACCATGGCTCCATTCATAGATACAATGGAGAAATGAGTGTAGGTATGAAAGAACAGGAAGTGTGCTATTTGCAGGATCACATGGTAAAAATGAAGGGAGGAAAGCCTGAAAAAAGAAACCTAATGCAGCCACCACATCTAAGGACTGGTATGCTGCAATATACTACAATTTTGTTTTTGGTTTTAGATACATGTTAATTTTGCATGATTGCAGATGTTAGATATGAATATTATCATTATTACATGCTACCTTGTAGCCTACACCTTAAGAAGACATCATTCAAGCTCCTAAAGTGTATACATCTCTACAGCCTACTAGTTAGATTTTCCCTCCTTAACTGTCCTGATGACCATTGTCAGAAGCACAGAAATTTTACTTGTCACATAAACAGATAGAGTAACCTGCTCCAGTGATAACTGTGTAGAAGAGGAACACTCCTCATTTTGCAAAGATTTCTTCTCACTTCCTGTTGTACCTCCAGGACAGGAAGTAAAGGAATAAAGGAACCCCTCCCCCCTACGATCAGAATAGGCCTCCAAAAGAAATTCAAAACACAAAGCTCACAACTCACCCCTGTCATGTAGCCTTGAAATCCACATGACCCTCTTCTGCAGTGATAGGCTCAAAAACTGTAGAACCAGCACACAATGATCTTCCAAAGAAAACCAAACTTTATTCCACATGCTATAGCTAAGACTAAGACTGAGTAAGGCAGAATCATGTCAGTGGTTGTTTTTTGTCTAGATACATGTGGAATAAAGTTTGATTTTCTTTGGAAGATCATCATGTGCTGGTTCTGCAGTTTTTTCCCTCAAAGATTAACCCACAGAGATTTTAACATTTCACTATTCTATCTAAAATAATAATAAAAAAAAATGTAGGCTATACACGCACTTTAAAGATTGATTGCTGCTCTTCCATGATTACATTTTGAAGTTTAGCACAGTTGAATTATTAAATATAGTATCTATAGTTAAGGCAATTTGATGTGACCTCTTTCATTCTGCATTTTAATTGTTGTCCAAATAATGCTAATTGTTTATGCTCAGAAGATGCAGGCTTTATAGGTGTCAAACTTTAGCCATCAATGTATGAATATGAGATTATCCATCTGGAATAAAATCAGGGATATGTAAAGTAGTATGTTGATTAAACAAAATGCTGTTATAGTGATGTATTACTTATGTGAAGTTCATTTATTCTCCACAGTCATCACTTTGCATTTTCTTGCCATCTGTAGGCATTTAAAAGTTTTATGTAATTATGTTTTCTTTTTTTAGGCTTCCTCTACCTTGAAAACATGTATTTTGTGGCCAGTTCTATTTCTACTAAGTTTAGTAAATGAATATATTGGAAGCTTTCAGTTAGCATCTACCTTACATCATCAAACGATTAGGAGTAAAAGTTTTCTGAAAGAAATATGGAGGCTGCCATTCCTGGCCTTAATCTAAAAATATGTGTTGCTTGGCTGTTATCCTGACCTAGTGACTTCAAATACTTGGGGGTTTATTTACTAAAGGCAAATAGATGGTTCACTTTGCAGGGGAAGTTTCCTCTACCTTGGTGAATGTGGTGACTTTTCACTTTGCAAACATCACCCAATCATGTGCAAATAAATTTGGTTATGTTATATTTGATTTCATAGAAAAATAATTACCATTTTTGACTTGGTTTGCTAAATGGAAACAGGCTGTTTACTTTGCAAGGGAATTTGTGCTTTGCAAGGGAATTTAGCTTAGTAAATATATGGTGAAAATTCCCTTCTCAAAAGAACACCCAATCAAGTGCAAGGGGAAAATAGAACAGTATTTTTGCTTGCACTTGATTTGGTGATGGAAGTCAGCAGAGCTTCCCCTAATTCAATAAGCTAAAGGGAAACTTCCCTTGCAAAGTGAACAGCCTATGTGCTTTTTGTATATCAACTCCTTAGAGCCACTGACTTGAAACAAGCATCAGGAAACTCAAAGAAGATTCCTTATTATAGGGTCAGAGGCTCAAAGCACTAAAATGAGGGGGTCAACATGACATCAAGGCAACTAAAGGGGAGAGATCATCAATAGAAACCTCCATATTTCTCTCATGAAAGGTTTCCTTTTAAAAAAAAAAACAGCCAGAAATTGCTTTTAAAGTCATCTTGTGTTGGGTTTTTTTCAGCCTGATGGGATTGGAATATTTTGCACAAAGAACATTTACAGGCTCAGTATTAGGTGAAGTGTGATGTTCTGTAAAACTCAGCAAAGTGTTCAAGAACTTTGAAGTACCATAGTTAGGAATCTCTTGCTGTATGTTCCACGCTGTCCTCTCTTCTGCTGATATGAACAAAACTAAAAACTCTACCTTATGTAGTTTTTTTATTCATTCCAAATTATGTATTTTATATACTGGAATTAAAGTCTAGCCAGCCTTGCATATTCACTAATGGGCAGATATTGCTGTGTTAAAGCACATATTTGCTGCTTACTGTGGGAGCAAGTGCCTAGATCTAGCAGCTGGAGATGCCTGCTGCATCTGTTGCCCACACTGTTTAGATCAGCCAGTTCAGGGGGTGGAGCCTAACATTTCCTGCTTTTCAGAAGAACAGTTAGTAACTGTAAGTCTACCGATTGTGATCATTTCTGTATTGACTATTCCTTTATGAAATTGGCTTCTCATAGCCATCTCTGGCAGAGGAAATGCAGTGATATTTGTAATCGTGACAGTATTCTGAACTTTAAATACCCCACATAGTGCTAATTACTTTTCTATTTGCACAGTATGAATTAATAATCTTCATGGATTTTACAATGGTAAAGTAGTAATTATGTGTTATTAAGATGTGTAAAGATGGGTGAAGGATTGCGTAGCTCAGTATGTCGTATTTACTGCTTAATGTCAACGCAAATTATAGTATGAGAAACAAATCATCTTTATGTGATCGAAATCTAAAAAAACAATTAAAAAAAGACAAGGATTCTGCTCGACAATGCTGCAGATTGACATCACTTGTTCAGTGCCCTATAAGCCCAATTTGAGCCTATTTTAAACCATTTTTCTTCTGAGTTAACTAGCTATCAGGCACTGGTGATAAAACCCGGATGCAAATGACTATTTTATAGGCAATCACTGTTTTCTTTCTTTTTTTTTTTAAGAGACAAACACTCGAGCAAAAGAGTTGAAACAGTCGATAGACAAACGCAAGTCATTAAATGCAGCTGCATAAAAATTGTACAGTATAAAAAAAAGCATTAGACTATCTTAACAAAAATAATCAGGGCATGAAGTAAAGAGAAATTTGTGCTAATTAAGTAAAACAAACAATAGCTTTTTGATTTTACTATAGACTTTTTTTAATCAAGCTTTAGTAGCATTCAGAAAGATTTTTTTTTCTTTCAGTTCCAAGAACGGCATGACAATGTGCCATTAACATTTAATACAACACCAACCGTAGTTCGTATCATCTGGGATGTGTGCCACTTGCAATCAGCACTGTAAAAATGGAGCATGGCGTGACCCTGGTGCCTGCGTATGGATTTACACGCTTGTGTTTCTTCATTATGGATCTCTCTCTGAATGAGTAGACTCGGCTGTCACTGGAAACTAGCTAATAACACTTGAAAATTACTAGCGTAGCATTCCATACTCTTAATTGGCTCTCATTTTGTTTGAGAATTCCTCAGAACTGAAAGTGCTCATGAAAGTGCTGATTACAGTTACCTTACAGTGATGCATTGAAATCATCTACTATTTAAAAGTAAAAAGTCATTAAAGGAGAATTATGAGGTGAGTGATTTTCACTCATCCTCATAGTTAGAGCTGACCTGTGACAAAAAAGCTGGCACAGGTCGGCTCTATTGATCGGGAAGTGCAGCCGATCCGATCACTTCCCGATCGTCTCCCTGCAGTGAGCAGTGACTGTCAGTGACCTTCCCTCTCCGATCCTCCAGCGCTCTCCTGGCAACTGCCAAACCCAGACATGTCCATCGGATTGCCAGACAGAGAAGCGTTATTCATCACTCCAGAGAACACGTCTCCACTTCTCTAGAGTCCAGTGGAGGCATGCTTTACACCGCTGAATCCGATGCTTTGCATTGCACTTGGTGATGTAAAGCTTGGATGCAGCTGCTCGGCCATGGAAACCCATTCCATTAAGTTCTCTTCGCACTGTTGTTGTGCCAATCTGAAGGCCACATGAAGTTTGGAGGTCTGTAGCTATTGACTCTGCAGACAGTTGGTGACTTCTGCGCACTGTGCGTTTCAGCATGCACTGACCCCGCTCTGTCATTTTACGTGGCCTACCACTTCGTGGCTGAGTTGCTGTTGTTCCTAGTTGCTTTCACTTTGTTACAACTAACAGTTGATCGTGGAATATTTAGTAGCAAGGACATTTCACGGATGGACTTATTGCGCAGGTGGCAACCTATCACGGTACTAGACTTGAATTCACTGAGCTCCTGAGAGCGACCCATTCTTTCAAAAATGTTTGTAGAAATGAACAGAAAAAAGTTACAGGTCTATTTAAAAGTTTATTTAAAAAGCTCAGTTAAACTCATAGCCAATGTGATAAAAAAAAGATGCTGGCAATTTTTCTTTTTTTTAAAGTATGGGGTATACAGTAGCTGTCATGGGAGGTGTGGACAATGAGCATAATTCTATGTTAATGTTTCTGATTTCCATTATGTTGTCTAAGGAATCCTCTTCTGTATTATGCCTTGTTAAAGGTGAACTGTGCCACGCACAATTGCTGCATTCCATGCTTTTCTATCAGACCAATTAAATCATAACCATAATTGCACAGGCTTCAGAGAAAAGGCTCCTCGTCTTAATTTTCTGGCTATTTTCAGCCACATACAAAGAAACATTTTACATCATGAAATTAGTGGAGATAAAATGACAGCAAGGCAAATTGCTGGACTTGTGGCCATTGTGAATTGAATTTGTTGAATGTGCTACTATTATAATAAAGAGAAAAGAAACGTAATGGAAATGTATAATGTTAGGAAAAATCCATTGTTTTGCTGTAGCATGACAATCATCCCAATGCTTTTATCGGCTAGACAGATGATCTGTGATTGGTAGATATAGAGTAAGGTATAGCATGTCACTCTTTTTAAGTATGATGTGTAAAGTATTCGCTAAAATGTAAAACTTGCCATTAGGACAGAAAGTGAGGAGAAATCCTAAATTTCCCTTTTCTCTGCATAAGGAGTAGAGGGGATATCTTACAATGGGACAGCAAAAAGTTTCCCGACACACTCATCAGCCAGCATGCAAAAAAAACTGTCTAATCGCTAAGGTTAAAAGCAGAGGTTTAGATACAGGAGGAAGCCCTCTCCTGATAAACCTGCACCCAATTTAATCTTTTGCCCCACGTGCTCCAAGATGGAAACTCATAGTTTAGAGTTAGGACCGCACTATATGGAGGTGCCTTGACGTGGCTGTGCGGCTTTCACATTTTCTGCAGAAGACGTGTATATAAACCTCTGCTTTTAACCTTAGTGGGTAGACAGGTTTGTTTTGTATGCTGGCTGGTGAGTGTGCTGGGAAACTTTTTGCTGTTTTACTGTTTGAAGCACTTCCATGTGCACCTTGCTGTAAAGCTGGTAACCAATTGATGAGTGCGTTTGCCATTTGTTTTGCTTGATCTTACAATGGGGACACATGTTCTGGTGAGAACCGTATACAGTTAATATTTACTTTTAGGAGATTTCTACTCACTTCCTTTTATGTCTTTGGGACAGAAAGCAAAAGGAAATCTCCCTGATGGGAACACAGTCGGCAATACATTTCTGACAGAAGTTATAACCCTTCCATACTCTGTCCAATTAGCAAAATGTTTTAGTTGTAGTTTTACTTTAAACTAAGGGTACCTATAAAAATAAATTCTACATTACTGTCAAAAGGATACATTAAACTGTTTAATACAGTTTGATTTCAACCATTCTGGAATATGTTAAGGTTTTTTTAAATTTTTTGCTCACTCTCTCATTCCCTTATTAAATTGTTTTAATGAGACTCTGTCAAGCTAAAAAAAAATCAAAATGAAACAAATCCTCTGCAGGTATAAAATGAAATGCAGGCAAATAGAGGTCACAAAATCTGCTATTTTGGCCAAATGCTTGACTGTTCTGACAAATCTGAGACACTTCCCAGATATTCATATTGAACATTCACTATGATGGCAAGCCTCACTGCTTAATATATATATATATATGTAGGAAAGGGTGGGCAAGCGTTGGCACTCTCAGGAGGTGCAGGACCTTTGCTTGTCAAACTTTTCTGGCATTTAGTTGAAACAGCAATGTTTTCAAGACTGTTTTAGGTTATTACAGCATTTACAGGACCTCTAGGTGCCTACACTTTATACTTGCAGAAGTTTTATTTTATTTTCCCAAGATGAATTATCTTTGCAACAAAAATATAATTTTTAGAAATCACCTTAAAGAGACACTGGAAAGTAAGATGAAATCTCCCCAAAGCACAGAAAAATCATTTTTTAAAGTTGTCACTGGAACAGTGACAACTTTAAGAAATGGGGGGGTGGGGGGGTACCCAGACAGCTATAAAAATCCCTTCTGTTTTTTTTTGTTTTTTTTAAATCCCTTCTGGATTGTATCCAAAACTAAAAAAAATACATTTTGGCTGGACATACTCTTTAAACCTTTGCGTAAATAGACTCAGCACTTAACTAACCATGTTCTACTGACTGGGTGAGAGTGCAACATTGTTTTTATTCTATCAAGATGCTGTTCTTTTCAGATCCTGCAATAAATTCCAAAGCATGCAATAAAAAAATAAAGCTTTCCTGCAAACTTGACTTTCTAATGTAAATGGAGGACATCTACAAACTATTCCTGGAATTCTCCCATGCAAAAGATTACCACATAGAGGTCTTCAGTTCTCTGCTTTGAGTGCAGATTTGCTGTAGCTAGCCTTGCTGTTTCAGGAGGCAGCTGTGCTACTTATGTCAATGATGGTCAAATAATTTACAATCAGACCTTCCACACATGGCCATATTTTCCATCTGCACCTTCGAACTTTGTAGCCTGCTTCAAACATTTGCAGCTTTCCCCATCATCTCCCCTGTGGAGGGTCTAGCTGGATGGAGTGGGCACTGTAACGGCATCCCATAAAATATGATAAAATACTTGATTGATGCTAATTGTCCGCACTATTCCAGCCAAGGTGATTTGACATGACACAGGATTACAATTTGGAAATGAAAATTAAAATGGATCATTATTGTAGTCCTTAGTGCCCCTTTATGCGGATGTTTTGTAACATTTATGTTCCATTATATTGTGCACCTGCTGCATTGGAGAATAGTCGGTATGAGCTCAGCAGCCAGCAGGGATGAGAGCAGCTGTTTTCTTCATATAAATATGGAAACAGAAATGTGTTGAACCGCAGCAGCATTATAAGAAATGTTTGTTGGCATCTTTTCTTTTCCGTAAATTTTTTTTACAGGAGCTAAAGCTGGCTTGTTGTTGCATTTATAGCAGTTATGGCATTTTTGTTCACTGAAAATGTGAACTCTCAATGCAGGTACATTTCTGTGCTGATATTGCAGTGAGTGAAATGTGTGTGTGATGCAACTAAGGCTATTAATCATCGAGGTGTATTTCCATCCACCCGCCAGATCAGCTTTTACTGTGGGACAAAGACAGCTGAGTTTATGGACTGGTGGAATGACCAGTGCTGGCAGAACACTAGAGCTGGACTGCAGATAAAAGTCAGCCCTGACATATACAGCAAACCATCCCTTATTGATGTGTGCTACTGAACCTTTCAAATCCAGGGCAAAACAATAGTTAGCATCACTGAAGACTAGTAGAATGCTTGAGATAGGTACATTATTGGAGATTTACAATGAGGCTAGGTTCACACCTAGACGACACCTCACCGCGAGGCAATCGTGCACGATTCCGCTCGGTCATGAGTCGCCAAGGTATGAACCGAATGCGGTGGGTACCATTATTTTCTAATGGCACCCCGGTCGCATCGGGCGGTTTCTCGCCGCGATTCCACCCGTGCTTCCGAACACAATCGCGGCTAAAACAGTTTGTACCTTTTTTGTTCCTTTTTTACTTGTACCTTTTTTCTGCGATTGCCGTGCGGATGTTACCCCATTGAAATCAATGGGGCCGCGCGGCAATCGCTGCCTGCATTGTGCAGGACCGCACGACACCCGGGACGCGCGTCCCGGGTGTCGTTCGGTGTAGTGCATGTGTGAACCTAGCCTCAAAAGTCCTTATTCTCACTGGGAACTATTACAGAGAAAAACGTGGAGGCTGCCATTACCGACTTCTCATTTTACAAATGTTCATACCTGGCTATCATGCTGAAACCCTAGCTTCAATAGTTTTTATCACTGAGCCAGAAGATGTATGCAATAAGTGCTTCTAACTTGATGTGCATACCTGCTTTGGCTCTGTGTCTTAGAATGTATTGAATCACAATGATAGTTATCTAACTGGAACTTTTAGAAGGATCTCATCAATGGCAGCCACACTTTCTTTGCTTTAAAGCTGAACACCAGGCACATACCAAATACAGCCCCAAACCTCTCTTGCACTATGAAAAGCAGACTCCAGCAGGAATTTGTAACTTACCTTTCCTCTATTCTTTTTCTTTAACCCTGTGATGTCATTACAGTGCTGCTATCCAGCAGAGGCAGTTGCCAGGAGGAGGGGTCTGCTGGGAACACTGTAGGCTGGCTTTTGAAAGTGGAGGAAGTGCTATGGTGGTATCGGAGGAGCCTGAACTCTCCTGTCATCACCAGCACTTGCCAGCAACATCCTTCATCCCTGTTCTTTACTTTGTACACAGAAATTTGACCCTGCATCGTGTGGGGGATTTTACCACTGGAAATCTTAACTGTCAGTCCTAATATTGGTGTTCATAACTTATAAGATCTTATAGGTAGAGGAAACAAAGGCATTTCTGAGATGCTGCTATGTCAGCAGACCATAGCTGTAATGAGCTAAAATTATCTGATAATAGAGATATATAGTATACCACTGTTCACATTTGTTTGTTTACATATGCTGAAATCCAGAATTAGTCTATCTCCTATGCTGGGGCCAATCAATCTATTCTTTTTTGTGCCCTATTTGTGTAATGGGAAACTTGGGCTGCAGACAGAAATCCCTCCAGCCACTTCACTTAGATACAGCTTGTCAAACTTTTGAGTGAAAGTCTGTAGTACAGGTTTCCCTTCACATAGATAGGAAACATCTTTGCAGAATAATATGATTAGCCAGAGGACTTGAGCAGCGCTTATATTAGTGCTATCTGACTGCACAGAAGGTATGGAAGTCAACCATCAAAAAAGGGATCCCCTGGCATGACTGGTTGTCTCAACATGAATATAGAATACAACAGCACTGCTGAAACAGCTTTTATAGAGGGACATAAGAAGCAAATGGGACAGACTAAAAGAAGATTGTGCATGAAGTGAGCTCATTGCTGTATTAATGCATTATTTTCTGTCTGCCTAGATTCAGCTTGAAGTGCTAATTCTTAAAGTGGACCTTTGTACTCAAAAATCAAATCTAAAAATGCATTCCCTCTGGGCTTGTGATAGTTCCAGTTTTGTCTTGTCTTGCTCTGTCTACACAAGCCTGTATCCTGATCCTGAATCCCAGTCATGCCTTGATCTTGAAGCCTAGTCTTGCCTTGGATTTTTTATCCAATACCTGACTTGTTTCTTGTATTCTGCACTTTACTTGTCTTGTATTAGTTCCTGTCTGGTATTTGTTTCCTGTTCTTGTCTTGTGTCTTGCTTTCTGTTTGTCTTGTACATTTACATCAGTCAGTACTTCTCCTTTGCCCTTGGGGCCAGCCTGTGGCATCACCTGATGAGAGCAAATTGTTTAAGTCTTGGGGGGCATCCAAGTACCAGTAGGCGTGCTTGCTTTATGGGAACGGCGGCTGCTAAAGTTGAAACAACTCATCAGCGTGCGTCCACAGCTGCTCCTGACACATATAGAGGTCATATAGAACTCCTTACTAAAAAATCGTTTTATGTGTATTTAAGCTGCCACATTTTTTTTCATTAGCCAAGAACTGGCTTTAACCAAAATGTGGGAGAAAGATAGTTGGGCCAATGCTTGTAATTTTTCACTGGAAAAGGAAGAATGAAGGATAGCATCAAAATCAATTGAATGTTTTTGCTGATATAACTCTTGGGAATGAGCACATCAACCAAGATGGTGTATTTAGCTTGTACTTAGGTTGCCCGCCCTAAAATTGTATGGTAATTTACAGTTATATTACAAAAAGCTGTATAATACAGGGTGCAGCACATATATTGTTTAACTACAGAGAAATTCAAAAGAATAGAAATAATTTAGAAATAAAATGGAAAATCAATTTGCTTGTTTTTCTTTATTTACTTCTAGGCATTTCATTCATATGAGAATATTCAGATTGTCTGAAATTACAGCTATATATATTTGTTAGGCATATTTATAGAAGCTCAATATTTGCTCTTGGACTGCTGCAATCTTAAAATAATTAGGCTGTTTAAAATATGTTCTGAAAGAGTTTATTAAAGAAGAGATGCGTTTTACTTTACTTAGATTCTGTCAGATATTTAAATAAAGTGGCAGCGAGTTAAGTGCATGGTGCTGTAATTTTGCAGTAAATTATTACATTCTAAATGATGTTTCTCTAAAGTACTCTGGATCTGCATTAATATGATTTGTACATGTAGTAAAACTATTTGCTGCAAATTTCTCCAAGACGTTTCTTTACTCTGCAATTAATTTACATGGGAAACAAAATCCCTTAAAATGTAATTATTTTGTGCATGTTTTCAATAAATAACTTTGACAACTGATTTTATTTATATAACAGTTGCAATTAGTAAAATCTTGGAACTTAGTTTTGCTTGGATTCTATTAATAGTTGTGGCGTCTAGCAAAGATATCCCCCACAAAATCACATGTCTGACCAAGGCCATATTTACTCTCCCTGCCGCCCCAAGGCCAGGTTCCGCAATACGCCCCCCCCAACACCCCCCCTTCCCATAATTGGAGAATGGCAACCAGATAGTAGGGCGGCGGGGTTTTTTTCCAATTTGTTTACTGTTTCTTTATTTTTTTACACTTTTTTATCACTTTTATTTTTCTTATTTAATTTTTGCTTCTTATTTTTTTAATTTTTATTTATTTAATTTTTTTATCAAAAGCACACCGCTGCCGCCCCCTGCGCCCCCCTGCGCCCTGCTGCCCCCCGGCCGGGCTTCGGTGGCCTTGTGGGGAATCCGGGCCTGTCTCCGACCCTTCCCACACACAGGTTTATGCTAAATCTTCTTTAATATCGTTACAGTTGAGAAGTGACGATTCAAGTTAATGCAGGTTTCAGATTGTATTCATTTAATTTGAATTAAGCTCTCGTTTCTTTGTATGTATTTTCTGCTATGCTAGTGAGTTGGTAACTTAAATTCAGCCTCAGGCTCAGATGGGTAATAGGCATGCTTCCCAAAAAATCCGGAGGAACTGAATGCCTGAATGGGGCACACTTTTTCTGTGATTCTTCATAGAACAGTACTTAACTAACATCGTGGCCAAAAATGACTTTGAGAATATCTACTGCTGCTAGACTTATGGGGGCCATGTGGGACTGAGACAAACAAGTGACAATGACAACAGATACCCTAGAGTGTAGATAATTGGATGTCTCTGTATACTTTCATGTAGTTAAAGTGCATTTAAAGCCAAAACATTTTTTTTTTACATTTTGGATAGAGTGGTGAGGGGTTAGAAACTCTGTTGTGTATTGATTGATGTGTCCTGGCTAGGGAAATTCATTCTCTTTATTTTCCTAGATAACCATTGTCACAGGGACTGAAAGAGAGTTAAAATCCAGAATTTTGAGTTGAGTGAATTCTCCCTAGTGGGGCACACATTTTTAAACACTGTATCAAAAATAAAAAATTAAGTTTTAGCTTTAGATATACTTTAAAACAGTATATGACAATATATTCACATAAATGGAAAATGTACAAAATCTGATGAAGGGATCTAATGAATCCCAAAATCTTGCATCTTTAAATGCTTTACTTAGTCAATATGGGTATCACTTTAACTCCAAACTATCTAAACTACTGTATATCACAATATGATAGTTTAAAGAAGATATATTGTCCATTATTCAACGTTTCAGTTTTGAAATCAGCACAATAGCAAATATAAAATGCCATTATATCATAAAAAAGTGTTTCATTTAAAAAAAGCCTCCTAACAGCCCACTTGGTTTCTGCTATTTCTAGTATTATCAGTGTGCCTTAGCTGCGTCATGCCTGCTCCATCATATAAAGGACACAAGTGCATAGACAACTACACTTCCCAGATTGCAATGTGGCCACTACTGATCTCAAATGTGTAAAAACAAGGTGCTGGGTTCAAACGTGTTGGTGAGTCAGTTAGATTATAACATTGCACTGTGGCTCCTGTATGGCTGCTTTCCACACAACAGGACACCTTTTAAATCAGGGAGCCCAGAGCTGCCAATCCACATGTACAAAGTCAAATGAGCAGAAACAGGAACCTTACCGCACTCCTTACCAGGATTCCCACTTGATGAGGATGGGTGCTCGAAATGACTGCGGATGGCACCGCCACACATGAACAATAGAAAAATTTCACCAGCACACCATAAGTTAAAAAAGCAAAATATTGTATTGCCAATAACTGTATCTCATTGGCAAGCGCTTTCGTGGGGCCACGCAGGTTCCCCTTCATCAGGCTTAGAGATAACTTAGAGCTTGCCAATGAGATGGGCTTAGAGATCTAAGCCTGATGAACGGGACCCTGCGAGGCCCCGAAAGCGCTTGCCAATGAGATACAGCTGTTGGCAATCAAATATTTTGCTTTTTCAACTTATGGTGTGCTGGTGAAATTTTTCCAAAGTCAAATGAGAGCGCCAAAGAAAAGGTTCAACATTCCATATTCCTTCAATATAAGTACTAGTTCACAACAGGATAACACAAAATAAATAACATTGGGGGCCCAACAAAAACTCCCCCTTCTTTAGAGCTCAGATGATGAGCTCACTGTTCAAAGTCTACATTCCTTTAGCTCACCATTAACCCCTCCCAATCCTTGTCACAGACACTGGTCCTCCTCTATCACTTTTCTGACACCTTTTTGTTCATTTAAACTTGCTTCACTTAACACCATGTGCGTTTTGCTGATACAGTGAATCCTGGCATCATGTACCTTTCAACTAAAAATTATTTTTGGTAAAACATCTGAGCCCTGTTTTGGGCTATCTTGTTGTGAACTAGCACTAATATTTAAGGAATTTGAAATGTATGTTTTTATATTCAGTTGTAGTACTAATGTCAGTCAAAAATGATTTGCTTCATGGCACTTAAGGAAGCAGGTACTGCAGAAATGTTCATTAGGTATGTTTTTCAACTTGCAGAGCATTGTTTTTGTATGGGGATAGGAAGGTGTCTTGCTATCCAAGTACTGTCCATATCAACATCTGTCCATATATGCCAGCCTTACTATATTCATATTTTCAAAGAATTCACAAAATGACTATAATTGATATACATCTTTGCAGGGCCAGGACCGACTGAGGCGGGATTATGTTACCCTGGTTTTTATCCTAATGTTGTATTTTCAGTGTATGATGTATACTGTTCACAGAAACATTTAACCTGGCTTAAAGCAACATCTTCCATGATGCTTAGCCAACCCCTCTGACCTTTTGATCATCTTTCTTGCCTGTCATTATTAAAGATGTAGCTAGATAATAAAAGCCCATCCATCATATTGTTGCAAGGTGCTGATATATTGCAGCTGATCTTCACATATCATGAAGGGTCTCAGGAAGCAAACAGGAATCACTATCATGAAAGAAACTGAAAGCTGTGGGTATAGCTGGATAATTTATTTCCTGTGGATTTTAGAAAAAAAAAGTTCTTGTTAAAATATTATCTTATAGCTTCACTATAATTTCCTTAAGAGTCCAGTCTGTTCTGAGAAAGAAAATGTAATGCCTTTACAAGTGCTTTATTTTTTTTTCTTCTTTATCTTTCAATGTATTGTTTAATCCAGATTTTGTTCTAGGCTGCAGATGAACTAAAAGGGTTATGAATACTAAATTAATATCCATTTTTTAAAAGCTTGTGCCCAACATATTTCTGATGTCATCAGATATTTTATTAATGTCAAGACTCAATTTATTGCCTGGATCTCAGTGAACTTTCCTGAGCATGACTAGATGATGCTCAACAGACAACAGGATCAGACCTTAGCTAAACTAATTGTACTGTTATGTGTACTTTCACGATAAACAAAGCTTGTTGTTTCAGCACATCTAAGAAAAAAACAAACAAACAAACACATAGATATACTCTTTAAATAGGAGTTGGTAGGCAATTATATGGGGCCCTCAGATGCGGCCCTCAGATGCTGCCCCAACTCTTCTGGAGGACCACCATTTAGAATATTGCTAATATTGCCTTTCATTATGTTAAATTTATTATCAATAAACCTTTAGTTGATTTAAGAATTTTAGGAGCTTGAGTTATGCTGAAAAACTATGTACATAGTTACATAACATAGTTACATGGAAACCTCCAGCACAGGGGATATTATCCACCAACTTTTGATTTATGCTGTCCATCCTTGTTAAAATATATGGTTTTCAGGAAAAAATAAAAACCTGTTACAAAATATGTAGTTTTGAAGGTCAGAAAGACCACCAAGGGAGCATAATCAGATCAGATTTTAATCATATGATTAATCAGATAGTAGTAATATGTACAAAAATATATATAAAAATGTTCAGCACAATGGAGAAATTGGAAAGCACAGCAGTAGCATGAATCCTGTCATATATGTTTTGTCACTATACAACACTAAAATACAACAAGGGTAGAAAGGACAATACAGTTTTTCACGTACCTTAATTTTTAACAATACTGTACCTTATTTGTGTATCACCTGGCTGTAGATCATCAAATCATCTCTGAATTGGTGCTTACACTGTCCATCCTTCTAGAGGGTGGCTACTTGTGTTCCCCATGGTCCCTGTGGGTGTTGTTAAGTAGTCACCACTCCCATAATGGACTACAATCTCATGTTTAGTTTGCTAATTTGTATTGAGATTGCAGTCCATCAGGGGAGCGAACTTGGAGTGGTGGATACTTTACAACACACACAGGGACCACGGAGAACAAAAGTAGCCACCCTCCAAAAGGAAGGACAGGGTCAGCACCAATTCAGAGATGGTTGGAGGATCTGCCGCTGACTGATACACAAATATTTTTGTTAATAGTGCCTCAATACATTGTTAAGATTTAACTCCTGAGTTTAGTGTCACTTTAATTGTAGCCTCCAGAGCTTGTTTTTCCTTCCTGCCTGTCTTAGGCCAACTGTTTTGTGCTAGCCCACTGCTTTCTAGATCAACTGTGTAGTCTTATCCCTCTAGCAAGATCAAAGGTCATCAAAGGTGGCATAATGCCTAGACTATGCATGCGGCAGCAACAGTGAATAACTGACCAGATTGCACTGGTAGGCATGACATAATACTGGACCCTTTTATGATATGTTGTATGTGTTGGTGCATTTTGTGCCTCCCCTGGCAGCCCTCCCTCCCTAAGCCACTGCGTCTGTTGGCTATGCAGAAATCTAGCTCTGATAGCATTCCCACCTAATTCCATAGAAAACATAATAGCCACTTCTGAGTGGGGATCCTAATTAATAGGTTAAGCTTTTTATACGTAATATATCATTTTCATTTTACAAGCTGTGCATTTGTTATAAAAATTGATCTTTTGTACCCACAACCTCTTTCTTTTCACATGCACTTGAAGTCCATATGGCCATCGTGGCTGGTAATGTTTAATTTGCTTGAAGGTATGTGGCTAGCTGGAAAATACAGACAGTTTGTGTATTTAGACAGATGGTGGTTATAAATCCTGTAAATATGGTTAAATTCATCAGGGTTACAACCTGTTCGCTGCTTAGTTGCAAAATATAGAGCTGAGATTATTATATTTTTAATTCTGCTTTAATGCAGCTGCAATTAGTATACGTTCCCTAGAAATTTAGTGTGTTAATAACTTGGTGCAGAACTGGGCTTTGTAATTGTGTCTGTGGGTCAATGTGTTATAATATCTTGTAAGTCCATCTGTCCATTGCAGCTAGTAGAACATTTTACAATGCAACTACATTTCATTTAGTCAGTTTAACATGTATATAGATTAAACTGGGAAAATTATTCAGCTAGGTTATGTGTGGTTACAAAATAGGATAGATTACTAGTGTGGTACTTAAAGTAGTATTAAACGCTCAATTTTTTTACGGTAATGAATTTAGATCAAACAAATAAGTAATGCTCAGCAAAGTATGCCTTTAAAGTTTTGCCCAAACTCCCACAGTCATCATGTATTTAAACCGCTGACTCTAACTCTCGCAGCTCAGCTTCCCTGAGCTTCCTGTCCAGTACAAGATCACAAGGGACAGCCCAGTCTCCAGCATCTGTCCATCTACTAGCTTGGGGAAGGGAGAAGGAAGGAGGGAGGAAGGAGGAGAGGCGAGCTGGAAGCAGGGGAGAGGCTTGTCTGCTGTAGTTGTGTGTATGAAGACACACACAGTTTACTAGCACACACAAAGGTGGCTCCGTAGGTCCGTCCCTGCAAGAGAAAGGAGCCATCCTAAAAACAGGAGGTCAGGACTTATGGGACCAGTTGATTCTGCAGGAAGGTAAAACTTTTAAACATCAAGAAGCAGCATCCATTGTAAATGATTTAATAATAATTTCAAATAGCATGATTGACTTTAACATCACTTCAAAGTACAATTTAAGGCTCCTGAATGACAGTTTAAACAAGTACCAAACCAGTTTATATGTTTTTTCGTTAGCCTTTACTAGTAAACAAAAGTCTTCCTTTACTTCACTGACTGAGCCAAATCCTCATTCATTTGTGCCTCACATGCTCCCCCTCCAAGACACTGCGGCTCACAATAGGAGGGTTACAGCAAAAAGAGGCAATGCTGTCAGTCCAGAAAACGATGGGTAGGACTAGGTGTGGCCAGGTGCTGATTGACAAGCTGCAGCCTTGTGAAACAGTAGTGACAATGCGGATAACCATGCCCCCTGCAAAATGGTTTCATCCGACAGTATTACAAGTGGGCACAGCCAATGTGGGAGTGGAAACTCTGAATTCAGAAGCAATGAAGTATTACTGTCACACCATCACAGGAAACTGCATTAGGTGGACTTTACTGTCAGGATAAACAGTATTTGGGGGGTTTTGCAGGGGGATAAAGAGAATACTGTAAGAGCACTCACTTTAAGCGTACTGATTTTCTAGGTAAGCCTATACACTGAGTGGCCAGATTATTATGACCACCCCATCAGTACTTCTTTGGGTCACGAGATGACTCCACGAGATGACTTCAATTGGGCCGCCTCGTGACTACACGAGATGTTGAAAGGTGATGCAAGGAATCTGACACTGCACTGTTGCCCTTCTGTTGTCTTGTACCAGTCTTGCCACTCCCTGTTCTGCCCTAACATTGACTAGTCGCTGTCGGCCACAATTTGCATGTTCAGACCCAGATTTTCAGCTGACAGTCCAGTCTTTAAACACTTTAATAACAGCTGTTCTTGAACATTCAACGAATTCTGCTGTTTTGCTGATACTCGCTCCATGGCTCCAAACGCCAACAATCATCCCACGTTCAAAGGCTGGTAAATCGCCTTGTTTACCCATATCTTCAGAAAAAAATCACTTCTACTGTCGTGGTAAACAACCTGCTTCCCTATTTATAATGGTCTGGCCCTCTAGCAACTCCAGAGCGAAATTATAGCTAATAATAGCTAATTTGCCTACAAACGTCAGGTGGTCATAATAATCTGGCCACTCAGTGTATAACCTATGTAAAATTTTCCAATTCAGTTGGTTTTCAAACCAGTTGTCTCATTATTTCAACAAGCAACCAAATATGCCTCTGCACTGTGGTCTCTTCTCTCACTTATGCAGCTATATGGTAGATTAAGAATTCTGCAATGAGTTGATATCACCTGGATTGTTATCAGTTCTTCATTTGCAATCCCCTTTCAAAGCTTGCAATGCTAGAATACAATGATCAATATTATAATATTATATATTATTCCTTAGTATATTTGACCCCCTCATTACTTGTTTGATTTCTATTATTAATTTTTTTGCATTCAGTGGCAATAATACTTTACTTAACTAGATACGCTATTTCCCTTGCATCATGGAATTTAGAGCAAGTGGAAAGTTTTAATGGCGGATGTATTTCTCTTGTTTTCCAGTTTTACAGCAGAATGTTTGGCTAGAGTGGAAACTATCTGTAATGTAAGATTATTCTTTCCTGGTAAAAGCAGTTCTTAAGACCGGTCTGAAAGGTGATCTTTTGTTTGAAAGATGAAGCCATTATTTTAAGTGTGTTTATCTCTTCAAAATTCCTTTTATCGCATACATTTTTCTGGAGCTTAGTAAGCTGTTTGAGATCCCAGCAGTGTAATGTTTAAATGTTTATTAAAACGTGAATTACATGTGGAAAATACACAGTTTAAGATGGTGTGGTGAATGTAAATTTAAAGCTGTGTTAGGAATTTGAATGCGTCAACCTTGACATTTTTGAAACTGTAATAGCATTAACTGAGCAGTTATGCATTTTCTAAGTAGAGCCTTGAGTGAACCTGGCATTAACCTAAACATAGAAGCCTTACATCTAACCTAACCCTCTAAGACCCTGACACCCTCTAAGACCCCTAACACTACCCTGAGAGAAGACACCAAAAGGAGCAGACACATACCTTTAATTGTCAGAAACACTTCCCCCCTCAACCTGGGTGCATGCTGTCTATTTTGTTTACTACTTGAGTTCTGACATTTTCAGGGGAGAGTTCCCATTCATGCCAGACTACCTTAAAGCACACCATTCACAAAACTTGTCATTTCAACCAAAAAGGGCATACGCAGTGGTTAACTTCAGTGAAAAATGGATATCAAAACAAAAGTAAACCCTTAAATATAGCTGAGATTATATACATTCAGTCTGTAAATCCCAAAGAGCCTCACTGTCAATAAAAGCAACTATACGGAAATGAAGTTATATGCATGTTGATCTTTTTCTGAAAGCCCCAAGTCCCTTCTACCTTCCTAACCACATTAATTGCTCTTGTTGCTAATTGCTAGTGTGATAACTGGCCTCACCAATATGGAAAATTGAGAGAAGGAAGGGGGTGGTGCTCAATTTTTACAGAAAAGAAAAAACTTATGTTTATGTTGTTTCTTCATTATATAACTGTTATATAACACTGTTTTTGCCTAATGTGTGGTGTGAAGTCTGCTGCAAGGAAATTCAATCAACAAGTGTTTCCTGAATGCTACATCCACCCTATTTAAATATCCCTCTAATTACGTATGATCAGTTCAAAGTCCATCTCTGGGATAAAGTTGACTCCCTTAATATATAATAAAACAAAACTTTATAGAGCTATTAATTCATTTAAAAATCTTACATCTTATCGCTGCATTTGGATACTTTGGATACAAGCATATTCAATAACTCAATTGACAATGTAGAATTCTACAATTTGATTCTAATAAATGGAAAGGGGATTCATTGCCATATGTTATTTGGCTTTGTATATTGTCATATCTCTTTGCACTTTTAATTGAATAAGTGTGTTATTGTTTTTGAAAATATAAAATTTACCGGTTACATCTTAGTCCCCCTACAATAAACATATAAACGCTTGCCTGCATAGGGATAACTACCACTGCCTGACTTTCCGCCCGTTGTAACAGCATGTTTGGCAAGGACCTCTTTTTCAATGAGCCTCTGTACATTGCTCCAGAGACTGGTCCCTAACTCCAAAACACCCCCTGAACTGCATTGCTAATAAGACGAAAGTGTCATTTCTCTTTGATTATTCTATGCAGTTGCCAGGGGAATGGTCTGTTGGAATTTAATCATGGAGCTAATGGGTTGGAAACACAATCTCACGCATTCTGCACTTCTTATACATTAGCTGAGCTACTGGAATGTCATAACCTCTCGCTTTATCTTAGTGTTCCACGGCACCCCCTCCTCTTCTTTTTTGTATTCTTGAAAAGCAAGAATTAATAAAAGTGCTAGGTGACTTGATCTAGTGAATTGAAGCCTTACAACATACATTTACATAGCAGCAATTTATTGCTCTCATTAGAGATTTATGTGAAGTATAGTTGTGTTGCATTAAAAGTCAATGAGATCTACAAGTGATAAGTGAAATCTTAACACACTTTATAAAAAATGGTTTTTAAACATGTAATGGACAGAATTAACAATGTTTCAGAATGTTACATTATATGAGGAAAGGAAATGCTGAGTTGTTTATGACTGCATTGAAAAACATACTCTTAGGGGTATACGTATACAGCGGTGAATGTGAAATGTGCAGGTTAATCCTCATCTTTTGGCATGTGTTTTAAAATACAGTGATTGGAGTATGTGTGGTGAATCTTACATGTTACTGTTATATACATATTCCATTTACTGTGTGGACCAGGGCCTGTGGTCAGGGGAGGCAGGGGAGGCAGAGCCTCACCTAGTATTATGGAGGAAAAAAGTGTCAGCTTCAAGTCTAAAGCTGACAACTTTTTCTCCATTCAGATCGACTTGTAACAGGTTACACAGCAGGGAAAGCCTCCCCTCTGTGTAACCTGTCATGGACGGAGCGCTGCCTGTAAATTACAGGCAGAGCTGCATCCGGCTTTTGACAGGTAGTTAGGTTACACAGCAGCGGGCTGCCCCACTGCTTGTGTAACCTTACTTGGTGAGGCAAGAGCTGTCACAGCCTCTACTCTGTGTTAGAGGCGTGAGCTCTGTGGATGGCTTGGACCAATGAAACAGCGCCATTGGTCCAAGCTGTCCAATCAAAAAAACGAAAAACACAAAAACAGTGAGGACATCGATCTTGATGCCTCACCAGTGATGAGCAAGTGAGGGACAGAGAGACACCTCCCTGTCTCCTCCCCACACAGCTTGGTTACTGAGCTGGGGATGGGGCTTTAGTGAGATGGGGCGGAGCTTTGGTGGGATGGGGTGGAGCTATGGTGGACTGGGTGATGCCTCACCCAGCACAGAAGGCACGCCACGTAACTGGTGTGGACATATGTCTAGTTGGCACATAGTTTAGTTAGTTTAACTATTTTAGGCTGGCTGTATTGGTATTACTAGAGGAACAGGTATTAGGTATGTACAATCTGTCCAGTTACACAGGATTTAAGTTAAAGTGGTTCTTATCCCCTTACTCTAAAAATCACATCAGTAAGCAGCTCTGCATGCTCATATGAAATCATCTTACATTCATTAGTTAAACAAACATTTTTATTTTACTTACAATTTCTTTGTGTCTACTTCCTTGTCCACTTTGGCAAAAATAATATATGTGTGCCCAATAGTTGCATCCTGGCAAAGTTACATCAGCAGAGCATTGCTAGAAAAAGCATATCTGTAATCTCACGAGATCTCAGGGAAAGACATTTTCCTCCTCTGAGATGATGAAATATAAAGTCTGCAATTATCTATAAGTAACAGTTTGTAGATTAACATTACTAAACATTTTTAAAGCTGGCTCTGTTGTTATTTTGAAGATACGGGTAAAGTTCGTGGAAGTATGTGGAAGCCACACTCCCTCATCAAGGCTCCTTGGTAATCTGTCCATTCTATAGATAGCCGATCAGGGGCATGTTATAACTGTCAGAATACAATAGCAGGAATCTGTTTCATTTTTATTAGATACAAATTTAATAGTTTATAGACAGCTCAAGCAAGTCACACAGGTGGCATAAACAGGGACCATAAAAGTTAACATCTGCTAATAAAACAGTGAAAGTGAACAAAAAGTAAGAGGGAGAGCGAGATGGGACTTTCCAGGTAGCTACCCAGTCTTCAGGCCTGAAATCCACTCCTTTCTTTTGCATAAAGACCATAAGACCCACCCCAAATGCAGCCCCAGCCAATAGTGACCTTTGTTTCTGCATAAATAAACAGAAGGGGTGATAAGGACCACCAAAACATCCTGCCATTCTTCCAACAGTTGAGGCCCCCTATTCTTTAAGGGCTAGGAACCTTTCATTCCTGCTGTACTGTGTTGCATTTGCAAAAAGTGGTGTTTACAGGAGGACATAGAAAAGGATTTGTGGAGCACATATCAATGGGCCTAAGGTGTTTGGGCCCAAGTTTTTTCATGGACAAAGGCATTCCCTTTTTTATTTCACCATAAATTGGTATTATATATGGTTTCAGAGGAAACCAATATTAATATTTTTGGGGTTGATTTACTAAACTAAGCTGTCCACTGTGCAAGGGAATTTGTGCTTTGCAGGGGAAGTTTCCATTAGCTTAGTAAAGGTGGGGAAAATGTATTTGCAAAAGAACACCCAATCATATACAAGGGAAATAAAAAAAAGTATATTTCCTTGCACATGATTAGAAGATAGAAGTCAGCTAAGGGTAATTTCCCTTGCAAAGTGAACAGCCTATTTGCCTTTAGCAGATCAACCCCTTTATCTCAATTAGTAAGTGTATATTACAAGGGGGCAAAGTGGATTGTTGAACCACAAGGTTAAAGCAATTTGACACTTTTGCAGCCGCCACAATTTTATATATGTTACATGTTCCCATTTACATAGCATAAGCTAAACAAAAAAAAATGCTTTTTGCAGTTTAAATAGCTTTTAATTGGGTTAGGGCTTTAAGGGTTAACATTTCTTCTTGCTTCTATTTCTTTGAAATATTAGCAGCGGCTGTGAGTGTTGAGAGATCTGAGGTGGTTTGTTCATTGCATGTTAATGAAGCTTATCCGATAAATACAATCCTCAAATTTCAGGCCTAAGTCTTTCTATAAGGGCAGATCACTGTGAAATACCTGGAATCAGCCATCTTGCCTCCATTAACAAAACATCTAAAAGGTAAGAAATGTTTTTTAAAAGTAATTTTTCAGTATGCTTTGTGACTAGGAACACATAACAAACATATAGAGGGGTTTTCTCAAATTTGACTGCAACAGTAAAAATACACTTTAAATCCAACCCTGCCAGTGATGGTATCTGAAACATATTTGTGCCAATCAATGCATTTCTTTCCTGGCTGCCTCCCGCATGGAACATGTGATTGGTGTTGAATCATAAACACTTTCACACCACCTGCCAAGTCTTTTCATTTTAGTGGAAGTATGCAGGCATAATATAGGATTGCTGCAGCATTGCAGGAAATAGCAGAACCATCCCTATGTTTGTGGGACTTACCTCTCAGAAACCGCAGCACAGATTTTTTTCCGTCATGGATTGGCAACTTGACCCAGGCTTTTCTCCGTCATTAGTTACCAAGTGAACGCTCATCCTCCCTTGCCGCTAAGTGCTTTTCTTAAAGCCAATAGGATAATCGCCATAGAATGTGTGGTTTGAGCTGATAATGTTTTTTCAAGAGTATTTAAAGAGACAGTGCTAAGAAGACTTAACACAAATACAAATACTGTTTAATTGATAGGCTGCCAGTCTTTTGGGATTGTGAAGCTGCTTTGCTGCACAAAGGATATTGGCATTCTTTCTAGCAAGATAATTCTTCCAATTGTTTCACGTTAATCCCCAAAAGTCCCAACACAACAGCTGGGAAAAGCAGCATATATTGTCACTTATGAGTTTTATTTGTAAATAGCTTGACCTTTAAAGTTACATACTAGAGGACTGAATATTCGCTGGACAGCTACTGAACTGAATTTCAAGCTGTTTTTGCATTTATTAAACAGTATGAAAGGAAATCTGCCATGAGTGAAATGTTGAAGAATGTTCTCTCCTTCTGAAAATGCTTTGTGCCTGGTTGTCATTGTGACTCCATTGCTTAGATAAAGATGTCTGATGCTTCTCTGACTAATTCCAGGTGAGTGAAAGTATTCAAGCCAAGCATTGTTAGCCTAATAGCCAGGCGACTAGTATATTTAGAAGGTGGCTAGTGTCATAGAGCTTAACACAGTCAAGCGATCGAGCGCCTCTAGAGACGCTCGATCGCTTGTATTAGCAGAAGCTGTCACTGCCGTTGCCGGTCCCGAGATCCGCTGTGCACGATGCGGCACGGCTCTGTGACAGGAGATCAAAGGGAGTTCAGTATACAAACTCCCTTTGATCTTCTCTCAGTCCCCGAATGCAGGAAGTGATGTATATTACATCACTTCCTGCATTCAGTGTCACTCTCCAGCTACAGAAGCTGATGAAGCCGATCTCTGCTTCATCAGCTTCTCTGGGGGTCCCTAGGTGACATTAGGGGTCTTTGAGACCCCTGATGTCTCCATAAAGAGGACCTGTCATGTAAATTGACTATCCCATAGGGGGCTTCTTAGCCCCCATGTAATAGCAATAACGTTGTGTGTAAAAAAAAGTAATCCAAAAATTAAAGAATCATAAAAAAATAAAGAAGCATAAAAAAAAACATTTTTTAAGTCTCCGCCCCCCACATACACACGCAGATATGCGTAGGGTGCTCCTACGTGCGAAAACGACGATTGCGCCTATTGTGCCGCACATGTTACATATCGAAGCAAACGTCAGAGTGAGAGCAATGATTTTAGAGCCACTAATCACTGATAACACTAAACTGATGAGCAGTATAAGCATTTTAATCGTTACCTATGGGTGTTTTTTGCGATTTTAAGGCTTGACATGTTTGGTGTCTATTTACCCAACGTGACCCCGACTTTTATGTTTTACTAAAAATATGGTTAAGAATAAATGTTTTATAACATAATGTAGGGAAACTTTGTTTTTTTTTTGTTTTACATTTATGGTACTTTTTTCATTATATAGTAAAAAAAAATAACACCCCCCCCGTGGTGATTATATACCTCCAAAAGAAAGCTCTATCTGTCCCCAACATTTTTTAACATAAATTGCAGGGCTATAGTCCGGTCATGCTGACTGGTGAAATTTTTGACTGACTGGTGAGACACCGTCAAATGTTTCAAGCCCTGTCTATATATATACAGTATATATACCGATCAGCCATAACATTATGACTACCCACCTAATATTGAGTAGGCCCCCCTTTAGCCGCCAAAACAGCCCTGACCAGCTGAGGCATGGACTCCACTAGACCTCTGAAGGCTAATAGGAATTAATTTTAAGTAAAATTTTACCTCAATTTTAATTTAATCTTAAACTAGAAGGATTCTAAGGCAGCCAGTGGTAAATAAGTAACTAGGAGAGGGGCTTATTTCATTCTGTTGATGTAGGGCAACTGTTTCAAGAGACCACTGATATACAAGCCTTTACCTTTGAATGCCCCTTTAAATTGAAAAATATTTATAACTTCATATTTGTGACCTACAAAAAGGCTGACAAAGTTATATCCAAAGGCTTGGCAAAAGCTATATCAGATTGCCCTGTAAATATATTTTTTCTTACAAGAGTCCTTTTAAACAAAAAGAACGTCTTATCTCAAGATTTAGACATTCATTACCCATAGGTCTTTTCATAGCTTGATGTTCTGAAATAAGAACGAAATTTGTTTGGGGACCTCAAGGATCATATCTAAATCTCAATCTTTGTATTCCTTTAGAGGCCCTATCTCCAGCCGATATAGAACATGAATGGTGTGCTTTGCTTTTCATGCCGCTGGTGATAATCATGTGACAATCATCCCTATCTAAATCTTTTCAAAGTAAACTTTAGATTCACACTGCAAGATTTATTGGTCGATACCGGAACAAAAAAGAAACTTATCTCCACCTGTCCTTGTTTAGAACTGGCAGGATAAAAGGGCCATCAGAAGGTCTCGTTAATTGCATGCAAGTTTGGACCGTTCCTGTAGGGGTGTCTAGTTTAGCCAAATGCTACAGTTATTTTCTTGTCCATGTACATAAAATACATCTAAACAGGTTAACCACACTTTCACCATTATGTAGTGTTTATAGTGAGTGTATTAATCTAAAATATTGTGTGCCTGTTCTAATAAAGCAAAATAAGCAATGTATGTGATCACACAATGCCTGCTTAATCCCCAAACCGAGTTCTACCTTATGGCTATTTTTTTTGGAATTGCTATATAATAATAGGAATAAAGCCACACTGAAAACCCCCTTTGGATTAGATTAGGTCTGTCACTCTGGCATAATAGGAGGCATCTAAAGCAGGAAGTAAGTATAAGAAGTGGTAACTTAGTTTATATGTTGGAACCCGGAGAGGTTCTAACTTATACTTACAGTATTCAAAACAAACTAAACATTTTGACTAGAGTTCCATTTTAAATAAGCATTTCACTCAATAAATTTTCATATTCTTTAAAAGACCTGAAAAATATGCTTGTCTTTAAGGTGATATGAAAATAAATAAATTAGGCACAATTTTGTTGATATCTGTAATAGGACTTGATGGACTTATGTCTTTATTCAACCTCAAATACTATGTAACTATGTGTTGTATTGGAATGCTGCTGTTATCCTGCCACCTCTTTGCAGCCACTTGTCTACATGCACCTAATGGCTGACAACAGTAAAACATGCCTGTGTAATGAATGAGGAAACATCCATGTGTAGTCTGCACCAAAACTCATGTGACAGTATAACAACACATGGGCAGAATTTGGGAAAGCAGAAAGGGCGTTGTCACCCTAATTCTGTTGAAAGTATAGAAGGCTTTCAAAGACAGCCAAACCCTGAAAATGTAAAGCACATACAACATTCTTGTCATTTAAATCCTTTTGGTGAAGTTTACTATTTTTTATAATTGTTTATTGAAGCTTATTTCACGCTGCAGTTTTGTCCTTAATTTAAAAATAAGTGTTGCCAAATTACTCAGCTCATAGTGAGCTATTTTTGTTAGAATGTTCATTCTCAGACATTTGAAAATATTCACACGTTTAACTGCTGTGCTTTTTCAGTCAATTGGGATACTAACGGGTCTAGTAGCATTAAAACAACTATATCCCAATTCAAGTAAACTTAAGAACTCTCCACATTTTAGAATAGTTTTAAAATATCATGCAGGAAGAAGTTGTCATCTCCATAGAGTACTCATTTATTGTGTATTTCACCGTATTGTCAGGTGCATCTCTCATATGGTTTCTCAATGGCTCCAGTAGAAAAGGCAAAAGGGGATCCTCACCTCATTCACATATTCACTTGAATTGCCTATTGACATACTGGGGGTGATTTACTAACCTAAACACACGCACGCACCAGGTGTGTGTGATTTTCACACAGCAAAACGTATTTATCAACCAAAAAGTCTCTAAAAGCATATTTCCACTAATGCCATATATGGAAAAATCATGCACATGATGCATATATAATGCTGCTTCACAGTTTAGACAAAAATGGTTAGCTAATGCATTTACATTCCTGCATTCATCAACGCAAGCAACATAACATAGAGCTAATTTACACCACATTACCTTGCAATTCATTGCAGGGCTTTGCACAACACACCTGCTGGGTGTGTACACACTACAAAGGTGTTTCGATTCCTCCCATAGATCATGCTGGGAGGGAACACACTACAGAGGTGTATACACGTTCATGGTGTGTTTATAAGGTTAGTAAATCAACCCCACTGTATATACCCTTTCGATATGTATACATGTTCTTCAAGCAGACCCTTTTTTCAAGTAGCAAGATAATACTATATGATATCTATTTTTTTTGTTTATCTGAATTACTAATTCCTAAAAAATCCTGTTATGATGCTTCCACTTGAACAGTCTGAAAATTCCTCCAGAAGGTGCCATAAGCATGCATACCAATGGTCGAGAACCTATACCTTAAAGTAATATTACATTCTCAAACTTTTTTTAATAATGAATCCAAATAAAACAAATATATATTGCCCAGCAAAGTGTTTCTAAAAATGTTTAAGCTCTTACAGTCATCATGTTTCCAAAGCTGGTTCCAACTCTCTCAGCTCGGCTTCCCTGAACTTTCTGTCACAGACAAGATCACAAGGAACAGAGTAGTCTCCAGTAGTTGTCCTTGGAGGAGGGAGGTGCAGGGGAGCATCTTGACTTGCTGTTTCTGTGTGTTTGTGGAGTCCAATGGGTATCCCACCACTCTCCTTACCGGGTGCTGAAATGACCGTGGATGGCACCACAGGAATAAATAAAAAGGAGTAGAATGTCACCGGCACACCAGAAGAATTGGTCAAATAAACGCCTTTTATTGGAGCATATTGTCACATTGTTAGCAACGTTTCGGTGCCACACAGGATCCCTTTATCAGGCTCTGTAGGACCATATTGACCCTGATAAAGGGCATCCTGTGTGTTTATGGAGACACACGCAGCTTACTAGCACACACAAGGGTGGCTCCAAGCAAGGTAGGCACCTTAAAACAGGATATCAGGGCCAGTACGGTGGGGAGCAGCTGATTCTGCCAAAAACTATTATTTTTTTATGTCAAGGAGTAGCCTCCATTGCAAGTGATTTAATCAGCATTTAAAATAGCTTTAGCACATTTTGACTTTAATATCACTTAAAGCTACATAGTACACAGACCAGTCCCTATATGTTTGTTAACTGCATATTTGCCAGTTATATTTGCTCTGGAAAAAGGGGTCACAATTTTAGGATACCTAAAAAAAGCCTTAAAATTAAGAATTCTCTATTACTACTATGAGAATACACCTTATTTACTGTTTGCCTAAATTAGAAATTGTTGTCAAGACTGGAATTAAACTCCACCTACAGTCACAATCTTGTTACTTGGAGATGTATTCCACATTTCCTCTCTCCTTCTTTACTCTACCTCCCCTTTCTCTCTCATGCACCATTCTTAAAGTCAATCTACATCTCATATGATACGTAAGTGTTAATGTTCTCTGCAGTATCCACTAATGTTGTTACATCATTGTTAGTTTCATTTTTTAACCAAAAATGTAATGAATGGAAAAAAAAAGGCGACTATCCGTTGTTGATGCAAATCTATCTATAAATATTATAATTCACTGGAGTTGATTTACTAAAGGTTTAGAGATTGTTTATTTAGCTTGGAAAATAAAGTACAGTTGTGTTCATGTCAATTATTCAATCCTGTGCAATGCAAATCCTTTTATAAAATCTCCTGTACATAATTGAGCATTCAGAGAGATAATTGCTTTACATTATTCACTCGCTAAGTGAACATTACCTGTGTCTTTAGTGAATCAGCCCCATTATATTATGGGATACGACCAGTGCTCCTTATATGCACCAGAAAGAGGTGATTTCAGGATGCACATCTAGCCAATCCTGCATGAATTTATTCTTCTTTCAAATGAACTTGGTGTCTAGGATTGAAGTTTTGAATTAAGCAAACAGGTGATCTTAGAGGAAGTCCCTGGAGATATTTTCAGCCAAACTGACTTCACTTATTTGGCTCGCATTGCATAGGAGCCTAACCCAGTAAGTGGTATGATCACTTCTGGGTGAGTGTCTCTGAAACTGTGTTTGATTATAAATAAGACAAAATAGACTATATTAAAGATGCTATTTTAGTTTGTAATCTTTCAAGCAGAAAGTGAAAGTATGCTGAACGCAATCTCATTAGAGGTATGATTCCGAGCAGTGTTCCATGTGTAAAATGCAATGCCGAGGTTGAAACATAATTTGCTACATGTTGTTATGCAAAGTTTACACTAGAATTGCGATAATGAGTGCTTCTATTTGACCAGCGTGTTTTTTTAATGTCACCTTCCATTTGGTTGTAAACAGCCATTTGACGTCTCCATGTCCCAGGAGTGTTAGAAGGTCTTTCGGTCACCTGATGTGAACTGTTTTGTCACTCCTGTGCAAAATTATTTAACATTTTATAATTAGAAGGCTGTAGCTCCTTCCGAATAGATCATTTGCATAACGAGGAGCATAAAGATTACACTATAAAATGTATTTTTGCCACAGGAGCCATGAGTCACCTAGGGTTATTAAGCGGCAGTGAAGTTCAAACTATTCTTGTTTGTTACAGGAAAATCATAATTGTAATGATTACTATGTGTGTTTGTTCTGTTTCCCAATGGAGGCTTTGAAACTACTGGACAAATGATTTCAGAGATGGGAGAGTTTTGGCAATCAATCTATAATTATATTCCCAATGATTGAACAACATGGAAGTTATAGATTTGTTAGTCTGCAAAATATGTTCTGTTTTGTAGCAGAAAGCTCTAAACTCTTTAGTGATAGCATGTAGTCTTGAGGTTTGCCAATATTGTCTTGACATTTTTTTAAAATGCGATTGCTCAGGTATACACTTTGCTGGTTTTTAAAATATAAAGGGCTTTGGAATATCTGTTAACATACCAACTTGTAAAAAATAAGCCACATCCCTGATCTGCCTTATTGCCACTCCTTGATGTAAAATACAACTCTCGAACAATTTCAAGGGAAACCATACATTGGTATTAGGTATGTTTTGAGTATGCAATGGAATGTACTTGAACAATTAGAAGTTATGTTTCACTGAACGTTAAACTGCGTTAAAGAATGTAGTTAATAAAAATAGTATTTTAGCATGGACATGATTGGGTAGGAAGTCAGCTGAGCTTCTCCTAATTCACTAAACTAAGGGAAACTTCCCCTGCAAAGCGCAAATTCCATTGAAAAGTGACAGCTGATTTGTCTTTAGTACATAAACCCATAAAGTCTAAAGTTGGCCATGCATGAGCCTGAACAAATGATGCAATTGTCAGATAAAGTTCCTGAGTATGAAGTGGGCACTATAGTATTAGCAGAGCACAGGAGATCCCACTGACTAATTTTGCTTTTGGAATTTTTTTGTCATGTATTCTATACGTCTCTTTTGAAAAATCAGTGACAGAGATAGTTGCCTTATATTGTATGTACGCAATTGCAGATGTACATGTTGATAATTAGAGAACAGTTAAATCTGATCATTCAATTTGAAATAATTGGATCAGAGTGTGCAAGTAGGGTACATACGGTATGGATTTTGCACAGTGGGTGCTAATGTTGCAACTCTTCTGCTTTAATCAGCTGATCGAAGGAGTAGGTTGTAAAATTCTCAGCTGAACGTAGCTTGCAGGTAATCAGCGGCCCTTGTCAGAATACAATGCAAAAAGCATCAATGCTCATAAAGGTTGATTGAGGAATCTGTTATATTTCTTCCTTCAACCTGTCGGTTGAACCAAAGAAATAGACACATGTATACCCCACTTTCAATACGTGTCTATAACTCAGGGTTAAATTGCTCAGAATATTATTAACTTTCCTGTATGTGTTTGGGTTGTAAGAGAAAACTAGAGCAAAATCCTTGTGGGGTTTAAAAAAAGTTTGCCTTCTGTATACATTGGTATTGGATGAATGCTAGAATAATATCATAATAGAATATTCTGATTGCAGAGTGCTATTCTGTACACAACTCTGCATATTATTTTCCAAAGATTAGCGGAACATTGGCCACTTAACAGAGAGAAATTATTCTAAGCCACATTGATCTGAGAAACTTGTTGACAGATGATCAGTAACTGGATTGTGCTTTATTTCTTGTTTTGATTATTTTCTAGGGCAAAGATTAGTTGCTTGGCTATTGACCAATTCTTAGGGTGAGGATTAGATTTTCCGTTCTTTGATTATGTGGGATATTGTTTGTTTCTTTCAAAGGAGCAATGGACAAACACGTACATTTAAAGGTGTACTCGCGTAACATGTGAATGATGCAAGCTACCCTTTTAACCCTCATGTCCAGAGGTCAATAAAACCTAGATGCTAAGACCAGATTTAGAAGTGTTTTGAAGAAAGCTTGACAACAACTCCTTAACTAATTTGTCTACCTAAGTAAAGTTTACATTTTTATAGGAAATATTAAGCTTTATTTTTGATAGAAACCATTTTTAATGTAAGTTGACGAATTGACAAACGGGTGTTAATTTAAATATAAACACAATTTTTAAAATAAAAATCTGGCAGGGTTTTTATTTTTCTTACCTTGTGAAGCAAGTTACACTCTTCCCTTCCTGGTTTCGCGGTGCCGTTTCTTGGTGCAGAGGACTGCTAATTCAGCGCTGCAAACGGTCCCTCATCAGTCTGTCCCCTACAACCCCCTTGCCATGATGCCATCTATCCTTTGGATCCTAAGAGGATCACATCACTGGACACCCAATTGGAAGTGTCCACTTCATGCAGGCAGTGACTTTGACAACAGAATCAGGACCTCACCAAATGTAAACAAAGAAAGAGAAAAGACTTGGCACAGTACGATCAGGTGACCGCTGCTGTGGGTAAGTGGGCATTAAGATCTGTTGCGATCCATTGTGTTGCAATACATTTTTTCAATGGATGGTAATGGAAGGGCAACAAAAAATGCAAGGGTGTGAATGGTGCTAGTTCACACAGCTCCATTACATTGTGTTACGTTATGTTGCACTGAAAAAAAGTAGCACATGCACTACTTTTTTCAGTGCAACATTACTCAACGGATCTGGTGAGAAGTAGCCGATTCATACCCATTTATTTGTCTGACCCTCCATTATGTTGCCTTTTTTTCGATTTTGGTGTGAATGGACCCTAACTGTCAGAGACAGACCACACCGCATTTGAGGGGTTTCCACTTTCCCCTGTTGGATTGCATTCATTTCTATTCCATTTACATTCATTATATAATGAAAATTGCAGCAGGAAGTCTGGGAAAACTGATTCCTTATTGAGAAGAAAGAAATTTCATTGTGACCAGGAACGGAACCCAGAACTAGATAAGGGTGAAGTCCCGAAAAATGAGGTCCCAAAAAATACAAGAAGCCAAGAGGTAACTCAGCCAACCAGACTGCACTGCCAGCAGATTTATCTCAAGACAAATATCTGTGAAGACTGTGACAACCATCCAGGTGTTTTTTGTGCTTTAACCTGTAACAGAAAATGGCAGCTGGATGATGCATAGCTGCAATGCCCAACACAAACAATAATTTTTTCCTTCAACTATTATACATGAATGGTCATAAGAAAATCATTTGATAATAAAATACATGCAGAATCATATTGTAACAGTTAAATTGTCACAATCTCATGCTGCAGTCTTGCAAAAAGAGGCCACTGATGTCAACAGCTGCTGCCATGCCATTGCGTCCAGTGCTGTCGTTCTACACAAGCTTAGTAAATTACAGTAATTAGCCTACTTGAGATGGAACAAGTACAGCAAATAACAAACAGTCATCATTCATACACAATTGTCCATCTATCAAACCAGTAACATTGTGTTTTAAAGCCGAACTCCAGGCAGATATAAAAAAAAAAAAAATACAAAAACGAATGCAGCTTTATATCCATGTATACATTAGTCTATTTTTTTTTAAACGTAAGCAATGTAAGCACCAGAATTTGGCATTGTATCAGTATCTTGTAGTCTCCTGTACAGCAGAACTCAGACTGGGAGAGGGAGAAGCAGCACACAAAACTGTTGTGCTACCATGCGAGGAACATGCTGATAAGAGGAGAGAGCAGTGGCAGAGAGATAAACTCATCAGTCTGCTGTCTCTCCACTCACTACACAGTCACACGCTGGGAAAAGACCTGTGATTGCTACTAAACTGCAGCAGAGAAAAATCAGGTCTCCTGCCAGACAGGACAGCACGACAGTGCTTGTGTAAATCTGGATTGACGGCAATATAAATCCTATGATAGGTAAAACAGCTTCCTTGTATGTATTTAATTTGTAAATGTAACTGCTTGCCCAGAGTTTCATTTTGTTGTAGCTTCTGATTTACTGAGATTTATTTATTTTGAGCTAGAGAGCCATATCATACAGTTCAGGAAATTACAATTCTCGGTCATCCTACACTGCTGTCATTATCTGCTTCTTTAAATTCCTTGCAGGCTTTTATTTTATTGGTGATCAATAAACCATTCAGATTGAGCTTCTGTAAATCTCAGCACTGGATGAACGCAAACATGCCATTATAATGGAATATTCTGATAGCAGAGAGACGTTTCTTACATGTCTTTACATAATTTTATCCAAAGATTAGTTGGGCATTGGCCGCTTAACATAAAATAAATATTCTAAGAGAGGCACATTGATCGGAGGAACTTTAGGGAATAAAAGGTTGGCTTAAGCTCACTCGATTGTTGACAGATGACCTGTAGCTGAATTGTACTATATTTCTGTATTGATGAATTTCTAGGGCAAGGATTAGACACTTGGCTATTGACAGATTCTTACTGTGAGGATTAAATATTCCATTCTTTGGTTTTGTGGGATAATGTTTGCTTTTACAAAGAAGCTAAGGACAAACAAGTATATTTAAAGGCACACTCCAGTCAAATGCAATCCTTTAGCTGAGTGTTTACAGTGTCCATGTCCAGAGTCAGGGCTATCCTGAAGACATGGATATTGTAAACACTGTCCATGTCTTCAGGATGGCCCTGACTCTGAGCCTATGAAAATGCAGACGAATGTGTTTCAGTCCGGTCTCTAAGCCAGCCATAGAACAGTGGGCCATTAGAAATAGCACAGAATCAAGTAACAGGAAGAGGCTGTCCTGACCAGAGCTACCTTAAACGCATGCTCAGTGTAGCTAGAGATTATAACATTTAACAACCTATCTGAATTTGGAATAGCTGTAGTGTCTCTTGTTGCAATAATTAGAATTTGTCAAATATGTATCTAGGGGCATATCTAAAAACTACGGGCAACAATTTGATGGCGCCTCCACCAGTTGCAGGTGGACTGTAATTCAATTGTACTCACACCTCTTTAATGTTGGTAGATAGAGGTGAGTGGTGTTTAATGTACACTTTTTTAAACCCATATAACACTTGTAACCAGTTATCTGTGGTGCACCCAATAGGTCTCCTTAATACTGGTGGTCACTGTAACCTAGCATTTCCAAACAGACATTCTGATAAGTTAATTTCACAGTTCATAGGGGTAGAGCTTTCACCTAATGAGTCATTACTGTGTTAAGTCTGTGCTATGTACCCAAAAAAATGGGAGCTCCACCTTCTATGTCAACCAGAATTAAACAGGACCAGGTGGGGGTGGATCAGTGGCTGAGAAATGTTTTCTAAAAAAAAAGAGACAATTCATACTTAGCTCATTAGTAGACACTGACTCTAGTATTTGCTTTACTGAAGATTTACAATGCCAAAATATGAATGGTGAATGCTTGGTCCCCCACAGTGCAATGTGCATTGTCCCACACACTGCTGATACGTCTTGTAGTGACATAGAGGTCGACAGATTAAATCACAGCATGTAGTGGGGGGTGCAGATATCCGGCACTTTCAGGAGCGAACGTGAAGATTCTCCCATAGGCCGTATATCTTCAGCAAAGTGGAAATCCAAGTCAAAGTCCAACAGCAAGGTAGATGTGAAAAGTTTTATTTTACAGAAACCATTTTTTAGAAAATATTTTCCAGCCACTTAAAAACTAATTTAATGTGTTCAGCGGAAAGAGCAACATACATAGATTGGATTTGAAAAGGTACCAAGCTGAACTCTGGGATAAGCAAATATTGTCTAAAAACAAGAGTTATGTGTATTCATACTTGAATCTTGGTGTGCTTTATGTATTTCTTGTGGATCTGTGTAATAATCCAGTGTGAAACTACATATCTCTTCAGGAGCTTCTGGTAATAAAGACCGGGCTCTGCTGTTCTCTTTCCTTATGCAGGGTGACTGGTCTTGTCCCTGCCCTCTCCTGTAGTTTTCTACAGGCAGCCTGTAGTGGGTGGGCCCTCTTGGGTCCCTCCCACATCTCTGCTCTCTGTACAGCCTATGTACAGCACAGTGATGATGTTGCTACTACTTTATAAAGTAATATTCGGGTTTGCACAGGCATTTGGTGGACACAAACTGAATTTATATCCTGTGTGGCTATTGAGAAATATATTTTAATTAAAGGTTTCATGCCCAGAGTTGAGCTTTGAACAAAATCAGTTTTATAAAAACAACAAAGCTTACAAATATAAGCAGGTGCTCTCGCACTTTGAAAGAGAAGCAAGGGAATTCTTTGTCTTTCCAATATTCGCAGACTGCAGCAGCCAGATTGTTACACTTGTAACCTTTGTAAAGTGAATTCTAGACTAGCGCAGCAGTTCTCTCCTTCTCAAACATTTATTTGGAACTCTGTTTATATAAAATGAAATAGATTTAAAGGAGAATTATGAGGAGAGTGAAAAATACTAATCTCCATAATTAGAGCCGGCGTGTGACACTGAAGTTGTCACATGTCGGCTCTATAGAATGAGAACTGAGTGATCACATACTGCCAATCGCTGAGTTCATGATCTCCTCCCTGCAGGGAGCAGAGACTATCAGCCACCTCTCTCCGCAGGGATTCCCCTGCTCCCCTCTCTGTTGCTCAGTGCTAACTGGAGGGACAGACGGGAGAGGGGGCGGGCACAGTTGGCCCTGGCTCTAAAGAGGCAGAGACAGCTGTCAATTAGGCAACAATGTGGATTCAGACAAAATTGTTCGGATCTTTCTAGGCCACAGCGCAGCTCTACGCTATATGCTGAGTTTTGGGTCTCAGGAGGACATTACCGTGTTTCCCCGAAAATAAGACCTATCCCGAAAATAAGACCTAGTACTATTTTTGGCAATTGCTGAAATATAAGACCTACCCCGAAAATAAGACCTAGTTGTGACCATTTCCAGGGTCGGTGGTGGCATAAGGGGGAACTTGAAGAGCGGCGGGTGAGGCGGGAGATAATCTGCGGTGCCAACGAAGCCAGCGCTAGTGGAAGAGAGGTGGCAGTGGAGGGAGCAGAGCCGCATAAGCCAAAGCTTCCTCTATAGTGCCGACTCCTATCACAGACGGAGTGATACCAAATGCACTCTGCCTGTGAGGACTCGATAGTGAAAGCACATTTCGCTCATTCTGGCCAGCGATCGGTTACCAAATTGCTCTTGGAAAGGTACGGCACCCCTGATCACCCTATTCTTAACTTTGCCATTTTGGATTTTTTCATTTGGATTTGCGTTAACTTTGAATTGTTGTACATTAAAAAAATAAAAATAAGACCTACCCTGAAAATAAGACCTAGTGTGTTTTTTTGAGCCAAGAAAAATATAAGACAGTGTCTTATTTTCAGGGAAACACGGTACTACATGTATGGACAAAAAAAGAGTGGGACATAGTTTTTTTTAAGCACAAACCTGATGCCATTTCAAATACACTCTTTATTTGTAGCTGTTTGTGTTGAAACGTGTAGAAATACTGTATATCGTTTGTTTTAAAAGTGTTACAGTGACACAGAACACGTCATTCTTTACATATATTATGATAACTGGAAAAAAACAATAGAAAACGATTGTGCGGAGCTAGCAGTGACAGCTATCTCCACCCAACTGTTTTCTATTGGCGGGTGGTTCTGCTGCCGTAAAAAAAAAAATATATATATATATATTTCACCATAGAAATGCATAGCTAGATTCCTATTGGCTATTTCAATTTGCAATAGCCAACAGCAAACTAGCTATTGCACCCGCCCCCTGCGGGTGCAATAGCTAGTTTGCTATTGGCTATTGCAAATTGAAATAGCCAATAGGAATCTAGCTATGCATTCCTATGGCAAAATATATATATATTTTTTTGACGGCAGCCAAATTGACGGCAGTCAATGTCAAAATTTTTTTTAAAAAAAGCAGGGAAAGGTTTACTCTGCTCAATCGAGCAGAGTAAACCTTTCTTGGAGAAAGTGTTTCTCTCCTGAGTGGCCGGGAGCCGCTATCTAATAGCAAGAGACTCCCGGGAGAGTTGGGCTGTCTGGAGATCAGTGTCCCTGGTTACCTGGTAACCAGGAACGCTGATCTCTTTGCAAGTGGCCAGAGCCAGCCGTAAGATCACGGCTGGCTCCGCCCAGCTGCCAGAAGCAGGCTGTCACCCGGCCAACGGCCGCTCGGCCCACTTCGGGAGCTGTACGGGCTACAGTGAATAGCCCGTACATCAGCCCTTCGGTTCTAATGAACCGAAGGGCTCCTGGGGTCGTAGCTAGCCGAAGGATCTAGCCGCAGCTTCGTGCTTAGACCCCTAACACTTTTGGCTATAGCTATGCTTTAATCCTAGCCCTCTTGAAAATGTTTCAAGAACTCCAGGCAGAAATTGTATTAACCCTTGCAGTGGAGCTACCCCTGCACTGCAAGGGTTAAGTGCTCGTTTTTGCCTAGGGTAAAAAGAAAAAAGTTATACTCACCTGATTCTCAGAGCTGGCCAGCTCTTTAGATTGGTCCCTGGAGCATCTCTCCCCCTCCGCTGCTGTGGTCTAGGAATCCTTGGAGTCATCACATCCAATACAATGTATAGTACACAAAGATGCCGAGGGACATTCCATTGCTACAGCTGGAGGGAGCGCTGCTGGCTCCGTGGATTGGGTGAATATAACTTTTTTGGGGGACCCTAAGCAAAAACGAGCAGTTAACCCTTGCAGTGTGGGGGTAGCCACACTGCAAGGGTTAACGTAACGTCTGCCTGGAGTTTTTCTTTAATATGTAAAAGATATTATCTGGCATCCTATTAGCTGCAGGTTTTCATACTATCATTTACTGTAATTGTGTCGGCTGTAAGCATTTCTTTCCTGTTTGTTTGGACATCTCCAGCAGAACTGCTTTCCTTTAAGTTCCTGAGAATTTAGCAGTAGAAACACTTTCACGTGGTTCTTTTTCACAATCCAGAAATAAAGCAGAGTTTCTGTCTTAGCGACAGCCGTCTGGGTTGTGTCTACAGCTCCCTAATGTTGACAGGCAAAATCTGAATGTTTCCTACTGGGCTTAGCTGTCAAGAAACTGTGCACACAGTCAACAACCATCATACTTAACCATCTGCATATATAAAATATACTCCTTCTCTGTTTTCTCTATATATGCAGAAAATAACTGATGATTGGACTGTTGGTGCAGAGTCACAGTTTAGGAAAACCTTTACATGCTACAGAAACTCTAGAGATAAATATCAATGTTTATTAGACTTGACAAGATAGAGTGAAGAACATGACCATTATTCATTTATGTCAGACTCAAGTTATTTGTTATATTAAGAGAAAAAACAGAAAAAAAAAAAAATTTGCATTATACGTTTAACCCTTTCGCTGCCGTGCCATTTTTTATTTTTTTTTGCACACACGTTATAATCCATATTGTAGGCCTGAAAATTACTTAAAACCCCCAAGAGTTATATATTTCCTTAAAGTACAGACCCTGTAGAATAAAATGTTAATTACAGGCAGCGCTGCATCTGGTTTTTGACAGGTAGTCAGGTTACACAGCAGCGGGCTTCCCCACTGTTTGTGTAACCTAACATGGTGAGGCAAGAGCTGTCATAGCCTCTACTCTGCGTTAGAGGCAAGAGCTCTGTGGATGGCTTGGACCAATAGCAAAGCCCCATAGGTCCAAGCTGTAAAATAAAAAAAATATAAAAAAAACCAATGAGGACATCGATCTCGATGACTCACCAGTGTTGAGCAAGTGAGGGACAGGGAGGCTCCACTGGAGCTGGGATCAGGTGAGTAAATCTGCTTCATTTGAGTCTGCTAGACAAAACAAGCATTTAGCGTTTGCACTACAGGGGCCCAGAGTTCTTCCTTAATTTGCTCCAACATTAAAGTCCATCTAAAACCTCACAGGGTGACAACACTGCAGTGATGTCACTGCAGAACAAACAGTGTTGTCACCCTTTATAAGTAAGTGGATCGTCACTGGATCTACTAATAGCATCAACAGGTGGCACAACTACAGCAGAACTCAGAAGAACACGACTGCCTTAATGCTAGTGACAGACTGCAGCTTATATATCATTTTGCCCAACATCCAACTTTAGGCTTTCAGCGCTTAGGGGAAATATTGAGCGTTGCAGGCAGTGTGTTCAGTAAATTAAGACAGCTTCAGCTATGACTCACAGAGATATTACTTAATATGGCTGTGACTGACTAATAGGAAACAAGAGATTGTTACTTAATGTGTAATTTTACAATTACAGAGCTGAGAATTAACGGAAAGAAACAAATCACATGGCAAAATAACTTTAATTTAAATTCCTTAAATACATCCATTATTTCAACCCATAATTTCAGCACTGTAACTTTCACATTAGCATTACTGTCAACTAACAATGGAAATGATTTTTCAGCAGTCAAGAAAACTATGCATTACTCAAAACACATATTTAAAAAAAGGAAAAAGTAATTGTCATCTTCCTGTAAATACTCTAATAGCTGCACATAGACACGTGTTTGTGATTGGTTTAGTTAGGATGCCTAATGCACTCAGCATTCACTATGCATGTATTAGCAGATAACTGCATTAGTGATAACTGGAAGGCGTTTTAAAAGGCTTTACATTAACACCAATAATGCAAATTCCTACTAGCTGGTTTGGAAATTGGTGTGTGACGTTATATACTACACACTTCCTCCTGAGGGCATGGACACACTGGGCATCCAATCACTGAATGCATGCTTCCCTTCCTATTCTTACTGTATAAGGAAACAAGATCAGAATGACAGAAGCCAAATTTCACCCACATGCTTGAAACAATTTTCAAAATTCTGGTCTCCTGTATCTTCTTACAGATAACCCATAATGTCTTTAATGGGCAAAATAAATCTTAACCCTTGCAGTAGGGCTACTCGGCACTGCAAGGGTTAAGTGTTCGTTTTGCCTAGTGAGCTAAAGAGAGATATACTCCCTGAACTACGATCTTGGCTACCTCTTAGACCAGTTCCTGCAGCCTCTTCTTCCCCTCTTCTCAAGCGATTTTATGTCCTTCGGCATCCTCGCATGGAGTACACTGCTGGAGCGGAGAGGGACCGGTCTAACAGCCAGCCAGGATCGTGGTTTAGGAGAATATATCTCTGTTATTTTAGCACTTAACCCTTGCAGTGCAGGGGTAGCCCCACCGGAAGAGTTAAGATTGTATTTGCCCGGAGTTCTTCTTTAAAGGGAATGTATAGCAATTTTATAATCATTATTTATTTTTAGTATGGCCATTGCTATAAAATACAATAAAAGGTATGCATATAGTAATAGAATAATTTTCTTATTATATTACATGTGAATATTTTGGATTTGCACATGTAGCCAGTGTTGAAGCTCTCATCCCCCTTTCAGGTTTTCAAAATATTTTTTGGCTCCTGTTGAAAAAACCATGTTGCATACAGAGTTCAGTAACTCAAGCTAAATACATATACACAACTGAATTAGTCAGAGCAGCAACTCATCTCCTATTACTCTACTTGTTGTTCAGAGGGCTCCATATGACATTTCTGAGATAATCTAAGGCTACATGCACATGGGGCTAATATGTGCAGCAGGAATCCCAGGTGGGTTCTTACAGATGCAACAGATGTTCTGCCTGTTCAAGTGAATCACAGGCTGACAGCGGCCATATTAATTAATGGCTGCCGGCATGTAATAATACATTGCACAATTACCTGTGGTTTGGGATAAATAATTGTCCCTGGATGCAATCTGCATTTAGTGACAAGCATCTATCACACACCACAGGTAATCAATCGTTCCATATATGATTACATGCAGACATCAATGGGCCGCTGTGCCCGTTCAAATGAATGACAGGCTGAAAGCGGCCACACCTGCAGATCTTTATGGACCAACATCGTATTCCTGCTGCAAGAATCCACAACATATTGCCAGAGGAATCCCCAGCTGCACCTAATAGTCCCATGTGCATAAGGCCTAAAAGAAAAAGGGAGTCAGTTGTGCTCTGTAAATCATGTCACCTGTCAAGTGTGTAACAGGGTAAGAATCCTGAAAAAAAGTAAACTAATGCAGCCACCGCCTCTAAGGACCTTTAAATATATGATATTTTTGGTTTTGGGTTTGAATATGCTTTCAGATTGTGTATTTACCTTGCCATGCCTCCCGTAAAGCCTTCAATACATCTAATGTAGAGCTTAATAGAGCATCTAACCCTTCTGCTATTCTCAAAAATGGCTGCAAAAACAGCAGAAATTTCTGGTTCAATTTAAGACCCCCCAAGAGATTCCCTAAATACAGCTTCTGCCTTGGCAGCTAGGACACTTTGCTGAATCATGAAACTCACCATAAGACTACACTTATTGTATTTCATGAAAAGCTGTCCAGCCTAATGAGCGTGAGAAGCTGCTTTACCTAAGACTCTCTGGTGTCTTAGAAAAAATCACATCAATATCCTTTTGCCGCTCAGCTAGATTAAGGTCACCCTCGATGTTTTCTGTACATTGCACATCACAGCATTGACAAGCCATGGATGACCCCATAAGTGGTGCAGAATACTGGGAACACAAACTGAATAAAATGTAAACACACTGCAGACATAAAAAGCAATTTGTTTCCAAAATAATAAAGATATATGGGGACTAAAAGGCAATCACTGCATTTAGAAATCTGCATCAATGCATCTTTTTATGGTACCTTTAGAATCACTTATATGTGCTTTGGTTTACAAAATAAGTTAAAGGAGAGCTCCAGTCCTACCTTTGTTTACCTTTACCTTACTAACTCTCCCCCATCATAATACACACACTTTCCAAAAGCAATAGCTGGAGAAATCTCTAATTGAAGGCCCCTGTCTCACTAAAAACAGATACTCCCCGGAGGGATGCTTCCAGTTTAGTACTTGGATGGGTTCCCAAATACTGAAGATGAGTGTTACTCAACCTTTTTTCAGTCACGGCACCTTTTAAAAGTATGCAAAATCTAGAAATAACCCCCATTCACATCAGGAGCCCCATTCAAATCAGAGTCCCCCCTTTAGCACAATTTGAAGGCACCCCTGTTAAAGCCGGAAAGGCACCCCAGGGTGATGTGGCACCCTGGCTGAGAAAAACTGCTGTAGATAGATTTTAGGAATGCTATATCAATTTTCAATGCAGAAGTAGAATCATACTTCATACACAGAGGTCATATGATATTATTTGTATCTCTGTGTAAATATATTGATGACAACAGGACTTCTGCTTCAGAGAGATTTTATTGATATATTTTTTACACGCACTAAAATAATAGAAAACAATCTCAGTCGAAGCTCTTTCATTTGCAACACTAGTGATCTCTGATGCTTTTTTGTATTGCTTTGATGTGTCATTGTTAGAATGATGGAAACTCTGGCAGAAATTGTAACCTCATTTTCCACTTTAATTCTAAAATACATAGCTCTGCATGTTTTCAGATTTTAAGGATATGACTTTGAAGGGATCCGAACAATAGAAGAAAAAGTGGAACTAGGAGGCATGAGAGATTAGGAAAGTTCAAGTGATATTATATTTCCCAGTCAGAGTTCTGGCTGATAGCATTGTGCGAAATTTGTATTATTGTAGCCTTTGATTAATCTGACACTTCTATGTTAAAATAGTTAGGGGATATACATGCTGAGCTATTATTGTAAAGTTTGCCACAACCTCATGTTTGATGTTACTTTTGACAACGGTTAAAAATTGTTATCGTTTTTATTACTAGGTTACCATATAGGTTTGTATGAAATGTTATTGTAATTCATAAATACACATTATACCCGGCATAAAATTACTAATTAATATACAACTATAGTCTCCTATATGACAATCTAATCAACTACCAAATCCAATTACTATGTGATGCACAGGCCTTCTAAAGAAAATACAATACCGTCACTACTTCTACTCAGTGAGACAAATCCTCCTTAATGTGTGTCTCACATGCTAGTCCTCCCAGACACTGCAACTCACAGTGGAAGGATTTCAGCAACAGAGGCAATGCTGCCAATCCAAAAAGTAGTGGGCAGGCCAGGTGCCTATTGACAAACTGCAGGCTTCTGAATCAGCAATCGCAATGTTGATGGTGTGGCACCCTCTGCAACATTTTTTTTTCATCACACTGACTGCAATCAGGAACAGCCTACATGAGATTGGCAACCCTGCTCTGGGTTTAGGAACAGTGCAGCATTGTTGCCACACCATCACACAAAGCTGCATTATTTGGACTTTACTGTCAGGCTCAACAGGGATTTGTGAGACTTTGCTGGGACTAAGTAAAAACTGTAAGTGCAGATGCAGTTATAATTAAGTGTTCCAGAACATAATGGGGTTGATTTACTAACCTTATAAACACACCATGAACATCTATACACCTCTGTAGTGTGTTCCCTCCCAGCATGATCTATGGGTGGAATCTAAACACCTTTGTAGTCTGCACACACCCAGCAGATGTGTTGTGCAAAGCCCTGCATGAATTGCTAGGTGATGTTGTGTAAATTAGCTCTATGTTGTGTTGCTTGCGTTGATGAATGCAAGAATGTAAATGCATGAGCTAACCATTTTTGTCTAAACTGTGAAGCAGCATTATATATGCACCATGTGCATGATTTTTCCATATATGGCATTAGTGGAAATATGCTTTTAGAGACTTTTTGGTTGATAAATACGTTTTGCTGTGTGAAAATCACACGCACCTGGTGCGTGCGTGTGTTTAGGTTAGTAAATCACCCCCAATGCCTCTTTAATTGCCCCAGAATATGCCTTATATTCTCCCTCATGAGGTAAGAAATTTGAACCTGGTTTGGTTGTTAGCTCTGCAGGCTGCTCTTGTTTATGCAGTAATGTCTCCTTCTTTTTGTTGGCAGTTCTGTACTGTACATGTGTAGGCTCAGTCTTAGAATTTTGTAGATGGCTCCTAAATCTGCTTGTCCACAATCAGCCCAGGACAAAGCCAACACATAGACAGTACTATACAACCGGTCAGCTAGCATGAGAGGGAGGTGCAGTATGTCTTTGTTTCTAAAGGTTTGCATCACAAAGAGGTCTCGGGGAGATGGGTATTTGGGCATTTCTCATTTATAGTTAAGGAGATTATAGATTTACTTGTCATGCTGTCCCTATCAGGAAGCTTCAAACAATCGGCCTCTTTGTTACTGTGGCTGATAAACAAAATATTCAAGTCCTTCTTTTATTAAAAAAATAAATCATGGCAAGGATAAAGGATTAAGGATAAAACACATGCAAAATTCCAAAGTGAACAAACAGGTATAGAAAACCACAGCAATCTGATATACAATACAAATTCAACCAGAAATGTCTGTAATAACCCCCAAGAACACAGTCCTCCACATATGAGGTGATATCTCTATTCACGGGGAACCTTTTTTTGTGAGGAAAGGAAGTAAGAAAGAGGTGCAGGCAGATGGGTTGGTAGAAAATTGGCAGTGGGGCAAGAATAAATAAGATGGGGCAGGAATAGGAAAAGTAAGGCAGGAATTAGAGAAAAAATATGTAGGAAATAGAGAAGTAAGATTTTAAAAAAAGAGAGGAAGAGGGAAAAGCTTGGCTATTGCTTTGGGCAAGTACTGCATACGACCCAGGTTTCACATGCATGGGAAGGTTTTCTGTGACTCATTATGACACAGTAGTAATTGTATAGTCTACCAGCAGAGCACCAGTGGACCTCCTTTATCAATGTACCTCTCAAAATAATGGTCTGTATTGTACTACAAACAGTCCATATTGAAGCTACATTGAGAAAGAGGCCTTATATGCAGATGTCCAGGATAATTGGAGCATCGGGCTCAGAGATTATCCTTAAGAGGACTGGATGCTGCTACACATCTCATGTAAATTGTCTCTTTATTAAAAAAAAAAGTCTATATAGCCCCATAGCCATCAACCAGCTATACATTTATTATCCCTGACTATGATTTTCTAGTGCATGTTTGAATCTCATTGCTGCAGGGCAGCGTAGACTTTATTGTATGAGGACCCCTGTGTCCATGGTAGTCTTAGCACTGGTTCTTTGTATGCCTGTCACATGTTTTGTGAACAAAATGTGTATTGCTTTACTCTGCATTCACAATAGGAACCATTAAAGTATCGGCCTTTAATTTCCCACCCAGCCAAACTTAGATTTTCATCAGTGGTTGGTGTCTTGAGGTTAGCTGTTGCATTTATCTGCACCATACTGCCAATTAATGAGCAAAACCATTAAATTCTCTATTCCAACCAATTTCTGCTAAATATCTGTTTCTGTGATACTGTAAGATCCAAAAGCCCTTATACTTTCTGTTATGTTGTACATTGTTACAGGACCCAGGGCAATAAAAAAAAACTGCACATGCTGATTGCATTCTATAAATAGAATGAATAATAATAATAATAATTCCTGTTTATGTGCAACTTAAAAGTATTTTCCATGCTAAAAATGACAGGATTAAATCTCTGCCATTGATTGCTTTAGTGTATTAGCATGAGCTACAAAAACTGACATCTGCTCTAAGAATAAAGACATAATATGAAAAGGAAACAAACTGCTTTAGAGTCTGACATTTCCCCAAGCACTAATATTTAATCTTGTGGCACATTTACACCGTACAAGAATTCGGACACTTGCAGGACGCTTGTGATCTACACAGTGAGAGGATGACACGAGCACTCTGGGTGCCCAGGAAATTTATACAGGGCAATAATAAATCTGACCCACTTCTATCATCACATCCTGTCTCTGCCCAGCTGGTTTTCTGCAGACTTTGTTAGGCTCCTTCAACAAATATATGACAGTTTCTTTTTTAACTTGTTCTTCTGTTTCTTGAAGGAATATCAAATGCTGGTCACATTATGTAAAAGAGGATGTTATGCATGAAAATGGCTTCAAAGGAACCAATAAGAAATACATTTTAAGATTCTATAGTAGTGTTGACTCTGATTGATGAGTGAGGATAAACTGTGATTTTTTTTTTTTAATAAAACTGACTTTTTCATGTATAAGACCTGCTTGCAAATATATTTTTTTTGTATACAATTAGCCTTGCCTATACAGAAATGAGGTTCAATGACCCCCTCCAGTGCAATGTGAAATCACCATTACTTTCAAGGTAATAAGAAACATATGACTTTCTCTTACCACAATACACGGCCGGCTCCCTGAGTAGTCAGTCGATAGCCCCCAAAATTAACATGTCTTTAGCCCTGTATAAGCTCTAGACATGGAGCTTACACAAGGTTCCTCCTCTTCAATGGTCAAATGGAGCAGCAGGATGTGAAGGGAAGGTAACTCTAAACTGCTTGTGTCAGGGAAGCATTAAAGTGAACCTGTTGATTTGCAATTCATGGGCATTGTACAGAGCTCAGGTTCACTTTAGGCTGTTTAGTCAGCCTAGTGTCAGTGTTAGGCTACAGGTACACAAAAACAATTATAGCATGTTAAATTAAGGGATCCGCTTTCCTTACCATAATCACCTTGGTAAGCGAGAATGCATTTGTGACATTTGCAGAAATTAAATGTTGATTGCACGTATTGTTAGTCTGTAAGCACTGATGTACTTGACAGGATAAATTTAAATGTACAATTTTCCAGATACAGGCCAAGGGTGTGTTTGGATAGATAGTTTCATGTGAGGGACGTGTGATACTTATGGTACGGAGGTAACAAACAATGTCAAGTATAGCTACGGCAGATTACAGATTTATCAAGCTGGCTTCCATCGAAGAGTTTTTTTAAATTCCTGCATTATTACCTTTCATATTTTGGCCCCAGGCAACTGAGAAGACAACATAAATCCATGTGCTTCACCCTGTTTCAGCCAATGAAATGTAACAGGAAAGACTACATTGTGTTTCATAGCCCGTAAGTTTGTAAAATGTCATAGATTAAATAAGTTCAACTTTTCTTCAACTCCTTATAAATATAATTTCTTGTTCTATTTTATAACTGTAGAAGATATTAACACTACAGGATATAACAAAAACGTGGTACATTTTGGAACTAAAATCTTCTATGGCAACTCAAGGAGCAATTGTGAGGTGTTAGAACTTATTCACACCTTTCTATGGCAGTGCCTTGTGAAAACATACACATTACCGCAAAGCACAGAAACACATCATACATGCATAGGAGAATCATGGTGCCATTTACTTTTAATGGAACCCCAATGCATTAAGGCGGCTGGAAACATCTAACACACATGTATTATAATACACTTGTTGTGGTGCCCTGCATTGGAAAAAAATTGTGTTTGTCTGATTTTTTATCAATTTTGGTGCATTGGCACCCCATTCAAATGAATGGGATGCCTTGACATTAAAGCACAACATAATGCATGTTACTGCACCACAACAAATGGCCTAGGTGTGAATTGGCACTAGTCTTTTCAAGAGCTGCTTCTTCCAAGTGCCTAAGACAAATCATTACTGCCCCTCCACCCCAGGTGATTAGATCCTGGCCAATATACGTATTGAGCTGTACATGTGCAGTAACAGGAGTAGTGGAAATCTAGGCAACTTTAGTCGACTTGGGACCAGGACAATTTTTGCCATGTTCAGCATTGTTCCATATTTGTGAGCAAACACACACACATATACTGTATATAAGCATATGTAGCCATAGTGTGGTATATAAGTCTTTGCCTTCTCCAATGAAAGTGTATCTAAGAAACATGTTTATTATTAGTTTTAGAGTGGGGAACAGTTATCAACTCTGTCAGTTTTTTATTGCTGTGTTAGGTTCTACTGGGGAAATGCACCCTGTCTATTTGTCTTGGTGACAAAACTGGAAGTTAGGGAAAATTCAAAGTTTTAGTTGTCAACAGAACAGGAACAGAGGAGACATATTGTAATGGGGTACTGTCTTACAGTGACAACTGTCTTAAAGGGGATTTCCCTCACTTTGGTTAGATTTTCTCAACCTTCCAGTTGTGTCTACAGGAAAGGAAATGAAGGTAAATCTCCCCACAGATGGAAAAAAATTATTTGGTTTTAACCCTTCCTTTGTCTATCTGAAACAAAATAAACGGTTTTGGCTTTACATATACTTGAAAGCTTTGGTGCATCATTTAATCTTTCATATACTAAAATATATTTGTAAACTGACACTCCCCACATTTAACCTGATTTTGCAGGTTAGGTTGCTGATTGTGAGCTGTAGCAGTCTCTCCAATCATGATAATTCCAAAAGGATTTTACTGTATCATCATAAGCAAATAGACGTCACTTAAGAAATGTGCATCAATGTTGAAGGATTATGATGTTGGACCAAAGATTCTCTTTTAAACATATTGTAAGTTTACTTTGCAATTTAAAATATAACTGACATGATATAGGGCTCTACTACGTGCTTATTCACATTGAACCAAATAAACTAAACATTGTCAGTTGTTGAGGAATGTGAACTGTCACACATCTTATTTTGGTGAATTGCATGTCAAAAAAATTATATTGCAGCGCATATAGTTTTTTGGTACAGTGTAGATTGTATAACTGTCATGCGGCATAATCCTCTTGGTGCACTACTGCACACCTGTATTGCACCAAATATTGACAAATTCATCTTCTGAACCATTCTTTATTTGGCGCAGCTTATGAGACTTTTTTTGTGAAATGTCACACTTGGGATTTTTTTTACAATTGGTGCATCTTTATGTTAATACCCTCCAAACTGAACTATTGTTTGGCACATCCAAAAAAGCAGACTCCCGTGTGCCAAATATTTGTCCCACTGAAAGGCCCAAGAACCTGGTTGGGGTTAAAATGGTTTCAATCTTTTTATTTAATTATATTTATTGGAACAAAAAGGCTCATTAATGTTGCTGCAATACCTAATTATTAAGGAGGGTTACATAATTTGCAGTAGCAAACAACCATCTTAATTTTTAAATAAGAACACAGTTCTACATAAAGTATGACATACCGTAGAGAAGATAGCTCAATGGAGCATCAGTGAACATTTATTACTTTTACAGAGAGCTTGCAAATAACACATAGCTAACAAAGAAAAATACCATAAAGGCATTCTAAAATAGATCATCATTCATGTCCTTTAAATTGATATTTTTTCAATGCCCCTTGTTTCCTTACTCGATAAACATTTTTTACAAATTGCTGGATAAAACAGTAGAGAAAACAGTAAAACACAGGCCAGTTAAGACAAATAATATAACAGATTCCTCTGGTGACTCTATCTATACATAGCCCCTTAGTTTTAGTTTCAATGCCCGTGGTTATCGATAGAACATCAGACTGCAAATTCATTTAATTGGTAGATAAGGAGTTGTTGAACCTTAGAACCTTTATAAATTCCCATATTTACTAGAAGAACCTGACAAGGGCAAATGAAAGAAAGTGAGAATACATGAGCACAGGCAAAAAGCTCATTCTGTTTGAAAAATGCAGACAACCAAGTGTAACGTCCCATTATGGGGAGTATAAATTGTGTCTGTGATATCTGAAATGATCATTAGATATATTTATTATACAAATAAATTCAAGGCATTTTAACAGTTGCACATTTTTTACATTCTCAAATTCACCAGTAAGCATTCCCAATTTTAGGGGCTTTTCAGCTTGGTATAATTTGAACAACCGATGCTTGCCATAATGTGGAATTCAGATGGAGCATGAATAATGCATGAATCCCGGAGAGTATTCAGATCCTTGAGAGCCAGGTGATTTGAATGGCCAGGGCGACACTCTAGCATAGAGTAGTTTTGATCAACAGAGTACAATACAGTTTTGTAAAAGTTGATGGTAAGACGGCAGATAATACGTTCTCTGAAAAGCCGCTATTGTACTGTTACCACTCTCAGAAAGAATCTTTCTTCCTTTGGATTGATCACAGAGCTATTTTTGAAGCTGTGAAATATTATCTGGCTCCGTAATGCTGCTTTGGATATAAGAAATTTCAAGTTCCAGTAAAATAGATGAAAATTGCTTTTACCGTTTTGAGAGCAATCAGACACTTAGCTATGAAAATGGTTAGTATTTTTCTTACAAAGAAAATGTTCTTGTCTGGTTACACAATACACTGTATTTGTGTAATTTGGTACTTATAGGAAAATGTCACTGATGAGCTTAGAATGCTTTACTGGTTCCAGGATACTTGAAAGCAGAGGTGGAGCCATTGCGAGGAGGGGAAGAATATCCATTCACTTTGTGAAATGACTAAAGCTTTTGATTCTATTCTCCAACCCTTATCCAGTCATTATTTACTGCAACTTTTGAAGGACAAGTTGAATCATCAAACAGTTGTCAAGGGTATATGCCTAGAGATTGTGCCTTGGGCCTTCAAGACAATGGTACATGTACTCTGTTACAAAATATGTTGGTATTATAAAGGTAGGGAGTGCAGGGTGCTGATTCATCGGGCCCTTCCAATGTTCATTGTTTTGCTTTATATTAGAACAACCATGTTTAAATAAGAGATTTAAACATGGAGATTGTTATGCTGGAATCATTCTAAAAATGCTAGTTTTCTTTAAAGGGTTTCTAAACCCTCACCTTTTTTTGCATATATCTACTGCTAGCGAGCAGTAGATATATGCAAAAAGTAAAAAAAAAAAAGCGCGTTAACAGCGGTTTAAACTTACTTGTGTATTCACTGCGCGCTCCCGTCCGAAAATGTGAAACTGCACGGGCGGCCGCAAAGCATCTTGGGGTGGGCGCATGCGCAGTTCACATTTTCGGCCGGGACGCGAGGAAAGACACAAGGTAAGTCTATGGACAGGTGCACCCGCATGCAGACACCATGGGAGAGTACGTGCCAGCAAGCTCAGAGAAGTCAGCGCTGGAATCGGAGATTCTCCGCAGCGCTGGAGAGAAGGCTGAAAACTACAGGAAAGAAGAAGATGATCGGATTAAAAGACATCATTTAAGGTAAGTGCTTTAATTAACGTTGGGGTGAGGGAAAATACATTTGCATTTAATGTCACTTTAAGTGCAAGTCCAAATTTTTTATCTATATACTTGGTCTTGGTCAGTAACTGAGGCGATATTAAAGCCAGAGGGGCCAACATGATATACAAAAGCTCACATTTTCTGAAGGGTGTTAAAAGTCTTCATATTTTCTCATGGTTTCTCTCATGGATTTATTCTACTCTAAATCTGTGTGCCTCCATACTGTTAGCCTGCTACTATGGAAAATACAATTTTGATGTTGAGTTGCTCACATCTGCCGTTTCTTGGTAGCCATAGCCAACTTTCATTGTCCCCAGCATGGTCTGCAAATTCTGCTCATTTAACCCCTTCATGACTGAGCTTGTTTTTAGTTTCTGTTCGTAAATGACTGATACACTTTTGACATTTTTGCTGTGTGATTCTTCCACGTCAGTAATATACTTTCTTACAAAGTGCACCCACACATATTATATATTGTTTTTTAGAGGACAGATAGGGCTACATATTTATATCACATATGTGTGTCTAACGCCTCACTTAGGACAAATAAAATATAAAAAAAAGAAAAAAAACACGTAAAGAAAACCCTTTTTCGCCAGTTTTGATTTGTAGTATTTTTTTTACAAAACCAGCACAGCTAAAAAAATGCAATAAATACATTCATTTATTTGTCCCTTATTTTATTTTATTTTTTACACATTTTTTTATTTTTTTTACACTTTTCACAATTTTTTTTTTTTTTACACTTTTCAATTTTTTTTAAACTTAAAAATTGTATTTTATTTATTTAATTATATCAAGCAGTCATTGTGAATTAATCTCACTGTTACTGCTTGATAAATTAATACATTTTTGGTTATTATCAGGCTGCTTCAAACTTCAGAACAGCCGATAATAAGTTAGTGACACTGATCCTGCAGCAGTTCAGGATTCAGCTGTCACTATAGGTTTTCTGATTGTTGCAACAACGATCAGCAAACTGAAACATTCTTCTTTCAGGAATAGATACATTATAGGAATAGACACATTATGTATCTATTCATGAAAGAAAAAAAGAAAAAAAAGCCAGTATAGCTTGAGAGAGATATCTCTCTCGATCTATACGAGCTGTCAGAATGCCGGCAAAAGCCGGCATGTGTGTCCCTCTGCTTTGACTCTCAGACACCCGATATTAAGGTATCGGGTGTCTGAAAAAGGTTAACCCTTTCATTAATGAATGCCTCTGTAGTAAGGGCATCCATTAATGAATGTTAAAAGCTGATTCTCAGCGTTTAACAGCCCTCTAAAGAAGCAAATAACTCGTCACGTACAGTGTACGTGACAAGTCATTTGGTCCCTTTGTGGCTGGACGTACAGTGTACGTCTCCCGTCACGAAGGGGTTAAAAAACAAAATCCAAAATTAGCTATGCATGTGAATATGACCTAATCTGATTAAGACTTTGGATCAGGGAAGTAAAAAGCCAAGACAGATTGATTGGTGTGTGGTAAAATTATAACTGGACAGAGTGTTTGAAAGGTCACTTCAGCAGGTCATATCACGCTTGCCCTGCAGTAAATATTTGTAGGTACAGAATGTATATCAAATTGTTTAGTCTAAATTGACAGTATGAGCAAAATAAAGTCACTAATGTAACTTTCTTCAGTTGTACAACCCACACTCAGCCACAACTTTACCAACAGAAGCTCTGGCTTTGATTTTATGTATGCAATTGACAGCCCGAAGAAGGGCTCATGGCGTAGGGTGCATCTGTCAGGCAAACGGTGACTGAATGTTTACAGTAGCTTTACAAGCTGTGTAACATCAAATGAGTTAATACACCACCTCACTGTACATCATATTGTCTTGAAACCCTGTAAGTTTGATAGACCTTTGGCAGGCATCACAGGACTATACAAAGGCCATGCTGACTACATGTTTTAATATTCATATATGACTGTATGTGGCATCATTCTTGCACTTTAAAACATACACATGGGTGTGGGTTGCCAATAAGTGAATTGCAATTGGCTATGAGGTTTTTTTACACATTGAAGTACTGCTTTAGTGCCATCACTGGCCTTCTTCTGAAAATGGTATTTGCCATGCTGACTATCTGGCTTTAGTGTTTATGCTAATGCCATGGAACAAGTACCCAGCATATGCATACTGCATGCTTGTTCTGCGTTAATGGGGGGAATTTATCAAGACTACAGCAGACAGACTCTGGAGCAGTTGCCCATGGCAACCAATCAGCTTCTCTCTTCAGTTTGTTCAGTTGAGATTTGAAAATGAAAGAGAGAAGCTGATTGCTTGTTGATTTGTCTGCTCCAGTTTTGCTAAAATCCCTTCAATGACTCAAAGTATTAAAGGCAGAGGGCCATCATGACAGCCTGGCAGCACAATGAGAAGTAAGCGATGGCAGCCACCAGATTTCTCTTACATGGAAGCCCTATAGCAGATTAAATGTGTACTCTACTTTAAGAATAATTAAAAGCATTTTTTGCACAGTATAAGTACCTGAATATGTCTTGACATCAGTTGCCTGTCACCATTTTCACTCATACTGGTAGAGGCAAGGGCAACACTAGCAGCCAATCAGGCTCTGCCCGATGCACATGTGCTGACCAGAAGAGAGAGGAGAGCGTATAGAGTTGATGACTTATCAGTTTGCTGCTTCTCCTTCATTATCTAATCAGAAAGCAGTGGGTGAGGAGGTTACACCACTATCCTTAACTCAAAGAAAGAAAGTAGTGTTACCCTTTTGGTTGTGATGGCTTGCAGAGGTGTTCTGTAATTATAAATCCTTTGGCATATAAGCAGTTTACCGTTGCTTGGAGTGCAGCATTTATGATTGATTTTCAGATGTTGAAGCCATTTAAGTCCCCCCTCCCATAAAAGTATTATTTTACAGCAATATTAAATATATATTTTAGCAAGTTTGAGAGAGTCACTGTTCTTCGGTGTACCTGTGTACACATTGCTTAGCAACAACACAAAAGCCATTTTATATCAAGTTGAAAAGATAATACAGAAGATCCTCCTGAGGCATTTTGATCTTTGGTCTGTTTGGTTCTATTCAAATAAGAAAAACATTAAAGCAGCTGTTCTTTCAAGGATATCAAGGAGGAGCCTTTCAACCCCTAGATAAGACAAGAGCAGAGAGAAATCAATTTGCCTTAAGAAATAATCAATTATAGTTAAAAAGTTGTATAATTAATTAGTAAGATTAACTACTACTTTACCAGTAATAGCTTAATAAGGAATAAGTATTACTTATGCTTATGTCCAACTTGCTGGCAAAGATGGTGTTAATTTGACTAATTAAATACTTTCCAGTTTAATTAAGCACGCCTTAATTATAAACAAAAAAAGAGCTTTTTAAACTGCAACTGATTAAATGACTGCTTTCCAAAGCCATATTATATGAAGAAGCTGGTCGGAATCACTTAATTCCAAAGTCCCAATTAATTTGTGTATCAGCAAACTTTGTAGTTATGTGTTTAGCAACATTTGTAGCTGCAGGTGAAAAAAAAGGGTAACGGGTACAAAGAGTAAACACTTGATGGTGCAGATAGTTCTAGTATCCTTTAGACCCCTCTCCGCTCAAATTCTGTTCTGATAGAGGAAAGCTTTGAGGGCTTGTTCACATCGTGTACGGATCATGTGCAGACCAGAACAGGCTGTTCCAGGACCAAAAAAAGCATCCCAATGTATCCCTATGGTATTTTTGGGCTCTGTTCACACCAGCACAGTCCATTCCGGTGCAGACCTGAAAAATACTGCTTGTCTCATTTTCTGCGTTCTGGAATGCTTTGGAATGCATGGAAAAGCATCAAAAACGCATGAAAATGCACTGGAAGGCACATGTAAGCCCATTTTGAGGCCAGGTTCACACCATTTTCCAGACCAGATCCGGACCACATCTGAAACATGGTGCATTGCATTTTGGCGTGTTTTAACTGTGTTTTTACCATAATTTTTTTGTTTAGCTTGAAGTGGACTTACAGGTGTAGTCCGGTGCATTCCAGTGCATGTGCATGAATTTTTCATGTGTTTACATGCGTTCCAGACCACAGAAAAGGAGACAAGCGGTATTTTTTTTTGTCTGGACTGGAATAGACTGCGCTGGTGTGAACAGAGCCCAGATACCATAGGGATACATTGGGATGATTTTGTGGTCCGGGAACAAACTTTTCTGGTCTGGACATGATCCAAACATGGTGTGAACAAGCCCTTAATCCTTGGAGCTTGCCCACCATCATACCTCCCTGAGATTAGAAAGAGGGACATCCTCTAGCACAATGTATTCGGACAATGAACATACCCCGCCACGCACCCAATTATGCGGACCAGTAGGAATTTATAAAATAATTGATCAAACCCGGCATAGTTGTTTTCCACCATTACTTTTCCCTTTTTTTGTTGGATTTCTCAAAGTAGCAAACATGTTAATTAAAAAATAAGATAAAGGTATTAAATGTTAAAATGGCATGCTGAGGCAAATATTATTTTTATAACTTTACTGATACTTTAAAGGAAGTGCTGTCACAGAAACCTATAAAAGTCATCATTATTTAGTTTAGCACCACCGGTGACAATCAGTGCTTCTCAGCATGTTATGTGGGCTGGTTTAAATAGAAATCGGGCTTGTGGAGTTCTTTTTTCTGTGCTTAACCAAACAAATGATGTACAATTTCACCCCTAAAATATGCAGAGAAGACAGCTTGTTGACAGTTTTCTTTTTTGGCCATAGGATGTTTGTAAAAAATACCATCCACAGACAGCACATACCCATAAGTGAAAGAATCAGATACAGAACATTGAACGAGTTGGAGATAGAAATCCCAATCCTCCAAACACAATAGCTACATTTATTTCTAATTTCCAATTTAAATTGACACAATTGACACCTGAAACATTTTGAAGACTTGCTGTAAGATCCACCGGTCTGGGAAACCCTGGGAATACTCTGTCTGAATATTTTTTGTAGTGCCTGCAGGTTCACATTTGATCATTGCATGAATGTTCTTTAAAAAAAATTCATTGTAAGATGGTTTTGTTTTATGCTTCGAGGGATTAATTTGCTTGTTTGCATTATACAGATTTTGCTTACAGTATATATTGGTTCCTGGGGAAGAAAAGGAACTGCTCCTGTATAGGAGGTATCACAAAATACCATTAGTATCCCAGAATCCTGACAGAGAGAATGTGATATGCCACCATATAAACAAGCTTTCATGTCTGCATGTTGACATACATTAGGTAATTGGCTATGCTATGCATCCAGTACTGCCCAGGAACGTGGACATTTACAGACTGGTTTTCTTTCAGTTTGGCTTCCAGGGACTTCTCCCTGCATGCAAATTACAGTAATGCTTTCAAAATACAATAAGGCATTCAACTGCCAATATGCAAATTATTTTATCTCAAACTTTATTTAATATTCTGAGGGCCCATACTGTCATGGTGATACAGATCAAGTGCCGCAAGGCAAAATTAAATATGTGTCACTTTTCTATTCTACAATTTAATTATTTAAGGTAGCACTGTTTTGTTTGTGACTAAAAGAAGTATTGATTCACATTTAGGCGTAAGCAAATCTGATAATAATTAGATTGTTAATGAACATTTTACATACTATAAAACATCTGATGACCACAATTGATTGTATGTAAACAGTTGACTAGAGGGATTGCTTATGACCGCCTTAAAGAGGATATTGCTGTGGAAGCTGTGCTCAAAAAAGGCAAACAGAGGGAAGGCAGAGGCAGGGCTTTGCTATGCCCTAATAGCTAGTGATCTGATTATTGGTAATGATTAAGAAGGAGCAAAAGAGATTGAAGAAACACAGGTTTCCAGAATGCATGAAGCTGGGAGATCCTTACACTGCAGGTCCTCATATATAGCTTTGCTTTCTTCAAGAAGAACAGTGAGTGGCACAGTAGTGACATCATCAAATCTCACTCCAAATCTCCTGAGACTAGCAGTCAGAGGTAACCGTGCACAGCTACAGCTCTATAGGTCTACAGCTATGAGGCTCAAGGTACAGAAATGCCTAGTCACATGTCAGGAAGTGCACTGCTAATTTTGTATGACAAAATACACTTTTTCAGGATACTGATTTGGCACACTTAATATTTCTAGAAGTTCTCTATAAGATAGCAAAACTTCACTTTTTGAGTTAAGGTCCACCTAAGTCTAAATTACCTACCTTATCATTAGTAAAACTCCCGCTTTTGAGCAAAACCCTCTTCAGGGTAACAATTTAAATTGAAAGGACTGTAATAAACATAAATGCAGATTTTTACCTGTATTTGGGCTGTAGACAGGGCTGGATTTACTATTGGGCCCAGTAGGTATGTGCCTACAGGTAAACAAAAAACAACTGCGGGCCTTTTCCTGGGGCTGGTAAAACCTTTGTATTCAATAGCGTAAAAAAAATATACTCACAAATAAGGCAGTATGTAAAAACATCAAATTGCACTGCATCAGCAGTGGAACTCTGTGAGGAGAACAGAGTCTCGCTATTCAATCAAGGGCTGTCAGTCCATTTGCATGCTTTTACATACTGCCTTATTTGTGAGTATATTTTTGTTTACTCTTTTATTGAATAAAAAGGTTTTACCTGCACCAGGAAAGGCACCCGGTTGTTTTTTGTTTTTCTATATAGCCTTCTAGACTCCCTGACTGGACAGGGGCAGCCTCTACTGGATGCGCAGTGAAGGGTTCTGGCTTCTGGATGGTCTTCCTGGTGCTGGTCGGTGTATTGCATCTTTTTAATTTTATGTGCCTATAGGTGGCAGAGGCAATAATCATCTAATACTGTATACAACTATTTACACATTACCACAATATTCTAAGCCAGGTTAGTACCAGGAAAACAAGGAAAGGTCCTGTGTAAAGAGTGGATACCTGCACAGGGTGTTACTTGGCCAGCAAAAGTTGTATGCCAGTCCTGGCTGTAGACATTACCAATGCGCTTCCTTAATATGAATGCTAAATGGGAGGGTCTGTCTATTAAAGTCACATTATCAGTCCCAGTATTTTTTAGGAGAAAAGTGTACCCCAGAATCCCTGTAGAATCACTGTAAGCATCCTTGGCACGTTGTATCACCAAATATGGACAGCTTACTGCAGTGCAAGCATATTGCTGGAGATGTCTGAAAGTTTACCTTGTGCTCTGTGGACATTTTGGGAACAAGTAGGGAAGTGCATGCATTAGCAGGGGGATTATAATTCCGAACAGTCCTCAAAAACAGTATAATATTGCAATCTTTCTGGCTGCAGTGCCCTTATACTGCAACTAATATTTAGATTAGGAGCTACAGCTCATATGTGATGTTTTTAGGAAGTAATATTGCAATTCAATAGTGTTATTAACTCCCTAAGAAAGTGTTTGAGAGTTCAAGTCAAAGCTGGCTATATGCTGTGGTATGTCTGTGGAGGAGAAAAGCCCTAATATAAATGTGTTGGTCTTCGACACAGTTGGCAGAATTTTACAGTGTCCAATGGAAAATCTGTTCTTGTCACTTCAAAGGAATGAAGTCCAGTTGTCATTTTCCAGTGGTATAACTGTTTTTCCTTCTAACACAATTAGAACTAATGCCTTGCTATCATGTAGTACTGATTCTTCAGTTGTGGAACCTGAAGTCTTAGCAAAACCTTTTACAATATGGCAAGCAATGACCTATGGCTGCCAGATCCAATGTCAGCCACAATGTGTCCAAGTCCAGTAGTTAATTTTATATCCCCATATTTTCATGCTTTGAGAGTCCCAAATATGTCCAAACAATCCTAACAATTGAGTTGTGATTGGCAGCTTAGCTATACTGACAACTGTTTTCTTTTGTTTTGCTTACAGGAGCTGGTGGGGAGCAACCCTCCGCAGAGGAACTGGAAAGGAATAGCAATTGCCCTGCTTGTGATCCTTGTCATCTGCTCCTTGATTGTCACATCTGTCATACTACTGACTCCAGGTATTGTTTCAGAGTGTTGTAATGTGTGTATATTGATGAGGGTATTGAGTAGGAAGAAAAATACACAATGGCCTTATTGATTTCCAGTAAACAATCTTTGTCTATGGACTGGATACTTTTATACAGAACACAAAATGGTAGAGCAGAGAACCAACATTAAAGGTTGTTTTAGTCCCTCTCTCTACTGATAACAGGATATGGTTGTTGCCAACTGTCTAGACTGACACATACAGTGTTAGATCAGGTATTGAATACTGGAGATCATTCATGGACATGTTTGGCTCACATTAGTTTTCCCAAATGCCCCCCCACATAATACAATGGCCACTTATGAGGATCATACATGTTTGTCAAGTTTGGCAGTGACTGTGATTAGATATAGAAAACATATGTCTTGCTATTTAATATAAAACATTTACACCTTAAGTTAAAAAATGTGTTTAGAGTCCAAGAATAAAAAACACATGGACTTGCTATCTATTTGCATTGCAGTGGAATGTTTGTATACCATAAGAAATATATATCTGATAGAGATGTCGCTCTTGTTGTATGCCGTATATGAACTGATAACATGGCACTGTCATAAAACACCCATTTTAGTTTGTGTATAGTAAGGCCCCTCCTCCTTTGATAGAATGGATCTGTGAAAGCCCAATATAAGACAAAGAAATTAATTCAGCTCAACATTTCACTAACAACCTCCATTTTCATCTGAGCATTTGCTCCATGTTTCTTTTGTGGCAGTTGCACAACGGTGTTTATTTACAAAGGTAAATAGGCTGTACACTTTGCAAGGGAATTTCCCCTTAGCTTAGTGAAAGTGATGAAAAAATTCACTTTCCAATGAATACCCAATACCCAAAGAGAAATTAAAAACAAATAACACTAGGCTAAGGGAAAATTCCCTTGCAAAGTGAACAACCTACTTGTATTTAATAAATCAGCCCTAGTACATCTAAATATGCACTCCATTGGGCACCAGAGTTTGACCGCACCGCCCAGAGCACTCTATCATCTGACAGTCCTGGAAGGATACACCCCCTTCTCTTCCTCAGGAATTCAAGTTTGTGTGAGGACATTTGTGACAAGTGGCTGTTACTCGGCTATACCAACATAGAGCACTGGAGTGGGATGCAGATAACAGATTTTTAAGAGAAAAATATATTTTTAGGCATTTCCACTGCCACTCAATTTTCTTTTTCCCACATTGAGTTCTGGGCAGAATAGAAAATAATTTCACCTTTCTTTACACCTCATTTACTTATCTGTTAAGCGATGTTTTGGGCTATAAGTCTATGCAAGCTTTTTGTAATCACAGTATATTTAGCATTTTAAAGCTGACCATACACTGCTTGAAATTTGAGCTAGCACCTGCTAGCATCACTCTTTTTGACAAAAGTCGATTTGTCGAAGTAAGCAATCTAAAAATTGCCAGACAAGCAGCTACAGTCACTTTTCGTGTATTCTGACAGCCACAGGCACTGGCTGTCAGAATACAATAGCCTGCTAGGGTAGATCCCTTCATCCACCCTTTTTAGAGTAGATGCAGGAATTAAGTGTTTTTTCTTGTTCAGACTGTGGGAGTTAAAGGTTAGGTTTACCTTCCTGAGCATGTATTATGTTACACCCCCAGTTAGAGTGTAACATGAAACATAGTTTTCACAATTGTAGTCCATTCATTCTTCTTCCCTTCCATGTTACTGAATATCTGTACGGACAGGGAGGGGAGGGATAATCTGCAAGCGCCAGAGCATTGCACCCATGATCCACTGATCGTGGTTGCAATGCTTTATTGGCTCTAAAGCAAAAAAAGATATAATTTTTTAATCATATAATGTTGTATTTTTATAATGTTTTTCTACATTTTCTTTCTTTTATGTAGAAGTATACATTTATTATTTTTAATAAGAGTTAAGAGCCTTTAAGAGTTATTTGTGTTTTTTTATTCCAACTTTTTATTTAAAACCAAATTATCTATCTATCTATCTATCTGTCTGTCTGTCTGTCTGTCTGTCTATCACTATGCAGTGTGGCTGTTCGCTAACATTTAGCGATTGCATATGTCTCAGAACAAATTTCCACTTTCTGCCCATAGGGTATTATATTGTTTGTGGGTTTTGCTTTGCAACAGGAAAAACTTTCTAGTTTTAAAACTATGTTTAGCTAATGATGTATTCAAACACATGATCATACTTGGAGTATTCACTGAGTAACTTGAGGATTCAATAATAATTTAGTATATGGTTTATAAGCAAAACTTGAATTCCTGGCAGTATTCTGACTATCAGTATTATAATCTACCAGTCGACTTTGACACTTTTCTAACAGCATAATCAAACACAGGACGTGCTCTGCACCCACCGTAGTCTGTCCTTCATATTTGGTACAGTGTAGTTCAGTGCTTCTTCCTCACGATAATGTGAACTTCTCTCTTTGAAACACAGCTTAGTCCTGTTCTCTAGACAGACATGTGTCTCGCAGGAACATGGGTTTGTGTAATAACTGCCAACTAAAAACCCCTTTCCCCTTCATCTCTTCCCGTCAACCTGTCAAATGGGATAAAACATCTTCCTTATTTAAGATTGCTGTTTGGCAGTGAGGTGACAGGGTTTAGATATTGATCAGCCATCACAGTGAAGAATAAAAAGCATGGACGAAAATTCTAAAAGTAGATCAGCTCGGCTTCCTCAATATATGCCCTTCAGCTTCCAAGCCAGTTATGCCATGCCGCTTGACAATGAACAGCCCACGTAACTAAAAATGAGCAACATGGCAGAGCTATGATTACTGCTGGTAATTAACTTTTGCCTGTCAAACATGCAGATGGGAGGAGGCACTTTTTGGTCTCCCAAAGTTTAAGAAATAGAGCATAGTCGCCAACGGTCCTAGATTTCTTTTGCAAGTCTAACGTTTCTGTGGCTGAGTGGGAGAAACTTTTTTTTAAATTCTATGCAACCAGGGAGGGTAAAGGCATGGATGGGGAGGTGAGGAAGGGGGATCAAGGTTTCTATGGAACGTTTCAAGTAAAATGAGTAGAAGGAAGTACACAGACACATGCAGGGTGACTGTAGGTGCCCCAAATTCTCCCATAATTTAGAAAAGCTGTTCTAAATAATAATAGAAGCATTAGTATTTATGCTTCTATTTATGCATTTAGAGTGCTCTATGCTTCTAGATTAAAGTACTGTAAATGTGCATGATATATAAATGAAATGGTTGCTTTATATAGTTTATAAAACTTTTAAAATATATGTGCACGCAGCCAGACTTTGAAAATCTTAACAATATTAATTCCACATTGGCCTTAGCAATAGGGTTTACAACTGTAACTAGGCTCCACCCGAACAAGAGGTTTGTGATATGAGTCAGTGCTCCTGCAATTCATTCTGCGTTACTGTCACCTCCCTGGAGTTTACATTACTGCAGCCCAATGAGTTAGCTTCTCCTCTTCTCCACAGCTGTAAGCAATTATAATAATTGTGGTGCTCACACAAAGAAAGTCTTGCTTACTGGTGATAACCATAGATGGCAGGGTGGTTCACTAAATGGTGCGGCATTTGAACGTCCTCAGTTGGTTTGCTTTTTTGCATGTTACTTTCTCTCTGGCTTAGCCAACAGGTCTTTGCCATTTGCTATTAGTATTTATTAACGCTGTATGAATCTTGGATGAAAACATTGATAAAAAGCCGCCCCATCTCTGTGGTAACCATATCCATAGTGGTTGGAACTATTAATTAATTCACCACAGAGATGCCCGTTTTAGACACATTCATACCCAACCAATATCACTATCGTTGGATCAGTTGCATAACTTGCAAGGGCCCCTGAAAAACCCTTAGCTTTGAAATGTCATTCTGGTTAAAGAGGAGATTTTACAGTTCTTCAAAATGTAGCTCTGGGACTGTAGGGAACTTAAGATACAAGGAATGAGGGCAGGTACAGCCCTGACATTGCTGTTTTACCTTTAATAGGCTGGACCAGTATTTTCGAGAATGTAAAAGAATGCTATCCAAAAGTAGGCAAGGGAAATGACTCTGATTTGCAATATACGTCTATTTGTGTTGAAATTTGATTTGAAAAATGTTGATAGTTTTGAGTATTGAGCAAATTAGGAACACTTTGGCACTGTGGCATAATCTTTCAGGGATCATCAGTGTTACGTTTTTCCTGTTTTGACTAAGAAAGCATAAGAACAATTATTTCAGTACCAAAAATTCTTAACACAATACCCCACTATCTAAAGTTATAATATTTTATTGTACAGAATTAAATCTCCCTATATATAAAAATGTATCTTGGAGTTAATATTGTAGGGTGTGTTTTTTTTTAATTTTAGTAAAAAGTCTGATAGCAAAACCTGATAATTTCAAAAACAATATCCTGTCCTGTGACAGACAAATGAAATATATGTCTTTAAAACCTTCAGGGAACATAATCACAACTTGACCCTAATGTTTTGAGATAAAAGGTAATATGTTTTATGCTAGTCTCTACTGCAGATTGTTATCTTTATATGAATTGTATCTTACACTTTTCCATTTCTGACATACAAATACAAATATACAGATATCATTTTTTTTTTTGCCTTAAAACACATCTTATAATAATTTTTTTATACTACAAACTATTTGTTTGTTTTTTTGCTAACCTACACAAATAGGCCACATATACAGGTGAAACTCGAATAATTAGAATATTGTGCAAAGTTCATTTATTTCACTAATGCAACTTAAAAGGTGAAACTAATATATGAGATAGACTAATTACATGCAAAGCAAGATAATTTAAGCCGTGATTTGTCATAATTGTGATGATTATGGCTTACAGCTCATGAAAACCCCAAGAACCCCAAATCCACAACCTCAAAAAAGTAGATTATTACATGACACTAAAATTGTATCATCTCTGTTTTGGATGGACTTACCTATTTGCAGTTTGCACCTAATCCACATGGCCCATTGTAGGTAGGATGTGTTTTCTTGAGGGCTGTAAATCACTGAGCAACCTCCTGTGAGAAAGTATACAGACTTTAAAGCATAAGTCAATATGCAAGATGGTAAGAAACCCACCATACATGGGCTAAAGCCCTCTTCTGGTACAAGTAAATTGTGAAAGTGCCCTAAAGTATCTTCCAAAATCAGGTCACGTGACCTAGATGGTCTGATCAATGTCTAGTTACTCCAAGATAAATACAAGTATGCCTCTGCAACATGAATAAACTGTATAGTTTGGAACATATACATAAAATAGGACCCTTGCCTTGACCCACAGTCATCCCACTTTGCTTGTTTGAAACCTTTTGGAAGAATGACTTAGTGACACTAAACTCAGGAGATAAATCTTAAATTTGCATTCAAGTATCTTAAAAAAGAACTATGGCCCAACTTTTTTTGGTCATAGTTCTCTTAATGATCACAGGGGGACATATACTATGTCTTCCTATGACCCAAAACTCAGTATATAGCGAGCAATTGGCAGGCCATGGGGAAGGGAGTGATCAGCGGTATGTGATCACTCATTTCCCAATCTATAAAGCTGACGTGTGACAACTGCTGTATCACACATCAGCTCTAATTATGATTTTATGAGTGTATTTCATAATTTTCATTTAACTATTAATAGAAATGTAGCTTATGTGTGTATCACTTGGCTGCAGATCCTCAGATCATCCCTGATTTTGTGCTGACATTGCCTGCCCTGACCATTTGTTCCCTATGGTCCCTGTGTGTGTTGTAAAGTAGCCACCAATCCAAGCTCGCTCCCGTGATGGACTACAATCTCATGTTTAGTTTACTAATTTGTAATGAAGTTATAGTCTATCACGGGAGTGAGTTTGGAGTGGCCACCCTCCAGAAAGAAGGACTGTGCTAGCACCAACTGAGAGATGTTTTGCAGGTCTACAGCTGAGTGATACACAAATAAGGTACATTTTTGTTAATAGTTAAAGGACTTAAATTCAATCTTAAGATTTAACTCCAGAGTTCACTTTCAGACATTCAGAAAACTTCTTAAGGCATGTTTACAGTTGTACAGTAATGTGTATTGTATAAATCACACAACATTCTCTGGTTAACTGAAGGATAAATATTCTCCTTTATCGTTTGGTACTTAAATAAAAAAATAATGTAATGTTCTGATCTGATCTTTGCACATACATGTACAGTGAGATAGTTGTACAGTGTGGTAAGACTCATTTATATTGTCCAATCCTTTGTGCCCATGTATGAGCACAGTGCTGGAAAATAAGTACTTTTGTCTGATTTATGTGCATAGTTACAAGAAACGTATCAATAGAGGAAGAGGGCATGGCTACGTATAGCTTAAGATGCAAAAAGTTATGTGGCCCCTCTCATCGGTCCCCCTCCCATTTCTATTCTCTGGCAGGATTTAGGTCAGTGGTCCAGTGATTCAGTTAGTGATCATATGAAAAGGCAAACAAGAGAAATGCAAACTTTTAGTAGGGTGCCTTGACACTGCCCCCAAGCTATTTTTACAGTATCTGCTATACATATTTTATTTCTGGATATGCATCCGTTTTTTTCTATTGTACACCACATTTATTATATATGCCAACCTTCCTCCTTTTTCACTCCCTTCCAATGAATCAAACTCTGTGTGTAACATGCTTTTATTACTTGAATACACTTCAACAAGGCAGAAGGCGATATATCTACAGTGTCACCGCTCCTCCATCCTTTGCTCAGGCACACATCAGTGGCCACTGAAATGGCTTCATTTTTTACACAGTGTATTATGTCATTTCTCTTAGGCAGTCAGCTCATTTGTGTTCCTGCAATGGGTTTGGAACAGTGTTTAATGGAAATTAGTTATAATGATAAAGATTCTTTTTCCCTTGTAGCTTCTGTATGGAGCATACACTGAATTCATCTTATAAAATAAATATATATGGCGAAAGCTGCCCAAAATTTTGAAGACTTTTATAAGCACACCTTATTGCTGTGTGTACTAGTAGGGGCTTACCAAAAAGTGTCTAAGTCTGCAAGTTAAAGGGGTATCAACAAATGTCAACCCATAAAGTTTACTCATTTAATTTTCTTCTTCTAAATAATTTGTAGTAAGTCAAAATGCAGAATGGCAATCATGCAACCCTTTAAGTGCTCGGACTGGTATCTGAAAGCCAAACTGGCAAATGACTTAGGGGTCCTGGAGGTGTCCTGAAGCAATTGGTGCAGTAGCCTTTGATTAGGAATTAACAGTAATATCCCCAGAAGTAATCGCCTTTTATAGTGTATAGCATACAATGAATACAGTCAAAGTGGCAACCAGCTTGGGAATGTTGGAATGTTAAAAGTTGGAATGGTTACAATTGTTATTTCTGGTACAATTGAGAAGGTTGCTGTACGTGATCTCAACCTGTGTGGATTATATGTCATATAACATGGGACGGGTATGCCCCTTGGGGGTATAACTGTGAAAACAGAATAACATTTTGTTTAAAAAAAAAAATGCAGAATGAAAGTGTATGTACAATACATCCAAGACTAAGATCTTTGTAGGAATAATAGAAAGCACTGTAACCTTAAAGTAGTATTAAACTCTCAAAATGTTTTCAATAATGAATCCAGATCAAACAAATATACATTGCCCAGCAAAGTATTTCTTTACATTTTTGCCCAAGCGCTTACAGTCATCATGTTTCTGAACAGCTCCAACTCTCTCAGCTCAGCTTCCCTAAACTTTCTGTCCAGTACTAGATCACAAGGGACAGCACAGTGCCCAGCAGTGTTCATTTACTTGCTTAAAGAAAAGAGGAAGAAGGAGAGGAGATCAACGGGGAAGGGAACAGCTTGCCTGGCTGTGCCTGTGTGTTTGTGGAGACACAAACAGCTTACTAGCACACACAAGGGTGGCTCCATAGGACCCTAAAAAGGATATCAGGGCTAGTGCTCAGGGGACCAGCTGATACTGATGGAAACTAAAACTTTTAAACATGAAGGAACAGCATCCAGTGTAAGTGATTGCATCAGCATTTGAAATAGCTTAAACATCTCTAGACTTTAATATCACTTTAAGTAGCAAAGTGCCTGCATGCTTATCCAGTTCCCTAATGAAAATCATAAATGTTGTTCCTGCTGTCAGTAAAAGAGCTGAAGGTGTGCTATCAGCATTAGTGTGGCAGTGAGTTGGCAATAGCGCTGTAAGACACCTATGTAATCCACAGCATTGCCACCCTTTCTGTAAGTCTCTTCTGAGCTTGGCAGCTCTATGATTATGTCAGGTCCCCTGCTTTAATACCAATAGAAGTTGCAGGGGAAAGTGACATTTTAGAGCTCCTGCTGCACACCCACAGTCCCTGCTGAACAGAAGAGGAAAGGAGACAAAGCTGTCACAAGACTGCTTCTAAACAATGCAAAAAACATATTTATGGGCAGAATTTTAAAACCTGATACAGCTTACCGCTATCATTCATATGTACATGAGGCTTAAAGTGAAATTCCAGCTAAAACTTTTTAATAGGTTTTTACTGCTGTCTCATCAGGGAGATTTCACTATTTTTCTTGTATGTTTCAACATGATAAAGTAAAGAGAAATCCAAGACTGGACCGTTGTTATCAGGGGAAGAATTAAGAGGATTCCCCTAACGGAGAAAGAAATGTTAATTCAATCCCTATAGAGGATCTAACCTACTCCAATCTATCTGAAAGAAAATGCTGCTCCAGTTATGTTATGTAGACTGATCTTAATCAGACATTCATTTGTGTTTAGGGCACAGTTTTCTCAAAATTCTGGCCCTTGCTGCATTGGTGTATGTAAGCTCAGCACATACTTTGCCGACTATTATCTGCACCATTGAATTATGAACTTGCCAAGCTGTAGAGCTAGAAAAAAACATCCTGGAGCATGTACTTTTACAAACAAGTCAGGAATAGTAGCTCTCATATTTATAGCCGAAAGATTCCCCTTATGCAAAATTTGATAATGTCCAGGCACAATCCGCTGCTTGGCAAAATGTATCAATTAAAAATGATCTGTAATTGCTTATAGTCATTATTGTATTCAGAAACATGCTCCATTAGACTTTGTGTGATGTAATGTATTCACTAGAGATAAACATTCCTATATTTTTGTTAAAAGGCATCCAAAAAAAGTTTGCCAATTAATAAATATGGAAACTTGCCAATAGCCACAAGTGTCAAGCAAACTTATTGTGTGCTAAGTTACCAGTATTAGCAGCCACTTATGACAGCATTATCACTGATCAAAGTCCAGCATGTCTAAAACTCCTGCAAAAAAGGGAACCTATTAAGATTAAAATATAGATGCTGTTATCGATGATTTGTTTTGAACCTTTTCCCATAGGCCAAAATATTTCCTGTATCAGGGAGGATGTGAAGTTCCTTCTTATACTTTCAGCTGAGCACTCACACAGGAGTGACTGCTACCATTCTTGTCTTAGGATGAGCAAATCTGCCTGAAGTTGATTCATGATGAGTTAATCAAATCCTGTTTGAAATGCACAAAACCCAAACTTATCAGCAAACCCTATTTAAATCCTTTTGTCTCTGGCCTAGGGACACAGCCCCATAGAAGTCTATGTGGTTGTAGTCTAATCTGTCTCATCTAATCTTTCACCACCCTTCTCAGGTTTTAAATAAAAGTTATCGTTGCACCTTTAAAAAAATATTTTTTTTCAGCTAGAGATTTGGTCTTGCTTTCAAAGTTTATTGTTCCAAGTTTTAGAAAATGAGGATGTTTTGAAAACTCTTAGCATATGTTGTCATTGTGAATATTGAATATTGGGTAGGGTGAAATTGTGCAGTCATTCAGCCTAGAATAATAGCAAGCTCATTGCAAAGTGTGTGAACATTCTTCAGATCAGTTATAGCCTACAAACTGTACATTCAATGCCAGCAAACTGCTGGTTTTGTCAAGCTGATTCTACACAATAACAAAGAGGTGCTTCAGCCTGAACCTTTTATTCATGATAAGTGTGAGAGAAAGCTGTACAAACAGTAGATACAAATAGATACACGAACATTTTTGTTGACTGCAAAAAAAAACATGAAGCTTTGGATAAATGGTGCCCACTACTTTTATACCTGATCTCTTTTATCAGTGAATGGCTTGTCAGTTTCTAATGGTCATGGCACAATGGGGGCTTGCCAAACCAATCTTTACTTTTTTTCACATGTAGAATAAAATGCACACTATGTATTTGACTAAAAACACCCAAACCATATATTTTCTGAAAGCAGAGAACCTATAGAATTAAAAGATAGCAATGTCGCCTTCGTACCACTCACTATTCTTGTGCAAGTGTTCAATAAAGAAATACACTAAAAGTGCACACAAACACAAAGTATTCTTTAAAATCCACAGAAAAAAAAGTCTTTATTGACTATCAATCATTGTAGCATAAATTATATGTATGTACTAAGTTAGTCCTAGCTTTGAGTATATGTATGTTCCATCCATGCGTATGTGTTGTGTTTTCTTTTTATGCTAGATCTGTTTATTGTAGGGATGCACCAATAAGGGTATTTTGGTACCAAGTACGAGTACCGATAATTGTAAAGAGTCGCCACCCGGCTTCCTGATTAATAAGAAAGTCCCATCTTACCTTAGTATGTGCAGCCTGTCATCCCCCGGGGCCTCTCCAGCGAGAACGCGCCCTTCGTCCGGTACCCAGCCGGAGCCGTCTAGCCAGCCAATCAGGAAGCCGGGCGCCGTGTAATGACGCAACACCCTGCTTTCTGATTGGCCGGGAGGCCAGCTCCATGCTCTCTTGTCATGAGATGACGAGGGAGCATGAAGCCTGCTTCCCAGCCAATCAGAAAGCAGGGCGTTGCGTCATTATACGGCGCCCGGCTTCCTGATTGGACGGCTCGGGCTGGGTACCGGACAAAGGCCGCATTCTCACTAGAGAGGCCCCGGGGGATGACAGGCTGCACATACTAAGGTAAGGTAACCTTACCTCACAAGGCCAGCTTCCGGTCAATCGCGAAACCGGGCAGCGTGTAATGACGCGCTGCCGGGCTTCCTGATACCGGAAGTACTCGTGCTAGGCATCGTAGCATTTGGGCGAGTACGAGTGCTTGCCCAAATACTCGGAATCGGCACCGATATCGATACTAGTATCGATATTGGTGCATCCCTAGTTTATTGTATTCTAAATGGGAAAATAGAGGGGTACAGAAATAAAAGTTATGTATAAAATATAATTTCCAGTAATATTATATAACATTGTATTATAAGCCATGTAGTTCCAATAATCATCATCAGTCATAAGAACCTATGTATCAAAAAATGAATATCACGAACAATATATCATATTCATATTTGGAAAGAATGTTTGAAAACATTTTAATAAAGATATAGAAAATACATATTCAGATCATGTTATGTGTGTTATTTTATTTCCTGGGAGGTAATTCCCTACCCTTTACTTCAAATGTAGATACTGTAAGAGTCTCTACATGCAAGTTCAGATATCATGTTAACAAGCTTATGGAACCATGAATCCACATGCAGGTGCAGGAAAAGTGTAGTAGCAAAATAAATAATGGAAAATATGAAAAGAAAGGAAGATACAAGTAAAAAAAGCTTCTGTGGTATCTCTATCCCAAGGGAGAATTTGTTCTATATGGTTGATGAACTCTGTCTCACAAGCCCACATTGAAATATAGTGGTTTCCCACCTTACATTAGTGACGAGAGATAATGATGGGTGCAGCAGTAAGAGAATGCCACAGCAAGTTGTATGGTGTTGTCAGTCAATGTGTAATATAGCTGAAGAATTTAACCCCTTCATGACTGAGGCCCTTTTTTCAATTTTTGCACCCATGTTATATTCCACATTTTAGGCCTGAAAATGACGTAAACCCCCCAACATTATATATTTTCTGAATGCCAAGACCCTATAGAATAAAATGGTGGTAGTTGAAAATTTTTATGTTGCGCAATATTAGCGCAACTCCTTATTAAACCCCAAAATTTAGTGACAAAACTGTTGTAAAGCCGACAGTCGGCTCTACAAGTTTAAACAGAGTCCCGGCGGCAAAAGTCGCCGGGAGTCTGTTTAAACAGCCCCGATGCTGGCGACGTACACTGTACGTCGTCAGTCACGAAGGGGTTAATCCCAAAAAGGCAAAAAAAAGGCATAATCCAGGGACAAGTTCCGCAGATGTGTAACATCGTCTGCATTACTAACATGTATTTCCAGCAGGAATCAGGAATAGAAGGATAACATTTATGAATAAGTGGAGGGCATCAGTACCATTTCACAATTTTATAACTGCCTTTATGTAATCTGGAGGAAACAGACATTTTGCTAGTGAAGGTTAATATCTTTTCCCAATCAGACCTCTTAGGGGTGATTCCCAGTTCCCTCTCCTAATTAGGAACAACACTGGGAGAATGTGGTTGGGTTGCTTTGAGCTTATTGACCAGAGAAATTGTGTGGAAATAGTCCGGTTTACTAGATTGTACAAGCAATTTTCAAACTACATATGGGATCTAGTAATGATAGTAAGAAGTACTAAAGATTGTATTTGGTGAGGTAGCTGATTGGACTCTTGCCATGCCATTGGCTGTGGAACTACCCCTGCCTTCAGCTGTGGCAAGAGGGGAGCAAACTGTCAAGTGGGGACAATAAGCCCAGTTTACGTGTTATGGGTATTGTAACACTGTCCTTTTTATGCCACATCAGAAACTGAGGGTGGTGAAGAGCAGGAGGAAATGCTAGGTCTTCAAACACAGCAGTCAGAGGGCTGGGATTCATGGAGAGCAAACCTTTAGCGAGGTCAGTATTCCAGACATTTCGAGTGCTTTTATCAATATTGGTAGGACCTACCTGTGTGGTCATGACATAGGGTGTGTCCAGGGGAAGGAAAAAAGACTGCATGTAGACCGAGAGAGAGGCCCAGTAAAGCGACTCTGTCCCCTATGTTTTGGCAGGGTCAAAACTCATCTGTGGATTCTGGGTTTTTGATGTCCCCACACAAAACTGCCAATGTACAAGTAAGCAGAGAGAGAGAAAAAAAAACCTGCCAGGTAGAGGGAGGGGGGTAGTATGAATAGTTTGAAATGTGTAAAGGAGTTTGGGCAAATGTCCATTTTAATTATGATAATGCACCCAAACCACAGAAATCAGGTTTGTTATATACCTGTAAACATTTATGCATCAGTCTAAGGAAGGGTTTATAGTCATCTTCTGCTAAGGTGTTTAAGTTATAAGGAATGTTTTTGCCCAAGTATTTAAATCTCTTCTCTTGCCAGCAAAAAGGAAAAGTGGATTAAACAAGAGATAAATCTCATAAGGATAAATAAATATTTAGAGCTTCTGTTTTATCATAATTACCCTTAAAGTTGATTAAGACACCAAATTAAATTTTTTAATAATGGACGAAGGTATGTGGTGAAGTAAAAGATCATCAATGTATAATGATAGTTTGTAGTGATGATCCACAAATGGGATCCCAGGTGATATTATTTCTTGGCACGTTAGCATTAGCGTTCAACATTGGGGGATAAAGGGCACCCCTAACAGGTGCCATTGGGGACCTTTAGGGGTTCTGAAGGGGGGGCATTAGCATGGCTTCCAGCTGAGCGTTATGATACAGGGTGAGTATTTTCTGAAGAAGATTAGGACCCATGCCAATTTGGCATAATGTTTCTTGTAAAAACCTCAAATCTACTCTTTCAAAAGCCTTCTTGGTATCCACAGAGATAAGGCAAGCAGGAATATTACTTCTTCGGGCATGTTCATTCAGCAATATTGTTTTCATATTATTATCTCCTGGCTAGTATGAATCCCACCTGATCCAGCTTGATTAGATTAGGTATAAGTGGTTTGAGTCTAGCAATAATTTTGTCAATGTTTATTAGGAATTTGGGTATGCAGCTACTACAGGAGGAAGTGCCTTTTCCAGGTTTTTGAATAACAACAATGTGAGCTTGAAGGGTATGAGAGGGGAACATTTGGGATAAGGCATTGTGAATTTAGTGAGGAGGGAGGTGGTATTTAGAAAAAAATTAGATGAAAATGTGGGCTTTTACCAGTTTTCAAGGAAGTTCAACCTCTTCCTCTAAAAAGGGTTGCTCTAACAGAGCAGAGGGATAGTGGGGATAGCAGTCTCCTGTATGTAATCCAGCATTTTTGATGTGATAAATGAGGGGGTGCATATTTGTAAAGTGACCTGGGATATTATAAAGTTTTTCATAGAAAAGGAAATTGTATGGCTTTTAATCAGATTATGACTATAAGAACTTTCAGATCTCTTAACATTTGTATAGAGGCAATACTAATATTGGATTGTGGATATTTTCTAAACGTGCTATTTGTAACAGGAAATTAATCCGGGTTGGTAACTTTTTTCAGCCTTGCACCATGCATTATGAATATACCATGGAGGACTGCTTCCCACCATATGGGTAATAATGTATCATCTTGTTGATGATCCCAGATAAAACGGATAATGGTCTCTGAAATTTCTTGAAGGCGAGAGCCGAGTTCTGGGACCTGGAGATTGGTGGTGGCTGTTTAGGAGCTTGTAGAGGTCAAAATTAGTGATGGATGAACAGGTGCGATTTATGGGTGCGATCACACTGAAAAACTTGCCAGTTGCGAACTTTATTGCAAACCCCGTTAAGACCAACAGTAGGTGAATTTTAAAAATCAATTCTTACCATTTTCAAGCTTAACAGGCAAAACATTTCCAAACAAAGCCTATGGGCAGCTGGACACTGGGGGGCAAGTAGATGCCATAAGAAAACAAATCTAAAAAAACAAACAAACTGTTCAGCTGGGAGAAGGCCCCTTATTTTATGCAGCTTCAAGTGGGCATGGGAAAAACTCTTCTTCAAATTACATGATGCAGAGATGGCCTTAAGCTACTGTGTATGTGGTGTTGCATCCTGGCATCGCATAATTTGTATGTGCAACACATTTTTTGCAATTTTCATTATTTCTTGGCTTACATTAACATCTTGCTTTACTGAGCAATGTTTTACTATTTGCACACACATGATAAAATCAGAATTTTTGTCTAGAAAACAGCTTAAAACCCCCAAACAAATATATTTTATGAAAGCAGAGGCCTTGTAGAATAAAAAAATGATAGTTGCAATTGTTTATGTGTCACAGCATCTGCGCAGTACCAGTATTGTTAGGATAAAATACACTAAAATGAAATTTAGTGTACAGAAACAGAATATAATATTTAATTTTCTGGTAAAATATAAAAGATGGGGTCACGTCGGGCAAATTTATACCAAACATGTCAAGCCTTAAAATTGCGTGTGCCCATGAAAGCACAAAAAAAATACAGGACCCAAAATTTCCCATATGTGAAGTTTTAAAAGCTTTTACTGCTCATCAGTTTAGCGTTAACAGTGATTGATGGCCCTAGAATTATTGCTCTCACTCCGAAATTCGTGGCAATATGTAATATGTGTGGTGCAATGATTGTTTTTGCACATCGGCGCACCCGACGCGTGTTTGCATTTGTATGTGCGTGTAAATGGGGCAGGGACTTTTTTTTTGCATTTTTTTATACGGCTGCAACTTTATTGCTACCACATAGGAGGCTTGTTACATTGTTTGGCTTGTTAGCCCCCGATGTCTTTTAGAACCCTAAAGTCACCTAGGGACCCCAAAGAAGCTGATGAAGCAGCCGGAGAATGTAAACTGACACAGGAAGTTATGTAATACACATCACTACTGGTTCCAGTGATCAGAGGTGAGATCAGTGGCTAGGAGCTTGCTGATCTCCATCTGATCTATGCGGGGAGGGCACACACCGCCGGTCGGTACGAACCATCAGGCAGCTGTACAGCCTCTGGATCACCTGTACCTGAACAGCCATTGCTGGCTGTTTACAACAGTACCAACAACATGGCTGCTGCCACAGCTATGTTTTTGGAACAGCCGCTTCAGGGGGCGGACGTTTATAAACGGCCACCCACCTGAAGTGGTTAAACAGCATCACGCCTATCTGAATAATTTTAGCTTGTAAAAAGTGTTTTTAGTTTTAGCTTAGCTATCATAAGGTTTACACTTCAAACTAAAATACAGTTAAATCCCTCACATTCATAGGAATCACCAAACATGTTTCATAGCACAGTACCACACTGTATTGTCTACAAAGTTTAATGAAATGTCAACACAGAGTACACAAAAATACTTTAAAACCACAATACCACATACCAGAAATTAGTTATGAAGTAATTAAAATAACTCCCTCTTCAAAAAAAAGGGGGGAAGGGCAGCAGTAGCTAAACAGTAGCAAAGCTTGTTGCTGACCGTAGTAATGTTGGGAATACAATGGGTGGTACACAGTCACACCTCACAATGCAATTCACATTAATGGAGCACTGATGCCAAACAGCACAGTGAATATAGGGGGGGGGGTGGATACACTCTACTCTCTGCAACCCACCGCACTGCACTTCACTGTAATGTAGCAGTGGCAAAATGCAACAATACATTTATAGCACTGTATGCCTCTGTTCTAGCACATTACTAGCACTGTACAATAATTTTTCAGGCACAGATCAGGCAAATCATTATGGGGTTTGCTTTTGGCACCGGGCCAAATTTGCCCAGAGGTTCGCCATTTGGGCAAATGGGGAACATGCAAAGTTCACCACGACCCAAACTTGGCTGATTCCTAGTCAACAGATTAATTTCAGTTGATCAGGTCACTCATGTTTGTCAGTAAAGCTGGGTAAAAAAACATTAGCTTTATTTCAAGCTTTCACTGCCCCACCATAATAGTTAAACGAACTGAACTCAAAAAGGGGAGCTTTGCTATGTTGTAACAAACATCTTGAAGTGTTATTAGTACCTAAACAATACCCTGCAAGATTTACCTTTTGTTTTAAATAATTTCTGAAAAATACCCGTGCACTTTCCATGCCCACAGCTTCATAGTTGTATTTCTGCACCACTGTACTACTCATTGTTCTCCTTGCTGGAGGCTCTGACCCATGAGAAAGCAAAATCTTGCTTCTAGCCAAAATGGCAGCCTTCATCCAGAGATACAGTGCAGAACGAGACATGATAAGTCAATATCGGGGGAAAGATCAGCTGTGTTATCTGCATGATTAAAGGAAGTGTGGCAACAAGCTGGAGCATAACTATAACCACTGAAGGCAACTTGTAAAATGGTTAAATGGAACCCTTACCATCTGGCATCATAAATTCAATTATTGATATGATTCCTTGACTATTCTATTACTAAATACATTTGTCCATAAACATTACATGTCTGTGTAGAGTTAGGGTATAAACATTTCCCCAATCACATGTAGATCATCTTAACATACATGTTTATATCTATGGAGCATATAGTGGAAAGCAGCCAGACACCTCCTTCCAGTGATGGATTAAATGTACCTTGGGCCCCAAGCGGTTTTAAAAGCATGGACTACACACACAAGTTTATTGAGATCGCATGGTAATTTCATAGCATGGATAAGGGTTAGAACACACAGACATTTGTGTTTTGCATTCAATATATATTCGTGAAGCATTTCTCAAGGATTTGCATCCTATGCAGAGGTATTCTCCTTGCAAAAAAATGCAATGGTGGCACATAATCTGGAAACATTATTTCCACATACAGAGAGTGTGAGCATGTTTTATTTATGATCATTTGATTCAGAGGCGGCTCTAGAGTTTGCGAGGCCTTAGGCAAAACCTAAACATGAGGCCCCACTCAGGCCTGTGGGGTCTTACCAGGGCTCTGTGGGGTTTAACCAGGCTGGTGAGACCCCGCAGAGCCCTGGTGAGAACTCACAGAGCCCTGAATAAATTAGGGCTCTGTAGGGTTTTACCAGGGCTCTGTGTGGTTTCACCAGTCTGGTTAGACCCCTCAGTGCCCTGGTGAGACCCCAAAGAGCCCTGGTTAAACTAGGGCTCTGTGGGGGTCTCAGCAGGGCTCTGTGGGGGGACACTGGTGAGACCCTACACAGCCCAGATTAGACCCTACTGGTTAAACCAGGGCACTGTGGGTTCTCACCAGCGCTTGGGCTCGGTGGGGTCTCACCAGTGCTATGTGGGGTCTCACCAGCCTGGTTAGACCCCTTCAGGGCCCTGGTGAGACCCATCTGAGCCCTGGCTAAACCAGGGCTCTGATGGGGTCTCACCAGGGCGAGATGGGGTCTCACCAGCACCAGGGCCTCACCAGGGCTCTGTGGGGTCTAACCAGGGCTCTGTGGGGTCTCACCAGGGCTCTGTGGGGTCTCATCAGGGCTTTGTGGGGTCTCACCAGCCTGGTTAGACCCCTTCAGGGCCCTGGTGAGACCCCACATAGCCCTGGCACTGGTGAGACCCTACACAGCCCAGATTAGACCCTACTGGTTAAACCAGGGCACTGTGGGTTCTCACCAGGGCTCTGTCTGGTCTCACCAGGGCGAGATAGGGTCTCACCAGCACCAGGGCTCCGTAGGGTCTCACCGGTGCTCTGTGAGGTCTCAACAGCCTAGTTAGACCCCTTCAGGGCCCTGGTGAGACCCCACAAAGCCCTGGTTAAACCAGGGCTCTGAGAGGGCCTCACCAGGATAGCAGGGTTCTGTGGGGTCTCATCAGGGCCCTGTGGGGTCTAACCAGCCTTGTTAGTCCCGTAGAGCCCTGGTGAGACTCCTCAAAGCCCTGGTGAGACCCCTTTAGTGCCCTGATGAGACCCCACAGAGCCCTGGTTAAACCAGGGCTCTGTGGGGTCTCACCAGGGTGAGATAGGGTCTCAACAGCACCAGGCATCCATAGGGTCTCACCGGTGCTCTGTGGGGTCTCACCAGCCTGGGATCTGTGGGGTCTCACCAGGGCTCTGAGGGGTCCTCACCAGGGTAGCAGGATTCTGTGGGGTCTCACCAGGGCTCTGAGGGGGCCTTACCAGGATGGCAGGGTTCTGTGGGGTCTCATCAGCCTTGTTAGACCCCTTCAGGGCCCTGGTGAGACCCCACAGACCAGGGATCTGTGGGGTCTCACCAGGGCTCTGAGGGGGCCTTACCAGGATGGCAGGGTTCTGTGGGGTCTCATCAGGGCCCTGTGGGGTCTAACCAGCCTTGTTAGTCCCGTAGAGCCCTGGTGAGACTCCTCAAAGCCCTGGTGAGACCCCTTTAGTGCCCTGATGAGACCCCACAGAGCCCTGATTGAATCAGGGCTCTGCAGGGTCTCATCAGGGATCTGGAGAGTTTTTTCCAGGGCTCTGTAGGGTCTCGGCAGGTCTATGTAGGCTCTCGCCACCCTGGTTAGACCCCCTCAGAGCCCTGGTGAGACCCCACAGAGCCCTGGTGTCACCAGGGCGAGATGGGGGTCTCACCAGATCCTAATTTGTCTAATTAAAGAGCCGCCTCTGATTTGATTATCTTGAAGAGAACCATACTGCAAGTGCATTGTGTGCCATTCAAAATTAAAATGGGCACCAACTTATGGCTCCACAGTACACTGAACTTAGATCCATTGGTTAACATATGTTGCAGTAACTGCAACCCACATATCTTAAAATGCACTTTCTAATAGTATTAACTATATTGTTTTTTTTCCCCCCATAGTCTACTTTATTTTGTGTTTACACAATTCCAACCCTTTCTCCTACTAGGTTTTCATTTCCCTGACCAACTTTTGTCCTCACAAAAGATTCTATTTTTTCCCTCGAAGGAACAAAGCCTGCCTAACCTTCTGATTACATTATAGATAAAAATTCGCAAATGTATCCTTATCATCGAATTATACAGATCCTTCACACCTTTTCTGTTGAACTTTTTTTTTCTCATTTCTTATCACTGAAGGAAAAAATGCTAAACTTTTAAAGAATGGAGACAGGATGAATAATTTATTTACCTAAAAGCACAAACAGCTGCGTAATGTGTCACAGTTGTTATGTTTTTGAAAGCGAGGAATGCGCACAAAGACAGTACTTATATTTTATATATTTTTTCGGAAAGTGCCCCCCTGCCTGTCCCTATTCACTGGCACTACCTGAGAATGATGCACTCGAACAATGCAATCACAATTAATGGGAACTGATGTTAAATGTGTCATTTCCTCACTTCCCATCTGTAACTTCACGTTATGCCTCTGCAACTGGCAGACATGGATTTTTATAGCGCATTTGCCAACATTTTATTAGTTCTTGCGGCTTAATAAACAGATTTTTATTGAACACATATCAGCATAAAATGGAAATGGTTCATAGTATAAAACAGACAGCTATGAAATATAAAGTTTTTGAGAGACCTGAAAGCGGTGTTATGCGCTCATCTAGCCCCCAGCACTCCCTCTGTCCCCAATGCTTTACATTTTGGAACGGTAACAAATTTGCTTTAAGCTACAGAATTGCATTTCCAGTACAAGTTTTCCCACTTTTTGATTAGATATTTTGGCTACAGCAGCCAGGATCAATGTTCTGCCTATGTTTTAAAATGTCAGGCATAACCAAATGTTTTTCTCATCTACTAAAGATATGTAATCTTTCTTCAATTGTAATTATGGTAAAGGAGAAGTTATTTCCAAGGAGACTGTCTTTGTCACCTATTTTCTGCCTGTGGCTGTCAAGAGTCTTGCAATGCATAACAGGATTTGTAGTTGCACCACAGCAGGAGGGCCACATTTTGGCTACTTCTGGTCTAGTGGTTTTGGGTATTACTATTTACTGGGGAATTGTCTTAGGTGCTATGTAAGGAAATGCTCAGTTTCAGCAATAGCTCTTCTTGAGGTCCTGTTCTCAGTATTTGGTTCCTGTGACCTTGCTTTCAATATTTGTTGCCTATAATTCCTGTCTGCCCCAAATTTTGCCTGTTTTTGGATGATTTCTGTTTGCTGCCTGTCCTAATTGCTTGCTTGTCTAGCCCACAATTTTATCAAGCGATTCTGTTGTAAGCTGTTGCCAGTCCAGGTGTATATGAAGGCTGCAACCTGGGAGCTGCCTTGCAGCAAAGTCCTTCAGCTTTTCCAGGGTGTACTGGTGATTACCGGGCAGATTCTGCATCTCAGCCCTCTTTAGGACCTAAATTCAACTGGTGATGCAAAGATTCCACAGCCACCATGACACTTTTCTACTGTAAATGCAAGCTGCTTGGCTTTTTCTCTGTTTTCAATGCTTTGTGAGTCAGAGATACGATACAATTATGCAACCCATGTTCAGACTTCCCTTTCTGTGTTTATGTTGCATGCCATGTGCCAGTATGTCTCATTAAAGGTTTCCTTGAACTTTTTTTTACCTCCTTTTAGGGCTGCTAATCTAATATCCAACATCTTTCAAAAGTTTGTAGGTTCCTCCCTTCCACTAGATCAAGTTGACTGCAAGCCCAGCTTACAAGAAAGAGCACAGATGAACTGATTTAATTAAGAAAAATGTACAAGATCTGTGAGGAATCACTGAGGACTGTAGTTATGCCTGTATTGCAGGTGATTACACATTGAACACAAACTCTTAAAGGCCACCTCTGGGCAAACAAAAAAGTACTCTTGCAGTAGGGCTTTTTGTTTAAGTGCTCCTTTTTATTTAAGGGGTATAGTAAAGCAGATTTAATTGCCTGAACCACACTCCTCCGACGTTCAGTGCTGACCTCTTTCTGTTTCACTTGGTGTCTCTGGCCATCCTTGCGTCTAATGCAGGTCTATGAAACCTACATTAGACATGATGATGTCATGGTCCTTAGACTGCTGTAGTGAAGTGGACTGGTCTAGCAGCAAGAAGCTAGGAGCAAGAAGATGAAGCGAGGATCAGATAAATAAATATGTTTTACTCCAGCCCTTAGACAAAAACGGGCACTTAAACCTTGCAGTGTGGGGGTAGCCCCACTGCAAGGGTACTGTTGTGTTTGCCCAGAGATGGGCTTTAACTTATCTGTTAAACTATACACTTGTTAAAGACGGACTCTTGGCACAAAAACTACATTTGGATGCTATAGGGCGTGCTCTAGTCAACCAAATTGATAAGTGGATTGCTGCATGTACACCATCATAGTGCACATTGTTAAAAGCATTGCCTGGTTACAAATGAGTGGTCCTGGGCTGGTCATGTCTTTTCTTATAAATAAGGAACAAAAAGTGCTTATTGAAGTTCATCTTTTAGATATTTTAAATTCCAAAAAATAAAAATGCCAAAAGAAAGAAAAGGTATACGAATAAACTAAGAAGTATTTTAAATTATGTTTAAGTAATTCATAACTGAACAACAAAGAGTCTTGTGACTGCTCTATGTATGCATATGGCCACACCTTTCACTCGCAGTATTGATTCTAAAATGACACTCTTCTGTCTATACTTCCTCAAGTGCTTAGTACTGTAGTTTTCTTACATAAGAACTTTTTAGCATGCGATTTGCATTAATCTAATTCATCTAATAGTCTCTCATCTTTTTATGTATATAAGCTTTGCAGATTTTTGGCTGTTCATAACTGTGCCCATTCAAGCCTGAGGCAGAAACACTGGGGTCTACTTTTATTAATTTTTTTTGATTTTAGCAATTGTTGAACAGCAGAACTTCCTTTTACTTCTCTGTGTGCTCCATTGCTAGACTGTGCTGTCAATACAACTGCAATTCACAATTATTACATTATGCCTTCCTAGACTTGTCTGAGTTTCTAGTACAATTAATAGGCTTCTTTTATTCCAATTATTAAACCAATATTTCTTGTCCTTTTCATTTATTAAAATTCTTCATTGTCCCAAAGCTTGTGACAATATATTTGAGAAAACTAAACAGAAAAATGAAAAAGATGGTTTGAGATTAAAAAAAAATACCTGCACTTACAGACTAAGATGATTTCAATTAAGTATTTGATTCTCTTACTTCATCAAAGTCATCTGTGTAATTGTGTATTTCACTGACGAGAATAGAATTGTAATTTTAAAAACCATCAGCTCTAGCCCCCACAGTCCATGAAGGCTATTTATAATGGAAATCAGAGACCCCTAACTTTGGTACATAGTCATTTATTGCCTATGGTTACATCAGGCTCTGTTGCATTGTACATTGCTGCATATTCTAACACTGGAAGCTTACTCACAGGAAGAGAGAGAAGAGTGATAATCTCAACAGTGTCACTACTTCCTTGTCCAGTTACAGTCTGGGGTAATTTGTAGACCACACTATATTGCTGAACAGTAGTGTATTTTAAAGGAAGGATTAAGCTGTTTAGAAACTGGCTTTGCAGAATTGCCTGGATCAAAGGACTCCATAAACAAAATTACAAATTCTTTAACTAGCAAAATATCTTACCTAGGTGTATTTCAACTGTGTATTTAGCTGTTTGCCTGGAGTACAGTGTTATAATAACTGTATTAAATCAGTGTTGTCCAACACCTTCTTTCTGGTGCGCCCTAATCTGTTGTTGACACTCAGCAAAGCTAGGCTTTGTTGGATTTGTTATCTGATAGTATATTGCTTCCTTGGGATGAAAGTAAAGCTGAAGATTGTGTACAAATCTCATAAAAAAATACACAAAAGTAAACGAGTATGTGTACAGGTTAAGGAAAGATCTTTTGGCAGTTGGATAATTTCTTAAAGTTCAGCTGGTATCTAAAGTTTATTGCTAGCCTTAGACTAAAATGATGAATTGTATCCGACTAAACTAGAAGATTTCAGAGGTCTTTTATTTCTCCGATGTTGTGCCATAAATCCCAGTAACAGATTATGCCTTGTTTCTGTATGCATTATATCAAACATTCCTCAAAAGATATTTACTCCAGGTTACCCTTTGGCTTGATCATCAGTCTACCGAAATAGCTTTGAACTGAGCAGAAAATGTTTTAGACAGTTCTTCAGAAAAGCATGGCTGAGCTCTTTGAGCAATGCAAGTACCAAACATCTAGAGGCAAAAGAGAGGAAATGCATCAACAATCCAGATTCACATGTCCCCATTTGGTGCCATGGCCATTACTGCCATCTATTACCAAATTGCCCTTTTATTGTATAGCACCCGTGTTGTGGCCAGAGGTCAGATTTTTGAAGCCCTAATACTCTTCCTGCTTCAACAAAAATAAGCCGAACAGAAGAAAATCAAAACCAAAGAGCACTACATAGTAAATTTGGGTGAACTAAACATCATCAAATTCATTTACTGAAGGAATAAAGGCTGTTCCCCTAAAAACGTCAATGTTAACTTGAACAATGTATGCTGAACAAGCAAAGTGAATAAGGCAAAGCTGTGTTTACTTTGAATATCCAATTACGTGCAAGAGAAATGTAAAGGAAAACCAGAATATGTATATAGCACACCTTTATTTAAGTTTTATTTACCTTATTTACTGATATTCACTTTGCTAGGTGAACATCCTCTATTCCTCAGTAAAATAACACCACTATCTTTACTGGAACAACAAACAGCGTGTCCTATGTAGGGATGAGTGACAATGAGTTTCTATTACCAGAAATTTCAGTGAAAATTGGGAGATTTCTGCAAAATGTACCACTTGGGCAAAAATGCATTGAAGACAATGAGAAAAGCAAAATTAGATTACATTTTTGGTAGCTTTTAAATTGACACTAAACTCAGGAATTAAATATTAAATATGCATGCAAGTCCCTTAAATTATTACCAAAAATGTATCTTATTGGGTATCACTCGGCTGTAGATCCTCAAATCATTTCTGAATTGGTGCTGACACTGTCTTTCCTTCTGGAGGGTGGCTACCTTTGTTCCCCATGGTCTCTGTGTGTGTTGTAATGTAGCCACCACTCCACGCTCCCATGATGGACTTCAATCTCACGTTTAGTTTACTAATTTGTATCAAGATTGCAGTCCATCACTTTGCATTTGCATCTTGATGTGATGCAATCTCAAATTATCAATTCTACATATCTCATCATGCATTGTTTCCAGCAAGCAAAGTTCACATTGTGGGAAGTTCAGATGTTGAGGGTAGTTCAGAAGGCAGATTTAGTTAGGGCTGAGTGAAATTGTGTCATTGAGGAAGAACATCCTATAGGTATCCTAAATAAGTAAGTTTACAAACTTCTAGATATATATGGTTATTAGAGTGGGAGAGAACTATATTCAATATAGAAATACAGATTTATTTTTAATTTTTGGCCATAGATACCCTTTAACCCTTTCCCTGCCAAGGACGTACGGCATACGGAGGAACAAAAGTGTTTGCGGCTGGCCAGGTCTCCGTATGCCGTACGGACCTGGCATTTACAGTTCTGCTTTAAGCTCATGACTGCTATTAGCAAAAATACCGCCCCCCACCATCCATGGATCCCCGCTGCTTCCCCCCGCTTGTAGGGTCTGTGGCAGCGGGGATCTGTAGTAAAATCACTGGCGGGGGAGCAAGCGGCGGCTGGCCGCAATTCAGGATGGCAGAGCGGCATAGTGATCGGAGCCGCTGTCATCCTGTCAGTTTTTGGATGACAGCGGCTCTGTAGCGTGGCTGAGCGGGGGATCGATAAATATCATTGATATCTATCAATCCTCCTGCGCAGAGCAAACACCGGAGCGACCGTCTGATCACTCCGGTGTTTGTAAATAATTTTTCGCAAAAAGACGCAATTCCAAATTTGCAAAAATTTGTTATTTATAGCTCAATACAGTTTTATCTTTTAGATTTAGTCAGAAAATATTTTTTTTGTGCACTGATACTGACTTTAGTGCTTTATTAATTGAATTGTGTATTTATGTCAATTTAATATTAATTTGAGAAACATTTGCGCACTCGATAAGGGGGTGGGGGGTTGGACGGACGGGCGGGCGGAGGAGCGAGCGTCGGCTAGTGGGGAGAACAGCAGTGAGTGAATATCCGAATGCCGCTCGGCTATTCTGCTCGGTACCTCTCTGGTACCGAGCAGGATAGAAAAAGTAGGAAAAAAAGGTGACAGCTAGCTCCGCCGAAATGTTTTCTATTGGCCGGGACCAGGTGTCATTACAATGAGAGCTTGTCGGAGCCGGCGGTGATACCAAAGCCAGCTCCGACAAGCTCTCATGACAGTTGAGACCAGGAGATGCTGAACTGTCATTACACACTGAGAACCCGGGGGAGCCGCCGTGATATCATGGCGGCTCCGCTGGGTTCTCAGTGTGTAATAACAGTCCAGAGTCCCCTGGTTACTAGGTAACCAGCAGATGCTGGACTGTCATTACACATTGAGAACTCAGCGCTCCGCCGGGTTCTCAGTGAAATGACAGATCAGCGTCCCTGGTTACCGGGTAACCAGGGGTCACTGATCTGTCTCTGCATGCACGTGGCCGGAGCCAGCCGTGAGATGACGGCTGGCTCCGCCCAGCTGTCAGTAGAAGGCTGTTGGCTGGCCAATGGCTGGTCGTTCAGCCAGCTTAGGCTTTCACCTCGGCTCAGTCGAGCCGAAGCATATGCCTACAGCTCGACTGAGCTGCTCGGTCAACTTCGGGAGCTGTAGGGCTATAGTGAATAGCCCGTACAGAAGCCCTTCAGTTCTACTGAAACGAAGGGGTCCTGGGGCCGAAGCTAGCCGAAAGATCAGCCGAAGCTACGGCTAGATCCTTCGGCAGCTTTGTAAATAACCCCCATAGTACTATGTTTCCCCAGTTATGAATGAACAGGATGTGATATATATTCATGAATATACCTGTTCATTCATGAATTTCTGAGTGGGGAGTAGCACTTACTATAGAGGCTTCTCCCCATTCATAAACTGCTTGATAGTAAATATTTTACTATCAGCAGTTTCTGAATGAATGGGAAGCCTCTGTACTGAGTGCTTCCCATTCATTGAGTGATTGAGGAGTCTGTGTCCTCAATTTATTTTTCTATTTCAAAAAGGAAATGTCAGGGGTCTGTTTAAACCCCAGATATTTCACCGTAGCCACAAAAATGTAAAAAAAATAAATATTAAAAAATAAATAAAAAATGTGTAAAAAGAAACCTAATAAAAAAAGCACAACCCCTCCCTCCCCCCACACACAAAACATACACCATATTGTGGTATGTGCTATGCACATGCGCTGCAGTGCGTTGTTAAAACGCATCGCAGTGCATTATTTTTTTTTTCCTTTTAAACAAAACATTGTTTTAACTGTTTTGTGATGCATTGCCATGCGTTGTGATACCTTGTGTTGCAATTAAATATACGCCTGTATCATTTTATCACAACAAAAACACCAACACAGGGTAAAAACAATTTTTAACATAAGTCGCTTATTTACAGTTTTGCGTACCTTCATTGTTTTACCTTTTCGCAAAAAAGGCGCAATTTCAAATTTGCAAATATTTGTTATTAATTAACTCAATACAGTTTTATCTTTTAGATTTAGTCAGAAAATATGTTTTTTTGTGCACTGATACTGATTTTAGTATGCTTTTATCAATTGAATTGTGTATTTTTATCGGTTTAATATTAATTTGAGAATCATTTGCCCAATTATCGCAGGGCCTACAAATTTAGTAGCACCATCTTTTTATTCTACCGGGCCTGCGCTTTTAGAAAATATATGGTTTGGGGGGTCTTTTACAAACGCTAGCAGCGCAGCAGTTGAAAATCAAATCAATGGGAAAATTGCAAAAATGGCGTGGCCAGCTGAGTTGCAAAATGTTCCGGAGGGCTTGGCAGCGAAAGGGTTAAAAGTAAGTCCTTTAGTTTCAGTAAAGTGGCTTTTCCTAGAATAAAATGTTCGGTTGAGGAGAAAGATACCACCACAAGATTAGTCCACCACAAGCAGGAAGAAAACATTTCCTCTGTCTCCCTTCTCCCGGACTTACTGTTATAATGTTGTAACTTCTTTCACAAGTTAAGAGGCAGCAGCAGTGAGCCAACACACAGCCAAGTATACAAATACTGCAAAGTCACTTGAATATATAGGATTACTCTCTGTTTACAAAATATATGCTGACACTGCATGATGTCTGAACAAAGATGATGCTGCCCTTCTGGGGGTAAAGTGAGATAAAAGCATTATCAGTACTACTATGGTCTATATGAGATGTAACAAATACATGTAAATATTGCACTTGTGAATTACTTAGCAGGCATGCACTTAACATGAAAAAATATATCTGATAGTAGGTCCGCTCCGAGTATATCACAACTAAAAAAAAGAAAAATGAAATGCACCATTCAAATGTGTTTCTGCCACCACAAGCAGCAAACTCCTTTCAAACCCCTATGCTGAATGCCATCTGGATCATGCTGTTTATTTTCCTTCATTATTTCCAAAGTGATTTCACATTTCTTTCTGTCAGCTGCACTTGTCAAGGCCAAAGCCTTTTTTTTCGTGCAAGCAGTGGTAAATCCTGATATAATTAATTCTCTTATTTACCATGTTCTCTTGACTGCTAACATTCTGAATGAATTGACTGCTAGGTTTTGTGGCATTTTAATTTGGCAAGTATCTGCGCCTTTATTGAAACTATCATTTAACATGAGTGCTGCTTTCAGTGTTGGGACTGATATAGTATTGTTCTCTGTCTTAGGGCTTTACACATGATATGCTACTTGTATCTTTAATTATAATAGCATATATAATAGATAGTAATATAATATACAAATATAAAAAACGACTAGGAAATTATTAATTGGCACCAAAGGTCAGAGTCAATAGCTTATTTTATGGGTTTCCTGGGTTTCAAGGGGATCCTGGGATAAAAATAAAATAACGGATGATGCGTGGGGATAAATTAATCTGGATATATTATTGAAAAAAAAGTTTTAAAATGACTTTAATGTGTCTTTACTAAAAGTTTGATGTAGATACTATAGGCTAAGAAATGTAGTTGTAAACAGGTTAGACTGTGAAAGAACATAGGGGCTGAATAATACATTTTAGGCCTAGCATGGCACCAGTGTCCCTAGATGGCACCAAGGAGCATAGGAAAGTCATATGCTCCTCGCCGCCATCTAGTGGCACTACTCCTGTGCAAACTGCATCCATCCAGCTATACGCTGGATGGAACATTTATAAATCAGCCCGTTTTTCTTACTGTGTTGAGCTTATCACTCCTATCTCTCCCTTGATCTAATATAATGGCACTGCCATGGTAACAGGCAAACAGTGCTGAGGATTTAAATGTAACATTTCCGAAATACATTTAAACTTTAATTATTGAAAAGCAAGTGCATTTCCTAAATTAGCTTTCCTTCTCACCACTGACATGCCTACTAATGCAATATGTAATGTAGAAGAAAACACATTTAGGACTTGGAAAATATGTTAAAGCAGAATTTAAGACACCAGAGTGAAGACATTACATGAATAAGAAACCTTCACAAATTGTGAGTGGCTTAAAGCTGAACTCCAAGCAAACAGCTAAATGCACAGAGGAAATACATATAAGGTAGTTATTTTTTTATTTGCCAAATGAGGGTATTTCTGTCATCCAGTTCCAAAGCAGCCTCCTGGCAGTGTAGGAAACCAGAATTTCCTCTGTTCATAATAAGTAACACTTACAAGTCTTGTCTCCTCATCAGCCATTGACTAGCCATTGAAAGGGTAAGCAGCAGACTGGTTAACTCATGTCTCTGTCTATGTGATCTCTTCTCCTATCAGCTTTCTCCTAGCACTACAGCAGAACTGATTGGCTACTTGTGCAGCTTTTCCCACTACCCAGTCTGGGTTCTGCTATATAGGGTCTGCAAGAGGATTATACCAAGCTAAATTCAGGTAATCATGCCTGGAAGTCGTAGCCTAGGTCAAGGAATAACTAGAGGTATAAGTTGGTAACCAGAGATGAGCAATATTCTTAAAAGATTAATAGTTGTAGTACACCTACACTTTTGAAACAGTCATGAGCCTCTGATATTCAGAATTTCCAAAGCAAATGTCACATTTAAGTCAAATCAACAGTGAATATAACAGGGCAGCGGATTATGCAAAATTGTGCAGATTGGTATCCCAGGAAGCCTTACCACTCAGTAGCTCCCAAACCGCCTATGTTTTAACCTTTATGGAAAAAAATATATATTCACATTGGGTTTTGGGGGTAGCAGCTTTGGGGTGCTCTGACAGTAGCAGTAAGAATACAACCACAAGCAGTGTACGCATAAGAATCAGGGGAAACCACTTATTCCACCATCTGTCCCAGGGAGACTAAGATATTACTTAAAGTTTGGATCTGTGAGGGGGCAGGAAACTGGAGCAGTAAGCATAGGTGCACAACTTATCCCACAAATCATCCCAGGGATAGTAAGATAGTACTCAAGTTTGGGTTTGGCAGGTGGCAAGAGCCTTGGAGTTGCAAGGTAACAAGGGCAGTAGGCAATGATTCAAAAGCGGTATGTGCCACTAACTGGCACCATAAAAAATTACACTGAAATTCACATTTGACTTGGGACCCCTGAATTTATGAAATGTTGTCCAAATCTAAATTTTGATATCAAAGTAACACATAATGTAGTCACAACACTGGGAAAGATTTGCTTCGCAAAACACTCATTATACATAATACAGGGAGGTACTATGCTGTCAATCAGCCTCTGGAAGAGGGGGGAGAAGTATTTCAAGGTTCCACATCCAGTGCATACTCTAAACCATGATGTACCAGAAGTGGAAGAATGTCTAACGGTTCATTATGGTGTCACCACAAAAGCCCATAGAAACTATTACCTGGATCGGAATCAAAATTATGTACCCAATATATCAAGAATGCTGGCTGCAGAGCAATACTGTAAAAATCAAAGCACATTAATTAGGAGTAAGAATACAAATGAAAATAAAATTTGTCTTGACTTACACTTTAATGTCTTAAATTTATGTGAAAAAAATATGCTTTGTGACACAGTTTATTAAAATCACTGATAATTAAATTCCTCTGTGTCTCAAGAAGGGGTACAGTTTTGTTTGATTTATGGCATTGGGTAGAACTTAGATTCAGGCTTCTATAAAGTACTACATAAGATTTGGCTGTAACCCAAGCTGTTGCAAAGATGCTAAGAACGCTATCTCCTGTGACTTCTAGATTTTCCCTTACCTTGCTAAAAATCTCGAGCTTTGCCAATTTATCCACACGCTAATTTGTCATTACACAGGAAGTGTTACACAAAAGCAATGCCCAAAAGGGACTCGGAGAGGTTATACCAGGTTTATGTTAAACTCACCATCTGGACCCAACAACACTGCCAAAAAATACTGTGACTGTTAAGAATTAATCTCATATGACTTATGCAATGTGTCCAAAACTCAACAGAAATGGTGAAAAGATATGTATTTCTTCTGGTCAGTGTACATAATATATATATATAATAGGTACCTAGGAATCTGTTACAAAATACTGACTGTCCTGACTTAGCGGTACTAACCCTCTTTGTGCAGGTTGGACTTTTGACATAACGTGCACACATTATTGCACACTTACTTAACAAGCGTGAGCTTCAACAAAGCCGTGCGATGAATCATCTGTCCCCTACTCTGTCCCTCGCCGACATCTCCGCCACCACCACTTACAGGTTGCCAGGCATCCTCTTCAGCCATTGGCTATCCACTGATGATGTAATCCACTGATGATGTAATTCATGCGCACATGAGATACAGCCTGCCCATCATCAGGCCCATTTATGACATCTTAGAAATGCTGTGACTGAGCTGGGAACTTTTTTTGTTGAAAGAGACATGTATCTTCTGCCAAAAATCCTTACCTCCTAGCAATTTTGTTTTACTTTACTTCTGCTTTAAGGGCTTATTCACATGTATTTGTTTGTCTGCAGTAAAACACATACATTTTATTGCATGCAAATGAATACTAAATATGTGGGCTCCCCCTGTATAAATTAGTAGGAGATAATGATACTGTTCATACTGCGTGCGTTGGCTCCACTCCTTCTAATCAATAGCTGTACTCATGGTGGCCTCCAGTGATCCACCACAGTACAACTGACCAATAGGAATAAATGGGGCCAAGATAAGTATGCGCAGTATGAAAAAAAGCCACCCGTGACCTTGTCTGCAAAAAAATTGCTTGATTAAATATTCTCCTGGGTGGGCTGCACTCAGGAAGTGTCCAAGGAATTTTTTAAAGGACAGTTTCACTTAAAGTGAAGTTCTCCTTTAAAGTGAATCTGAGGCCGAGCTAGCCTACTATAACAAATGTGCACAACACATTCTAAAGTTTTGCATTCTTCCAGCTTGACATCCTTTGCATCACTTTACAGCTGATAACATAAAATCTTGGAGTTATAAAGGAAGTTGATTCTTGAAAACTTTTTTCTGCCAGGGGCTTCTGATGGCAGGTACTAACAGAAAGCAGATAGCTATATAATACCCTTCAGATGTCATTGACTGGGGATCCCACACTGATTGGAATCTGAAGAGAAAAGTATCTTCACTCCCGGCTACAAGCCCAACAGATATTATTTGTGCTGGCATGTGCCCCTACCTCCCGGCCCAATCCTCCCTGACTGACCTAGGTAACCTGCAGGCTCTGTGGAGCAATTCATCCTCAGATTTCACAGCAGAGGAGAAGAGGTTGTCATCTGAGTCAGCCCAGCTTAGCTCACCCTTCTTCCCCTCCCAGCAGTGACTCAATGGCAGGGAAGCAGGGTGAGCAGAGCTGCTAAAAGAAAATGTGAAAAATTGTGCTGTGAATTTTATTGATGAAGGGGCTGTTGCTGCTTGTTAAGAATATGTAAATACTAAAATGTCCAAAGTTTGGCCACAGAATCCCACTTTAAACGGTTACTGTGTTCCATGGCAGGAACTCTGTTTAGAGTTAAATATGGTAATTTGGTAGTAGTCCCACTTTAAGTATTGTGTTTTTTTCTGCATCCACACATTCAAACTAAGAATAATAATAAGAAAGAATAAGAGAATAATGTCTTCTAGTCAGCTTTGGTTCTATTCCGCTACAGAAAATATAAATGCCGCTTGAGACTAACCTTGCACTTCATTTATGGCATACATGGTGAAATTAGATCAACAAACATGATTTTCCATAACGGACAGAGACAATGAAGCGTGTAAATAAGTGAAACGGTGTAGCTGGGAAATGGTACACCGAAATAAAGTGAACACTTTGACCTTGAGATAAAACAAGGCATTTTCCACAGAGCTTGTGAATGAATCATTAATTCACAAAGTACCACTTAATCTCTCCCGGTAGTCTTAAAGTTAGGCATAAAACAACAATATAGGAGCTTTCACTGTGTGCAAGGAAGACAAGTAGATTGTATCAAACAGAAAGAAACGTATTGTGCAGTGCATCACGATCAGGAGACAAGACTTCATGCATCCTGTCACTGCCTGCAGAAACTAGATTGCCGCTCCAATAAAAACTTATTACATTAAGCACTACAGTAACCTCGCAATTCTATGAGACGGAGGCAACCAAAACGACTTTGATTTCCTTTTGGAAGAATCTCCTGACATCAAATGACTTTAGCAATGAATTCAGAATGTAGAAGTGCTGGGACAGTTTCTATTAGTGTCATTTGCATTGGTTCTCTGGATATTGTCAGCCTAGAATATGAAAGCTTCTATTACTATGCAATCTACACAGGGTTATGTAAACACAACACTGCTATTATCCCATAGGAGCTCATTATGCGCAATGTCACCAACAACAACTTGAGTGTGGTATCTCCAGGTTCAAACAAGATTCACATGGAAAAAACTGGGGCTGCTGGAGGAGCCTGAGGGCTAGCCTCCTTCCTAGAGACTATGGACCAATCCCTGTTTGCCCTGTTTCGAGTCCTCATTTGCATGGCCAAGAGGACCTAGGTGAGGACTGGAGGATACTTTGCAGTTGACCAATAGGAAGGTGGTCGGTTGGGCCACCTTCAAACTGTTGTTTATAAAAGTGTGTGTGTGCATCCAATAAACGTGATTCCTGTTTGAACTTACATGCAGCCTGCCTGGAGTTTGTTCTGAGCGATCACCACTGGATACAAACGGCACAGAGTTGTAGTTCAAATCCCAAATTATCGGATGTCCGAAATATCAGACGCTGCAGTCTGAAATCTAAGGAGTGTCGGGTGAGTGGAACCGAGTGAGCAAGGGGCTCGTTACAGGGATAAAAAGAGTAAGTCAAGCCAAAACTTTTTTTCTAGCTTTGGATAGGGTGTGGAAAGATTAATACCTTTGGTTGATTTTTACTGCTATCTGGGCCTGTGTTAGAGATTTATCCTTATTTCTTGCCCTGCTCACATTGGTCAGGAAGTGGGGAAAATCTGCACAAGGACAGAAACAAAAAGCCCCTCAGGGGTTCTAACCTTCCCTTACTCTACAAAAGAAAAACATTTTTATTTCTGTGTTGCTGTTAGAGAGTTTTCCTCACTTCCTTTCTAGTAAAGCATAGTCAGCAGGACAGGAAGACAGGGGAAATTGCTCCAATAAACCAAAACCCTGTATAAAAGCAGAAATCTGACAGTGGTTCTTGCACTCCCCCTCTCTATTGAAACCTAATAAAAAAAAGTTTTCACTGGACATGCACTTAAGCTCAGTTGAAACACTGCACTGAAAATGTTTTTTCCCCATCATATTGGAAAGTGTCTGAAGAGAGAACTGTCTGTGGTTTCCCTATCAATCAATCAATCAATCAGATCCTCCTGTTCCATATTGAGTACAGATTACAAATTAAAAATCCAGTTTGCAGGCAATGCAGACAGTTCTTCTTTCAGGCTGTGCGTGCAGATATTGTGGTGTTTCAGGCTTACGGTTAAACTGCGACAGTAGGCATTCCTGAACGATAAATGCCGACGGCCAGTGGGACAGCATGAAACCTGTTGAGTCTAGGAAATGGACCTACAGAGCAGGAAACACCCTTGACCACAAAGGAGCGGATGAGATTCAGGATTTGGATCAGCGCTCATTAAAGTACTGGGCAGGTGATGTGAGATCACCTAGGGTGTAGAGTCTAAGGACCAGCCAGTGTTCACCAGGGACCCCCTAACAAGAGAGATGGGCTTAGCTGTATGCTGACCCTAGGTCATGATCCCCAGGTTTACCCTGCTCAAGCACAATGGATAAATCAGGAGCCAAGTTAGGAAGGGCACAGTTCACCTGGTAGCAGTCCCGTGGTCATTGCAGTGGATATGAACATCAAGACTTGTCATAGATCTAGGAAGGCAGCAGACTAGGATAACCAGGAAACACAGCAAAATGTCGGAACATGGGAATTGATACTAGGAAGGAGACCAGATAGCTGAATGAACATCAGGAACACAGCAGGGGGCTCAGCAAATAGCTAGCAATAGCTTTACTCAGGCAGTGAGAAAGAAGCTGCTGTGAGTCTAAGGCAGAAAGGGAAATGGCTGCAGAGTATCGCAGTAGAAAGGCTGCATTCAACAGAAAGGGCTAAGAGGCTGCCTGGAGGCAGGCACTTCACTGATTTGCCCCAGTATTGCAGGCAGCTGTGCCTTAGAAGCTGAGGCAGCAGGGGAGGTACGAAAGTATGTAGCACTGACACAGGCCCTAGCAGCTAACAGCAAACAGCAGGAAGGGGG
>NW_017306378.1:1933593-1943577 GCF_000935625.1 Nanorana parkeri
CATAACAAAAAAAACGAGGAGGGGGGGGGGGGGGGAGTCATTGGTCTAACTCATTACACATGCCAGAGAGAGTGCCGCTGGCTTCATACAGAAATAAAAACATTAATTTGCAATATTTTATATGTTCCTATCTAGAACAATAAAAGACCATATATTCTGACTCCGATTGTTGTGATAGCGATATATCCCTTGCTGAGACCTCTATGCCTGGCCTGTATAAGCAGATACAATCACAGCGGACAATCCTTGTCAGATAGCTGAACTCACCAATACCGTGTTCGTCCACAAAGGTTGCTTTATTCTGTACAACAGACAACAGGATACAGCAGATGGATGGTTTTCAGTATTATGCGGTCAAAAGATGATGCCTTTCCTACGGTACTATGCAGAGTACATGTGTCCTGATTATGTGGCTGTTAGCTGTGGCCATGACACAGGAAATACTGACCAACAAGAAGAAGGGTGTGGCTTACATACAGAGGAAATGTGTCATCACATGAGGAAAGGAATACATAAAAAACAGGTGCAATATCACAAAAGGCCACTAGATGGCAGCGTAGGAACTAACATATAGAATGGCCATAGAAAATGGTATAGAGAAAACAATCTATATAAAACTTCTATCTAAATAAACTTCTATGCACCATTGGGGCGGCACACCATAATAAAACAAATACATAAAAAGCATAATTCACTCCCCTGAAATATATAATTGTGTGAATGTGGCTTTTTGACATACTGTAATTTTTTTTGTTATAGTTTTTGATGTAAATAGTCCTAGTTTGATTTGCTTAAAGCTACCAACCAGATTCAAATGTTCAAAATTGGCACTAAGCAGCAAAGGGGATTCTGATACTTTGAAATGAGATCACCTTGTGTTCTGATTATGATCTAGCTTCCCTTCCCTCGGTGTATGCCAAGAGTCCTGCAGGGTTTCTATCATTACACACTTATGGTGCAGGTGAGCATAATTAAAGGAAAGCTGTCATGAGAAAAGTATGCAGCCTGCCATTGATAACCTGTCATTCTGAAAGCACTGGTTGCACAGTTGTCATGCTGATACTTTGGCTTCCATGCTTTCTCAGTCTCTAAAAGGGAAAAGTATATCATGGGCAGCATGCTTGTTCTTAGTCAATGACTCAGAAATAATGAAGCTAGACACAGCCATGGCATTTTCATGAGGAGGCCAGCAAAAGCATACTTTTTTTTATGACAGGTATACGTAAAAAAAAACAACGTGGAATTTTTTATTGGACACCCAGCCTGTGCATAAAAAAAAATAAAATAAATAAAACAGCTACCAGATCCACCTTCAGTTCTCTCTTTTCACTACAAGATGCCCTCAATCTGAGCATTGTTCAACCCGCAATATTGAGCACATACTGTGAGTGCAGAAAATCATGTCCCCCCCACGGTGCAATGCATTCATTGTGCGGTGGTGCACAATGTCGCTTTCTACAACATTGAGGACCATCTAGCCTGTAGTAGAGGTGAAGCGCACCCTGCACATTACACGGTCAGCCTAAAAACTTTGGAAATGGTGAGTATAAAAAAACAGGTGGACCTTCAGAGAAGGGACCATGATTTTGGGGGAAAAGAGCAAAGCCTAGAGTTAGGCTTTAAGCATTTTTTGCCTGCCACTCATTTTACTTATCTTTTCTCCTGTAGATTGCAATACACCTGATATCCAATAAAGTAATTTCAGTATTTTCTGTACTATGCACGCTAATAGTTAACTGTATTCCTGTCCATTTCTGTCCACTCTATTGATCGTGTTAGTCCTGCATATATAATAAGGCAACTATTAGCTCGCAGTGTAAACTGGCAAGAGGCACTGCTGTAGATAATAATTAGTACAGAATAGACAGCCACTGTCTAACAACCTGGTATTTGAAAGTTTTAACAAAATATAATAATAAGTCAAGATTCTTTGTTTCACACAGCTCCTCATTAGCTACTTTGAAAGTTCTGTTATTGATTTCCATAAGCTTTCCCTCTCTTTTTTCAACATTACTAATTTATTTATGATCTTTTGAACTGTTAAGCTTTTCTTCCTATAAATACTGATGTTTTTAAGGTCACTTAAGGTCCAAGCTTGTCAAAGGCAGTGAGGCACGTGTTCACGTCTCCACTCGTTGAGCCCCCTCACCAGCCCACTACTCCAGTTCACCCCCTCCTTTTGTCTACTTTTCCTTATCCCATTCACCCTCCTGCCATGGACAGTACACTTTTCAGAATTCTTCTTTTCTGTAAAACAATAAAAAATGAGTCAGGCTGTAGAGACCTTTATGTTGTTTTATATGGAATCTATAGTGGTTTTTATTATGTTTGTTGTTGTTTTTGGTCTGTATTAAAAAACATAAAAAAGCTAATTTTTCTTTAATCTGGTTAATATGAAATATTGCGCATTTATATTTTACATTTACCACTTGCAGCCTGCAAGGGAGCTCTATGTTCTGTGAAATGCTAAAGATCAGAGCAGAATACAAAAAGAATAGAAGAGAAATCAGAGCAGAAACATTATCTATCTATCTATCTATCTATCTATCTATCTATCTATCTATCTATAAATACCCATTTTTGGTAAAATATAAACTATAGTACCCAAAATTCTCTATAGGTGGTACTTTAAAGCCTTTGGATCTCACTAATTTGGAGTTAACATCGATTGATGGCCCTATAACTATTGCCCCCAGAGTGCGGCAATTCCTAAAATGTGTGACGTATTCATAATTTTTATATAAAAGCGCACCAGATGCATGTGTCTACATTCATATCTCAGTCTATGCGGGGATGGGGGGGAGCTTTTAGAATTTTTTTGGGACGGTTTTTATTTGATTAAACTTTAATTTTTCAAAAAAGGTTTTCTTTAATTTAACTTTAGTTCTTTTTAAGAAAACATCAGGGATTTACTAGACCCCTAATGTCACCCCTGCTCTCTAGTTAAGTACAGACTGTGTTCGATTGTCCTCCTTCCCAGCCAGAGTGGCCTAGGATCGACAGTACTGAACCTGGAACTGATCAGAGATGAGCAAATCAAAGTTATTTCTTCACAGGGGAGCTCAGCAAAAAAAAAATGTTTGTTGATCCCCCACAGCTCTTCCTTCTAACACCCGCAATGATAATCCTGGGCACATGGTGGGAGGTCAGGTGGAAGGCAAGACATGTTTCAGAGCATGTAGAAGTGACCAAGCAGCTTTCCAGATGCTCAGATTGCTTCTAATAGAAAGCCAACAGCTAAGTGGAAACAAGCTTTGTTTACATGCCAGTGATGCTGTGGATGTAGGATATACGTCCATCACAGCAAAAGGGATTAATTAGTCAATACACACAGGCTGCTAAAATGTAAAAAAGTTTTGAGCTTTTCTTATTATTGTTTATATGCCTCAAAAAGTGACTAGTATGTGCAAGTGAAGTAACTCTTCAATCAGTCAGACAGTTTGGACAGTTTTTTTTTTTTTTTAAATGAGATCTAAACTGTAATTAGATAGCAATAGCCTTTTTTAAATAATAATTTTGCAAGCCTTCTTTATCTTTGTTGCATCTCAACACTGAACTGCTCCTGCAGCCTTTTTAAGCCCCTGCCTCTTTATATGCAATGCATGATGGGAAGCATTGTCTTCCCATAATTTCTATAGACTGGCTGACAACAGTGGACCAGCTGAATGTGTGTCACCATGGAAGCCAAGCTTTAGCTTTGGATTAAATGGAGAGGGATTAGAACCGCTATTAGGTTTTCATATCTTCCTGTGTCCCTTTTAGGGACATTCATCCTGATGGCCATTATCACTGAAAGTAAAACAAAATCCTACATTTTGGGTTGTTACCAGAACAGGAATAGATGAGAAATCTTCCAAAGTGGACACTAGTTCAGCTGACCCTGCTAACCACTAAGGATTTCCCTCACTTTTGATGGATTTCCTCTCACTTCCTGTTGTGGCTATAGGACAGGATGTGAAGGGAAATCTCACCAATGCAATACATATAGAAAAAAAAAACGACAGGGGTTGTAACCATCCTTTACTCTACTATAGGGATCGCCAGTTAGAACTGCAATGAAAGTTGCAGCTTCAAAACATTGATAATAACTTTTGAAATTATATTAACATATTAAAGATTAATCTTTCACCAGTCATTTTATTTTCTATATTTATTTTTTGCTTGTAATGTGTCTAAGCTCTCACAAGCAGTGCTCTCATAACCCTCCTGTAATCAATGGTTATGTAACTGTACTGTCTTCCTTTATTTCATAATGCTTTCTGCAAACTGTCATTATATCAAGTAATAAAATACCTACTGTAATATAACAAACACCTATGAGACTGTAGGCACAAAAGTGCCTAGGCACCCTTACACACCAGGAAGTATACTACTATTTTTATTATAGGTATTTATTTAGCATCGACAATTTACTCAGCACTTTGCATAGTGCACATTCACATCGGTCCATCAAGGACCTTACAATCTAAGGTCACTAGCTCACGTACAGGGACAATTTGGAGAGGAGCCAATTAACCTTCCAGCATGTCTTTGGAGTGTGGGAGGAAACATTTAAACTCATTGCAGATAGTGTCCTGACTGGGATTTGAACCAGAGACACTGAATGGGGCAAGGCAGAAGCGCTAGCCATTACACCACTGTGCTGCCTAGGGGGAATGCCAAGTGAGGTACATTGTTCAAGGCACAGCCTATTAATTCATTTAATACTTTTAGATGTTACCTATTACATAGGAAATCTTCACTTTTTGAGTTCAGGCCCACATTAAGTAACTCAGTTGTAAGAGATAATCACCTACAAATAAACTCCAAGTGTTGAGCTTTCAGTGCTGGCTTACCTATAAGTAGCTAGGACGCAAAAGCCATTGGAACATAGAATATTGAAATACAGTTTGCTCCCTGATCATTGTTAGTGATTAAACCCCAATTTCATGCATCATCAGAACAGTGGTAAAGGTTTAACTGCAGTACAGTATATCCCACCACTTCTTTTCCTTGAGACACCTTGTTTCCAAGATAGAAGATAAAGGTGAAAGAGACAAAAACAGGAACAAAAACTTCTCAAAGGTTCTACCCCTTCTCAAATGTATCCAAAACTAACAAAAAGAGAAGTTTGACCTAGAGTTAAGTTTTAAGTGTGCAGGCTCTGACAACCAAATATCTGATGTAAGCTTTACAATAAGCACGGGTAAATAGAAGATTGTGTGACTTTGCCGTTCTTTTGGATCTTGCTGTGCCTTTGTACTGCTTGTGTGTCTTTGCACAGGAATTGATGAAGAATTTTCTTCATTGGTAAACTGCCTGGACAAATCAAGTGCTAAAACATATTAAGGGAGAAATCCTTAGTGACATGTGCTTGGCCAAGCAATGGAAAGGATCAGGGCTAATTAGATTGAAAAGTAATCTTACTCCTTTATTTAAACTGGAAAATAGTTATTGTTCAGTGATTGGATTGCTGTGTGTAAAAAGGGTTCAGCCTAGTGGTCCACAAAGCTGAATCATGCCTGGAGTGCCACATCAACTGTCAGGCCTGTATTTCAGTAGGTGACACATTTGGTCAATTTATGTTCTGCTTGTTTTGACTACAGATCTTTAAAACCTCATTATATATATATATATATACATTCAAAAAGCCATAAAATTATATTTTTTTATTTATTGTAAGGCTTCTTTATGTAATGAACCTACACCTGCAAAAGCTCTACAACTTTACCTTTGAATTGTGTAACCGAACTAAGGCCTTGCTACTAGACGCTGAATTAAGCCTAATAGTCTTGTAAGTCCTCAAATAGTTCCACTGGCACAGGAACCTTAATGAAAGTCCCCATTATCTTAAGAAGTGATTATGAAGTACAGTACAGTTTATCTCAACCTAGCACTGGTAATATTCAGCCTACGCCCACACCAGACTTACTAGTAAACCTAAAAATAAACAATTAACCAAAAACCCAAAATATACAGTAGTTTAGCACTTAAACTGTTAAAACCCAATCTTATCCGTATTCCTTAAAGTTCATGTCCACCTTTGTAAGTGATTAACAGTTATTGTGTTAATGTAGAGATACAGTGATGATCATGATAATTATGATTATTATTACTATTATACAAGATTTATATAGCGGATTTATATAGCGCCAACAATTTGCACAGTGCTTTACAAAATGGAGGAGGCAGTACAGTTACAATACAATTTACAATATAATACAATTTCAGTACTATAGGGTTAGGAGGGCCCTGCTCGTGAGAGCTTACAATCTAGTAGGAGGGGCAAGTGATACAAAAGGTAATAATTGTTTACATTGAGTTATTAGAAGAAGTAAAAGGGCAGTTATGTTGAGATGATATAGGCTTCCCTGAAGAGATGGGTTTTTAGGGATCGCCTGATGGTGGACAGAGTAGGAGATAAGCGGACAGATGGTAAAGAGTTCCAGGGGATGGGAGACACTCTGGAAAAGTCCTGGAGGCGAGCATGGGAAGAGGTAATTAGAGAGCTAGAGAGCAGGATGGATATGTATGCACATTTTCATGACTTACATTGCTAGCTTTCTTCATTTTTAATGGACTTTTAGTAGGCATGAGTCCAATTTGAAACAGGAAACTCAGTCTGACACTGGGGTCAGACTGTAAAACAGCTGACCCCCTCCCTGTGAGCCATTGTAATAAGATCACTGCACAGTAGATCTCCCTTTCCAGGTCACAATACACTGTCATAAATGAAGGCAGTTTGTTCAAACCAAGAGAGGTTTACTGAACAGAGTGCAGCTAAAGAACGGGGTCGGAGAGTGAAATTATGGTATAAAAGATCACATTTATTTAGTTTACGAAATAAAACAATTTTCCATATGAACCGACTGCACAATTCAAAAAACCACTATCCCCACACCCTTAAAAAATGATCATTGCAACAATCCATTCGTACACATCAACACTCACACACAAACGGAGCCAGCTGATCAATATACTCTAAATCTTCAGGTGGCCCTCAATTTTGAGGGAGCAGCGTAGGACTAAAGTGAAGGAGTGCGATATAGTATATGCCGAATGCCTGGGAATTTCCTGTCAAACTTTCTTAATGTGTTTCTCTTTTTCCGTGGAGTGTCTTAAAGATATCAATTAGTTGAGGTAAAGTCAATATGAACGTTTGACTTGGATCCTATGGTAGCCTTCACTACGTGACCATCATCACGAGCGCAATTGGAAACTAAAACATCAAGTATCCATACATCTCGAGCGAGTGACCGTCCGGTTTAAAGAGTTAAAGTAGCCGTGAGTAAAACCTACTCGAGTTCCTTTTTTACACACAGAGGGGAAGCACCCTGCTCGCCAAGTGTGATTATAACTCAGCGGCACACAGTATATTAACTCACCGGGCCTATCCTCATGCTCTTTTGTTACCAAGTAAGATAACATCAACTAAGTATCCATTGTAGCGACATTCATTGTATCCGTAGAAGGTGTCCATAGGATCCAAGTCAAACGTTCATATTGACTTTACCTCAACTAATTGATATCTTTAAGACACTCCACGGAAAAAGAGAAACACATTAAGAAAGTTTGACAGGAAATTCCCAGGCATTCGGCATATACTATATCGCACTCCTTCACTTTAGTCCTACGCTGCTCCCTCAAAATTGAGGGCCACCTGAAGATTTAGAGTATATTGATCAGCTGGCTCCGTTTGTGTGTGAGTGTTGATTTGTACGAATGGATTGTTGCAATGATCATTTTTTAAGGGTGTGGGGATAGTGGTTTTTTGAATTGTGCAGTCTGTTCATATGGAAAATTGTTTTATTTCGTAAACTAAATAAATGTGATCTTTTATACCATAATTTCACTCTCCGACCCCGTTCTTTAGCTGCACTCTGTTCAGTAAACCTCTCTTGGTTTGAACAAACTGCCTTCATTTATGTTCTAAAATAGCAGCAAGGGGTTGTTTTCTTGCCTAGCAAGTGAGAGTCACCAAGAAGAGTTGGGGAACTCCTATGTTAAAAGAAAGGGGTGAGGATCTCTGTGTACATCAATTTATCTGTTCTCACAATACACTGTCCAAAGGTGGTTGCTACTATGAATACTAACGAATAGGGGGAGAGAGCTCAGAGAAAGAGTGCTAATATACACAGATTGCTTGCAAAGCACAGAGGTGGCCATTTCCAAAAGAAGCTGAAGGAGGAGATGAATAGGACAAACAAGTAAGTATCTGTGTTCATATACAGCAACTTTATATGCCTGCTTCATGTTCACTTGGTGTACATTGCTGGCATATGTTATTTAAAAAATACCTCTGCAAAGGTGCAAATGGGCTTTAACCCTTGATCTTAATTATAACCTTAGAGGATATCTTAACCCAATAGCAAACATGTGATATATTGCAGCTTACCAGTCATTTTATGTAGTGGCTGTATTTGTTTTCAATTTGTATGCTAAGACATTTGCAACAAGCACATAAAATATCTGTTTATCTTTCCAGAAAAGCTGTGTCCTTATCACTTCCTGTGAGTTGAATTGAAAGCACAAACAATGTTATTTTATTTGTGTAAATTACTAATCCCTCCACCTTTGTATTGGAGATGAAGAGAGGAGGAAATATTTGAAGCCCACCATGGTTGATGACCATAGACACAGTAGAGGAGTGAGCAAAGCCACACAGAGACAGAATGTATGTTATTCACAGGATTACTTGGTAAGAATAATAGAAAAAAAGCCTATAAAAAGTAAAGTTATCCCACTACCACATCGAAAGGCTGATAAGCTGCAATGTATTACATTTTTTGTATATGGGTTCCAATACATTTTAACCTAATTCCTAAACTCAACCTGCGAGTCTAGATTAACCCCTTCTATTCTGTAATTATCTTATCTTAGGTATAAGGTCATCTTCTGCTGGGGTTGGTGCCATTAATCACCATGGGTTTGTAGTAAAACAAAATATGCATTAAAATCAAACTGAAAAGCTCTGAAGCATAATAACTTAATTATGTATGTGGTCCTGCTGGAGCAAATATGTTGCCCTGTTCTCTGTTGGTTCTTGGTGTTTGTTTGGATAATGCTAGTGTTTATATACCTCATAGTGAGACTAATTTATCAAAATGTCGAGCCTAAGAATTGAAATCACAGCTGGAGGATGAAAGTTTGAGTTTGATTAGTTACTTTGACAAATAGTTATTTGAAAAAAACAGTTTGATAGATGAGATCCAGAGATCCATTGTGACTGGTTGATAGGGATGGTCTGCCGGTTCGATTCGAACATGAGTTTGAATCGAACAGCGGCCGATCGAGCGTTCGCCAAACTTTATGGGATGTTCGCGGTCTGTTCGACCGTGCAACGTCCCATACTGCAAAGAGCTCTCCGAAGCTCTAATTGGACACCGGCAAAGAGAGGAGGGGACGTCACCTGGCGGGATAAGGTAAGCCGCCGGTTCCCCTCCTCTCTCTCGAGCTACTGTCGGGCTCTCGGTCCTTGACTTTGCTAATATGAATATTGTATGTTTGTCTTTCCTCCCAGCAGGTGGAGTTCTAGGATCCTTTTCATTTTTGCAAGTCTTGCTTTGCTGAAAGGAAAAAACATTTTCTTACAGATTTAAATAGCTCCAGCACAATTAATGCATGTTTATTTACAAATTAGAAAATCTATGGGGGGAATTTATCAAAACTGGAGCAGGCAAAATCTGGAGTAGCTGTGCGTGGCAACCAATCAGCTTCGCTCATTCATTTTCAAAGCTTAACTGAACAAACTGAAGAGAAAAGCTGATTGGTTGCCATGGTCAACTGCTCCAGATTTTGTCTGCTCCATTTTGATAAATCTCTGCCTATGTATATACTGTACCAACACATATAAGGATTAAAACATAAAATGATTAAAATGACAAAAAGCAAACCAATAAAGTGTCCCTTTAATGGTTACTTTAAAGGCTTTAGGATCTAAAGGAACATATTATACTTTGGATCAATTGTTTTTGTTATTTATTTATTTTTGGCTTTAAGCTTTTA
>NW_017306378.1:1943590-1985698 GCF_000935625.1 Nanorana parkeri
TCTGTAGCTAAAGAAAAATATATTAGAAAACAAATTAAATATATATTTTTTAGTCCTGACCATATTAAATAAAAGTTAAAAATGGATCAAAACCACTGTTCTGTATGTCCTTTTAAAGTGTGTGTAAACCCTAACAATTCTCTTATTTGCTCCCTATGTTCTGTTAAATATATAATTGTAAGCATTTTGTTATATCAGCTTAATAGATCGTGTTCTATCGCATTTTAATAGAAGCTCTTGATTGTGTATACTTCCTGTGTTATCTCAAGTATTTCTGCCAGTTCTTATCTTGGACTACAGGACAATTATCTCTATGTTGTAAAGATAGGGGTGTTCAGTGATTTAGCAACAGACAACTGGACAGGGCTAGAAGAGTAAATCACCAGCACTCAGCGATATAGTTCAATATGTCCATTTATTGGACAAATACGTCACAATAGCAAGAGCCAATGTTTCGAGACCGCACAGGGTCCATTCCTCAGGGCAGAAATACATGTTTCTGCCCTGAGGAAGGGACCCTGTGCGGTCTCGAAATGTTGTACATATTGAACTATATCGCTGAGTGCTGGTGATTTACTCTTCTACTTCGTGTTTGCATGGCGCCATCAGGGATTTTCATTGTGAGCACCATCTTTTATATTGGCCGGGACTGCTGCAAGGTGTGCGGAGGGCTCCCCTACCTATCTGCAACTGGACAGGGCTGACACCATTCCTTTAAATTTCAGTCCAGAAAAGGCACTGGGTCATTGGCCCATAACAGAAAATTAGGAATTGAGAACATGCCTGGCAGATCAACCAGTCGCTTTCTGTGGTTGCAGGGTCTCTAAATGGAGTACATGGAGTATTTAACATTCAGAGAGGATAATTATTTAATACTTTATGCTTTATACAACCTTTTTTTTTTTAGTAATAAAATGAAATTAAACATTATTATATGACTGTTTTCAAAAAAATGCAAATAGCCGAAATTGTAGTGCTTCCTTACCTTGGTGGTCAGTGGAAAAAAGGCTTCCTTACATTATTGGTCAAGGGAGAACTGCCCCCTTACATTGGTGGACTTTGGATAAATACCTTCCTACATTGGTGGTTAGTGAAAAAGTGTTCCCTTATATTATTGACCTGTGTTATATCCCTTTACATTGGTGGGCAGTGTAGAAGTGACTCCTCACATTGATGGTTAGAAGATAGCTACACTCTTACATTGGTGGTATTGGTGGTCAGTCTATGCAGAAGATTCATCCGTGACTGCTTACACCACAAGGAGCCCATAGCAATCTCTGAACGAACCCCATGGTTCCTTGGAACCCTGGTTATGAAAGGCCGGCATGGAGGGTAATTGTGTCTTCCCTCATTTTGTTATATTAAGATCTGCTCTGTATGACCACCTAACTATTTTGGGAAATAAGCTGCTATGTATTTGGCAATATGTCTTCCTACGCTAAAGAAGACCTTCACGTCTATATCACTTCTAAAAATATCACCTGTTATTCTCCTGCTGTATATTAGCTTCTTCGTTTCATGACTGTATGCAGCATGCCGCCTGGTAATTCTTTCAGACATCACAGATGTGTCTTCCTAGAGGGGCTGTGTACCTTCTTGTCATCCACAAATTGCAATAAGCCTCTCTGCAAGATAACCCTGTCAGTCTTTTTTGACATACTGGATAAAGTGGTAGATCTGCTACAGAAACAAATGCTCCATTTACAAATATACTAGATTACTTTTAGCATCTTGTGACCCCCACACCTGTGCAAGAAAGAGATTGAAATATGTTTAAGAAAAAACAAAAAGAAGCTTGGCCTGTAGTCTTGTGCTACTTTAACATTGAAAGAATAAACAAATGGCGAGGGAGGCTATTATTTATTATTGTATTATTATTTCCCCTGTGCCACCCTATATGCAGTTCTCTGTTATGTACATCTAAAAATAATAGGTAAAGGGAAACTAAAGTACATTTACCAACAGTTTTTTATGTTACTTTCTAATTTTTTACTAGTATAGCAAAAATGCACCTTGCCTGTGTCGGCAAGAATCCTAGCACCGGCCCTGCAGCCAGTATTGTGATTCACTCAGCACAGCTGGGTACTTAATTAACCTATCTCCTGGTTCAACTCTGTAGCTTCTTTCGTCACCTTGCTGCCTTGAGCTTTTGCCTTAAGGGCCCATTCACACCACCTCCAGATCATCTCCAGACCAGACCAGACCAGATTGTTTCTGGACCTAAAATGTATCCCAATGTATCCCTATACTATTTCCGGCCTCTGTTCACACCAGCACAGTCCGTTCCAGACCAGAAGAGAAAAATACTGCATGTCTCACTTGTCTGGCATGCATTGGAACACATGGAAATGCAAAAAAAAAGAAAAATTGCAGACACACTGGAATCCACCTGAAAGCCCATTTTAAACGTGGCAAAATGCAATGCACTGCATTACAGATCATGTCCGGAAAATGGTGTCAACCTGCCCTAAAAAATAAATCTGCATCATTCTTTTGCAGCTTGCAGGTGACCCAGGAAGTTGTAATTATGAGACAGGGTCAAGTCAAAGGGGCAATTCATTATAGAAAAATAAATCATAGTTTTTTTCTACAGTATCCCTTACTCGCTCATTTTAAAGCGATCATTAGCTCTATCGCTCAGCATTTAGGTCTGAGCAGCGTTTTATGTCAGCAACAAGCTCACTAATGACAATTGTTCTGTATTCTCTGCTGAAAGAGAGCAATTTGTGCACAAGCACACCAAACTAATGATGTACCACTAGTTTAACCTGTAGCAGCAACACATAATTTCTTAGCGATAAATCACCAGCGATTATAGCAATCACTAGCTAAAAATCACTGCAAATCACTGGCTCTATCTCTATGGGACTATGCGGCCATACACCGCCCTACGCTCACCCGCCCTGCACGTCCGTGCGGGTGAGCATACTCGTATGCTGACAGGATGGATCCTGTCTGTGTCCGAGCCGGGTCACCTGCACCTGTACGGACCTGCACTTGAGGTGAGCGTCGGGGGGCTTATAGAGAAGGACAGGGGCTGCGTACTAATCACACGCAGCACCTGTCCTTCCCAGGAGCTGCCCGATACGGCCGTGCACGCAGCACGGAGCTGTACGTGCCGGTCGTTTCTAGTGTGAATGAGGGCTAAAAAGCATTTTTCCTGGGTATCCTTGATACCTATAACATTTGTGGCTTATGAAAATTATTTACAATTAGAATGTCTTCTTAAATGTGCTATGGAGATATCTATGGGCCTATTTCCATATTAATTTCTTATATTTCTATGATAGAAAAAAGAAGATTATGATTGATATATTCATGAAAAAAATCTGACCTTTTGTCGACCCGGCATTTATCTATATATCTTGTATTATAAAACTGTGCACAGACATATTTGTAATTGCTTTACATATGTTTAATTTCCATTTGCAGCAACTGGGATTTATTGTACTGTTTTAATTCACACAATGTTTTTAGACTTTGTACATGTTTATAGTAGCATATAAAAACTAGAGAATTTGGATTGCTGTTGTAAATGGTGATATACTTTCAAATATGAATTTACACATTTCTGGAGCTTATGCTTAAATCTTACCTTTCAATTTAAATTAGGTAAGAACATTCTAGGTACATCTTACCTAAATGTGTGTAAACTCTTATAGTTTGTTTGGTTTAAACATCAGCCAGAGCCTGAGTAGAAAAGCGGGTTTTCTTGTTCTCTGTTAACAGCTGCCGAATGGGAGTCAAAACCAAAGCTTTCTAATCAATAGCCAACATGAGGTTTCCTGGTTGCAGAGCTATAGGTCTAACTCATTAGGGGGCATGTCTAGGATAGATTTAGCATGGCTTCAAGCAGAGAGCTAGAATATATTTAGTATGGTACTATGGAGAGGTCTTGGTTATATTTAGCATGGTTCTAGGAAGAGTGCTAGGGTACATTTAGTATGGTTTTAGGGGGAATACTAGGAAATATTTAGCAAAATTCTACGCAGAATGCTAGGAAATATTTAGCAAAATTCTAAGCAGAATATTAGTATAGTGGTAAGACAAGTGCTAGGAAATATATATAGTTTGGTTCTAAGCAGAGTACTAGGATAGATTTAGTATAGTTTTAAAGTCAAGTGCTAGAAAAGATTGAGATTGAGCTGAGTGTTAGGGCCGCTTTAAAATTGGTCCTAAGCAAAGTGTTATGGTAACATCCCCTGGCAGGTGACACTAGCTCACCCAAGGTTCGGAGTCTAAACACCAGCCAGTTTTCACCAGAGCTCCTCATGGTGAAGATGGGTTTAACTGATCGCTGGTACCAGGACACAACCCCCAGGATTGCCCTGCCAAGGGATGGACTAGGCAGGAAGGCTCCAGTGAGGAGACAGTAGTCCAGAGAATGGCCAGACCAACGCAGAGGTTCCAACAAAGGATAACCAGAGAATGGCCAGACAGTCTGTGGTCTGGCTTAAAGACATAGCACCAGCCCCTTGCAGAGCTGGTGCTTAAATACCCCTCTGAATAAGGGGCGACATGCCTAGCCTCACCTAAGGGCACTCTGGATATTCTGCTCTGGAATATGGCCTGGATTCTGTGAGAGCCATTAGACGTAATTGCAGAGGTCACGTGAGCACCGTCAGATTTACTCATGGATCTTCTGGAAGTCCTGGCTGGGATTCTCAGAGAAGATCTGTAAAACACAGCAGGGACTCTAAGCTTCCCATAACACAAAGTGATATGATAGATAGAGTATGGTTCTAAGCCAAGTGCTAGGAAAGATTTAATATGGTGGAAAAAAAAGTGCTAAGATAGATTTAGTATGGTTCTAAGCAGAGTACTAAGTTAGATTTAGTATGGTTCTAAGCAGAATGCTAGGAAATATTTAGTATGATGCTAAGCTGAATGCTAGGATAGATGGAATATGGTTCTAAGTCTAGTGCTAGCAAAGATTTAGTATGGTTCTGAGCTGAGTGCTCGCATGCAGTATATTTAGTATAGTTCTAACCCAAGTGCTAGGATAGATTTAGCCCATTTCAAATCAGATTGGTTATATATATTTAGCAAGATTGTAAGCAGAGCACTAGAACAGTAGCTAGACTTAGCTGTAGATTCAGTCAGCGAGCTCTGTACACCTTGTCATTTGATACACATAAGACACCCGCAAATAAAATTGCTTAATTTTTCAACATATGTTTGAAAAATATGGTGTTTTATAACAAAGAGAGTGCTTGCACCATCATTATCCTAATGTATTGTCTTCAAATGATCTGTTCTGAAACATGCCATTTTGGCAGCATTCATTTGATCTTCTTGTTTCTTGCTGTATATCATGAAAAAACAGCTTTAAGCTAGTAACATTTCCAACACTAATACATATAGTCAGCACCCAAGTCTTCATTCAAAATGTCAAAGCCACAAGTGGCTGTCTGTATTTGATGAACATGAGCAGAGATATATATGATCCCTTTCTATTTTTTATTTATTTTTAGCATTTGCAATTTCATTGAATTTAATTGAGTCTTTTACAAATATCAGCACTTTTCTGTACAAATGTCATTCTGGCGACTCAAACCTCTCTGATTTTGAGCTTATCAGCCTTGACATTTCTGCAAATGTGTTACAGGTAGTACAGTTGTTATGTTAGATCTATGATGTGATATTGATTTTAGGATAGATGACAAGCAGCACTGAAAACAGATAGCGGAAGATGATAACAGCATTTTGTGCAGGTGGCAGGGGGGAAGTTGTTTGTATGCAAATATGGTTTAGTAGGACATAGTAACAGGGGTAGTTGAGGCAGAAACTGCTGTTAGGCACCTGGCCTTGGGTCAAGCTCTTCTGTGGTGCAAAATGTTACTTCATTTTTTCTGAGAAAAACAATCATCATCAGGTCACTTACATACAATGCAAGGTTCCATTGTAGGGTCCAAACTTGCTTCCAATAAGGGGAGTAACCTTTAAAGTGATGCTAAACTCAGGAGTTCATCTTAAAAATGCATTCAAGTACCTTAACTTTTAACAAAACTGTTCCTTATTTGTGTATCATTCAGCTGAAGATCCTCAAATCATCTCTGAATTCATACCGGCACTGTCCTCCCTTCTGGAGGGTGGCTACTTTTGTCAGTTTTATAATATACAGTGTGTGTGTATGTATGTATGTATGTATGTATGTATGTATGTGTATATATATATATATATATGAGTTGAGTTTAAAAAAAAAGAAAACTTATATTAAAAATGATCATTTGTAGAAGAAGAAATAAACCAACACAATATGTATAGAACCAATACGTAGCCTCTTCATCATGTAGGTATGCCAACTAAGCCAGCTTTATGCAGTGCAGGGAATGCAGTTATATGATAAACACATGTACACACAGATCTGATAATCAGATTATGGATTTTTCATCACAGCTATTCAGTAACCATGGAAAGTAATAAGTGAACATGACACACATTATGCACTCCATAATCCTTTAAAAAAAATATGGTTTGAAACAATAGTAAAGTATATTTAAGGAAACAAATTTTGGGTAGGCTTAGAAAAGTTTGTATGCATGCGTACGTATTGAATGTTGTAATATTTATACTAGGTCTGTACATAGAGTAAGCCTCACGCAAAATGTAAGGACATACCCTAGCTATGTTTTTTACCACACTGCACCAGTAATCATGTGCACAAATAGAACAATTTGGAATAATTGGATTTTTAGAGAGTGCATTGCTACTGTAAACCTAGTTATAGCTTCTGGGAAAGCACAAACTAGTGTTATTGATGTCTTTTGTTTGGTTACTCTTCTTAAACCTTCGAGGTGATAAACAAGATGGGCAAGTCAGTACCTTTAGAAAAGCATATTTTATGACTGATATAGAGCACACATCAAGGGAACAAATTATTAGGTGTGTCATGGTGTGGTTATGTCCACTGGGCTCTTAATCTTTATCTTATTTGTGTGTCTTTTGTGTGTAGAGAATGTAAAGGATATAAAGGACGCCATTCTTGTCCAATTGATCCTTTGGGGAGGATTCCATGGGAGAATGTCTCATATTTGACTAGTTCAGAATTCTGTTTATCTAGGTTTAAATCCAAACTCCGGGCAAACAGCTAAAGGGTCTGTGTTGATTGACTTTGGGCTTGTACTGATGGGCAAAAGCAGCTTGCTTTCAAGTGCATGCCTCTTTCATTTGAAATTAGCTCTTACACAGACAAAAGGCCATCAAAAAAGCCCAGGTCACGGCCCTCTGGTTCAGCCAGCTCAGCTAACAGCTGATGATGGTTAACAAGGCAAGAGTTCCGGACAGGCTGCAGACACAGATAATGGGAGACAAATCAAAGGTCAGGGGCAGACAGAAGACTAAGATTTCCAGGGAAAAGCCAAAGGTTGGGGCAGACTGAAGACTAGGATTTCCAGGAACAAGCCGAAGGTTAAGAGCAGACTGAAGACTAGGATTTCCAGGAACGAGCTGAAGGTTAGGGCAAACTGATGACTAGGATTTCCAGGAACAAGCTGAAGGTTAGGGGCAGACTGAGGACTAGGATTTCCAGGAACGAGCTGAAGGTTAGGGCAAACTGATGACTAGGATTTCCAGGAACAAGCTGAAGGTTAGGGGCAGACTGAGGACTAGGATTTCCAGGAACAAGCTGAAGGTTAGCGGGAGACTGAAGACTAGGATTTCCAGGAACTAGCCGCGGGTGAGGGGCAGACTGAAGACTAGGATTTCCAGGAACAAGCTGAAGGTTAGGGCAAGCTGAAGACTAGGATTTTCAAGAACAAGCAGAAGGTTAGGGCAAGCTGAAGACTAGGATTTCCAGGAACGAGCTGAAGGATAGGGGCAGGCTGAAGACTAGGAATTTTCAGGAACAAGCAGAAGGTTAGGGTCAGACTGAAGACTAGGATTTCCAGGAACAAGTCAAAGCTTAGGGGCAGACTGAAGACTAGGATTTCTAGGAAAAAGCTGAAGGTTAGGGGCAGACTGAAGACTAGGATTTCAACCGGATGACTTGGACCACCTCTGCTCAGAGATAAACGCTGAAGAGATACTCCTGGCTATTAAGCACCTCAAACCGTCTAAGGCCCCAGGTCCTGATGGCTTTTCGTCCCTTTATTATAAAAAACTAGCTCCCCTCCTGGCACCTAAACTGGCCGCAATGTTTAACTCCCTCAGACAGGGCCGAACATTGCACCCCTCCTCACTCTTAGCCTACGTATCCATGATTCCCAAACCTGATAAGGACACGCTAGACCCCAATAACTATCGGCCCATATCTTTACTGAACGTTGATATCAAAATTCTAACTAAAATCCTCGCCACATGGCTCAATTCAATACTCCCCAGTATCGTCCATAGGGACCAAGTGGGCTTTATCCCTGGGAGACAGGCAGGAGATAATGTCCGCAAAATAGTCCACCTGACCCATGTTCTCAAATCTCGTAATATTCCGGGTTTTCTGTTATCACTAGATCTACAGAGGGCATTCAATTCTATCTTCTGGGAATACCTACACTATATCCTACATAAATGGGGTTTTGGAGAATCCTTTCTAATATGGTTACGGATCCTATACTCTAACCCGATGGCTCAGGTGAAGTATTTGGGACATTTATCCCAGGAGCTCCCTATCCACCGGGGAACCCGCCAAGTATGCCCCCAGCTCTTTTTGCTTTGGCAATTGAACCCTGGCCATTCTCCTTCGCTCTAGCGCCAACATCAGAGGAATTGAACTTGCGGGAGTGGAGTATAAGGCTAGCCTGTTCGCAGATGACGTTATGCTGACCCTGACGCAGCCGCACACCACATTCCCCAACCTGCTCAACCTCCTACAGCAGTTCTCCGCTATCTCGGGGCTCTCAGTGAACTGGGGGAAATCCGCTGCTTTGAATATATCCCTACCTGCCCTGATGTATGAGAATGTTCGCACCAATTTTTCGTTCACCTGGGCTAAATCCTATATTCGGTACCTAGGTATTAAAATTACGGCATCTTATGAAACCCTGTATTCCGCGAATTATATTCCATTGTTTAAAACATTGAAACAATTACTCACCTCATGGTCGACCCATAATCTGTCCTGGATGGGGAAAATTTCAGCAGTAAAGATGACGCTTATGCCCAAACTCTTATATCACTTTAGAACACTGCCGGTGCAAATTCCCTCTCTTATTATACGTTTGATGCAGTGGAGTATCCTCCAGTTTATCTGGCACCCCCTCAGGGCTCGGGTGGCAAGAACCCCTCTATACAAATGTAAACTGGATGGTGGTGTGAACCTCCCCAATGTACTGCAATACTATCAAGCTGCTCAACTCATACCACTAATAACTATGCACCAGCGCCACCAGCCCCCACTATGGCTTATGTTGAAAATCCCGAATTGCTCCCCCATGTCTCCCACGGCTTTACCCTGGTTGCCAGCATGTGATAGACCTAGGACCCTTAGCCCCCTCATGCTTTCACCATACCTCCCGTTGCTTCCCTTGTTCGCCCAACCGCTCTTTAGGCCTGGCCTGGACAACCCCACGGCCTTTAGTTGGTGGATGAACAACGGATTCCGAACAGTGCATGACCTTCTGCGCTCCTCTGCCATTCCTTCCTGGCAATACTTGCGGGAACACAATCAAATACCGGGAGTTGAACATTATAGATATCCCCAACTTCATCATTGGATTTCCTCTCTAATTCGGAGAAGGGCTCCCACTAATTTATTTACTTGCTTTGAACATATGTGTCTTCATGCCCCGGAGAGCCCAGGACTCATAACATTCTTTATTCACAATTAAATAGATTGATCAACCACACTTCCCACACTTATGTTCGCGGCTGGGAAGGAGACCTGCCCCGTCGGTGGTCCATGAAGGAGTGGCAGCAGATTTGGCGCAATGTCGCAAAATGCTCTATTAGCGTTACAAATGCTGAGGTAGCCTATAAGGTAATGATGAGGCTGTATATGGTCCCAGCCAGGGTGGCGTGCCTGTTCCCCACAACCTCAGGTACCTGTTTTCGGGGGTGCAGAGAAGGGGGAGACATGCTACATATCTGGTGGTGCTGCCCCCTGGCTACACGGTTCTGGGTCAAAATATTTAAATTAATTGGCTCCCTATTCTCTACACATATTCCAATCAATTTCCTATATGCCCTGTTCCACATGTCTATACCAGAATTGAGTAAGCCTCAGAGGGCTCTGGCGCACTTTATTTTCCTGGCAGCCAAACTGACGGTCGCAGGAAACTGGAAGAAACAACAAATCCCTTATGGAGAATTTAAACAGAGGTTGGATCATATTATGCTTAATGAACGACTGTCTAGTATTGTGGAAGACAAACACTCCAGGTTCCTGGGTGTGTGGGAACCATGGCTCTCATCCCGTCACCCAGGGATGGACCCAACGAGCTACCGAGGTATATAAAGTGGATTGGACAGTTGGGGGCTGTCCGTGTGTGATGTGAGGGGCGGTAGCCATGGATGTCCCGTAGGATGCTTGATGTATGCAAATATGGGAACCCCCCCTAGTAGTACGGGTGGTGACCGGCTACTATTACCCCCACCTTGATACCATTTCCCCCCTCCCCAGATTTTCTGTTTCCTGGGGCCTTTACCCCGCCTTATGTTTCTGGTTGATCATCGGCTCACTGCCAAGGGGCAGGGTACTAGCGTCACAGCACATGTTATAGAGTCGATTGTGTAATATGAGCGCTTGTGAATGCAGGGTTTCCCTGTTCCTTGAATATGCTTATGTATCATACGTAATTCCAGTACCTGTGCATTCATGATTGTAATGACGTACCAAGGCAATGATACACTGTGAACCGATATCTTTATTAAGTTTGTTATGTGAAAATTTCAATAACCATATTGATACAGAAGACTAGGATTTCCAGGAACAAGTCAAAGGTCAGCACACAGATTAATTTCAAAGAATTCAGCTTCAACAGCAAACAGGAGGCTCGGCATCTATCTTAGGAAAGTGTTGCTCGGGCAGAGAGCTGTGAGCCACACTGGGTTTAAATAAAGTAAGCAAGAGGGAAGAACCACAGGATTGTCCACCAGCTGATTGCACTGATTGGCTGAGAAACTGCATAAGAATCAGCAGGAGAGGTCAGCAGACGCCTAAAGCTGCCACACTAGCGCAAGAGCAAGTTAGGAACAGAGCACATACCTGGTGGACTACAAGCAACGCCACAGCCCTGCTTGCCTGCAGAACCGGGTGTAAGAGGTCTGCACTAGTGATGAGCCGAACACCTCCGTGTTCGGTTCTAACTCGAACTTTCGAACATGGAAAAAGTTCTAACTCGAACATAGAACTCAATGCAAGTCTATTTGGGTAGAACTCAGAAATTTAAATGTCCCCATTTTGAAGCCTTATATGCAATTTATTGGCCATAAAAAGTGTATGGGGATCCGGGTACTGCCCTGGGGGACATGTATCAATGAAAAAAACGCTTTTAAAAAATAAAATTTTTAAAGGAGCAGTGATTTAACATCACTTAAAATGAAACATTAAAAATTCCTTTAAATATGGTGCCTGGGGGGTCCCCTTTCACTGACCGTAAAGTGGCACATCTGTATGATGTACCTGCGGTCAGGTGCAGGACTGTAGCCAATTACCGTTTTCGGACGGCGCAGTGCATTGTGGGATGTGCCGGGGTCGAACAGACCGCAGACATCCCATAATGTTCGGCGTTCGGCGAACGCTAGAACATGCAATGTTCGAGTCGAACTTATGGTCGACTCGAACATACAGCCCATCCTTAGTCTGCACATACTTGTAGAACTACAAGTGAGAGCTCAGCTGCAACTCTGCAGCTGAACTGTGACATAGACATACTCACATACCAAAGGTGCACTGCTATTTGTCTGGAGGAATTCCAGACAAAATGTAACATTTTAAACATTTCCTTTTAACATTTCCCATAATAAATCTTCACTTTTTGCGTTTAGTTCCACTTTAAACCTTTAGATATATGGCTACCACAGGGTAGAAACTAGAACGGTACTTTCTCTTAGGAAGTACTTTTGTTATCCATCCCAGCAAGGGCAATAACATGGCACATCTGGGTACAAGTCTACTATATGTTAATGTGGTAGACGTGCAAGGAATTGCTAGTATCAGTGAACTATTTCCTTTGTTCACATTAATAGTCAGGCCCTGGTCACAGACTTTGGGTGAATGGCTCTATGGTTTTCTCCAGTGCTTCTATGAGTAATATTACATGTTGAGCTCCCATGTTCACCCAGCCTGTATTTTTCTGCATCTCTGGAAATGTTTCAGTACATTAGTAATGATTTAACAATGTATTAATAGCTGATACTAAGTGTGTAAATGTCATTAAGCTCGGTTTTGATTGTAAAGTTTTTTTTCAGCAATGTATATTCATTTTTTAGCAAAATCATAACACTGAATAAATCAAATAGACTAATGAGTGTTTGCTGTGTCTGGGGGCTTTGTTTTAAATATAAATCAAAACTAATTGGCTCTGTATAAAAGAAGGCTAATGGCAGAGGCGTGCTCGCTTGTCAGCAGCCATGCAGATGTTTCCAAAATTTCCGCCACTGATTGAGATCCCCCAGGCATCGCTGGTGCAATCTTATGGCCATTGGCTTCACATCCTCAGCTGTATTTCCCTGCAATACTCACCATGGGCCCAGTTTATACTTCTTCTAGATAAGCACAGAAATAGAGCTGGCATAAAAATATTAGCATGGTGCCAACGTAATTTCCAACTTTACAATGCAAATTAGGTGTAGGCCCCACAGAGCTGCAAGCATCTGGTCTTAAAAATATTCTAGGGACTGATTTGATGTTTGCAACTGTTTATGCACTGGTTTTACATCTGTCACAGATATGTTTGCAAAATTTAAAGGGACATTATAATAATAAAACAAAAAATCTAGCATAGTACTTGTTAAGCTAAAGAATGGTCTCTCAATGTGGAAGAGATGTTATGGCCTAAAATAATTAAACATTATAGCTATGAACCATTTCTAGATTGTTTTTAAAGACTGGAAATGTCAGGCTTCGTTATAGTTTCTATGTAGTTATGTGTCCCAATGCCTCTACCATCGGCTGCCAGTTAGAAGCAAGCAAAGAATGACAGCATTGTTATACCTTAATTTATTAATACAAAAGTAGTTTATTTGTGTATCACTCGACTGTAGATCCTCAAATCCTCTCTGAATTCCTGCTGTCCTTCCTTCTGGAGGGTGGCTACTTTTATTCTCCATGGTCCCTGTGTGTATTGTAAATAAGCCATCACTCCAAGCTCGCTCCTGTGATGGACTACAATCTCACGTTTAGTTTACTAATTTGTATTGAAAATATAGTCTATCGGAGGAGAGATCTTGGAGCGGTGGCTACGTTACAGCACACACGGGGACCATGGGGAAGAAAAGTAGCCACCCTCCAGAAGGAAGGACAGTGTCAGCACCAATTCAGAGATGATTTGAGGATCTACAGCTCAGTGATACACAAACAAGGTACAGTTGATTAATACGGTACTTTAATGCATTTTTAAGATTTAAGTCCTGAGTTTGGTATCACTTTAATAAGTATTAGGGATGCACCAACACCAATACCGTACTCGGTACAAGTACAAGTACAGATACTTTTTGAGCTCCAAGACTAGATTAGATTAGAAAAAATCAAAAGTTAGGAGGCAGCTGTCATTTGTAAGGAGCACACGGAGCTCCTGGGATTTGTGCATCTCTGTTTTAATGGATGATTTTGTTTTTATAAATATAAATAAAATAATGCACCGATACCATTTTTGCGAGTACAAGTACTGATACTTGTCCAAGTACCACAGATACAAGTACTGAGAAATGTGTGTTTATTGTCATGTGACAGGTTTTCTAAAACAATACAGACTAATGATTTCAGGACAGTGGTGGAGCGCCAGAGCCAGGTCCCAGCTGCAACCGCTCCAACCCTGGTAGTTCTCATGAAAATGTCAAGTATCTGCACTGGTACTCGAAAAGTATCTGTGCAACCCTAATATATATATATATATATAAGTGAGACACTATCAAATTTTTCAAGCCCTGTATATATATATATATCTTATTTTTCGCTCCATAAGACGCACTTTTTTCCCCCCAAATGGCGGGCAAAAATGTCAGTGCGTCTTGAAAATGCCAAGTATCGGCACTGGTATCTGAAAAGTATCGGTGCATCCCTAATAAGTATCATTATTGTGTAAAGAAAGGGGTTTTTACTGTGAGAACTTTGAAAACATGGAATAGTCTTCCACCGGAACTGGTTCTAGCATAATCAATGGTTGGTTTCCAAAAAGGACTAGAGATGCACAAAATATAAATGCCAGCTAATACTCAGAAGGAATAACATAATTGATCCAAGGAGTTATCCAATTTCTTCAAGGGATCTAGAAAAAATCATTTTTAAATTAAAGCCAAATCTGCCTGCTCTACATAAGCATCTTTTGCCTTCCTCTGGATAAGCTGCGGGTTTAGAAATTTGATGATGCTGAAAGTTGGGCATGTCTTATTTCTAATCTGACTATATACTGTATCTATGGGAAAACCAGACACATTATAGTGAAGTAGCCCAAAAGGAAAAAAAAAATTGTAGGGGTTTTTGGGGCTTTTGGTTACTTTTTAGCTCAAATCCATGAATCATCTAATAAAACTGTTTAACCCCTTCATGACTGAGGCCCTTTTTTCAATTTTTGCACCCATGTTATATTCCACATTTTAGGCCTGAAAATTACGTAAAACCCCCCAACATTATATATTTTCTGAATGCCAAGACCCTATAGAATAAAATGGTGGTAGTTGAAAATTTTTATGTTGCGCAATATTAGCGCAACTCCTTATTAAACCCCAAAATTTAGTGACAAATTTAATTAAATGCCCCAAAACACAACAAATTACCCAACTTTAAAAACCACATAAACAAAAAACTTTAATAATAATTAAATGATAATAATTATATAATAATAATTTCATGATAATCTAAACCATCAAAAAATAACAAAAACATGAAAGTTCTCCTGCACATGCACAAGGCGTGCAAAAGAATGCTCAAAGTAGGTATTCCAGTAGGTCTCTTGATGGATATATTCTGGTGCACACACATTTGGAACTTTGCAAGTCAGGTGAAAATTGTATAACATTGTCACTAGCAACGTATCTGTGCATAATACTTTTACCTGGAAATAAGTTTGCATTAGTTGCAGTGTAAGAAACTGCAGTAGAAGCAAGAACTGTTTGGGTGTAAAGTGAAGGTTGGACTGCTGAAGGTGTGGACATTGATTTAAGAGTGTCTGCATCTGCAGAGAATAATGCTTGTTTCAACCAGTAGACCTCATTATGGATACCTGTTGATTAAACAAATTTGACAATGAGACCTGTATGACATTGTCACTAGCATTGAGTTTGAGCATCATACTAGGTAATACGTTTGCATTAGCTATGAGAAGCTGCCAGCTGCCTTGTTCTTTTATATTTTGTTTTGCATAATCTGTGGGATATTATAATTTATCTGTCAGGGGAAATCATGCATTAGAGACTTGCTGGATGATGGTGGATTGAGCAGATCACACGTGTTTGAATATGTTGATGTGATGCACTTATAGTATGATGCCAGATAATTTTATATGATTCATCTATAGAATTACAAGTGTTCATTTCATTTATATACACCTGTTCATTAGGGGCCATTTGATAATATGGGGATTATTCACAAAGCTGCCAAAGGCAGCCGAGTGAATAACCTAGCTGAAGTTAAGTGAGCCGAAATGCTGTTCGGCTGTTCACTTCAGCCTTGTATGGCTGATTTCAGCCGTACATCGGCTAAAATCATCCGTACTTCGGCTGGGCCAAAGTGCAGAGGGACTTCGACTTTGAAGCGCAGTAAGTGCATAGCTTGGCTATTCTGCTCGGTACCTCCGAGGGTAGCGAGCAGAATAGAAAATAAGTGAAATAAAAAAAAAGTAGAAAAATTATTTTAAAAATTTACAAAAAATAGGAAAACGGCAAAAATTTTTTTTAAAGAAAAGAAAAATTAGTTTAAAAAAAGACGCACGCCGACCCGGCCACATGCTGTGGACTCCTGCCGCATAATAAAACATCTGACAGATGCTGGCAAAATAAAAACAATTAGGTGAGTTATTGGGTCACCTGCCAGAGTCTTCTAGCAGGTCCCGGCCAGTAAATAACAACTGTGACGTCACGGCCAGCTCCGCCCAGTTGTTATTGTTTAATGACAGATCAGCATCCCAAGGTCCTTTGGGGGCGCTGATCTGTCATTACAACTGGGCCGAACTTTCATTACAACCCTTCGGCCGACTTTTCTCCACAATTCGGCTGTCACTTCCGCTCAGTAAAGGGCTTTTAATGGGCATTTTATTCATAGTTTTTTTAATTTGTATAACTATTTGGATATCTGAATGAATAAATATGCTTAGCTATAGAGGCAGTTTTGGTTTTCATTATGTTTAATCTGAGTTTATTATTTTCCAGTACTGTTAAAAAAGACAAAGCAAATGTACATCCAACAGAGTAATCCACAGTAGGAAGCAGGCAAAATTTTTGTTATAAAACAGACATTAATATTTATGTATAACAGTTATGAAGCATACTACCCGTTGGTATATATTTGACATGTAAATAAAGTCATGCATTGCCTACTATCACATGTGGCATAGTCTTTTCTTACACAAGGAGATAGGCATTGTATGAATCAAACAAAATGTCCTGTATTTTTCTGTATGATCCTGTATGATCATTCTGCGCCATAATGAAAAAAACATACATTGAAAAATTACTTTATACTGTAAAGTATATATTATTGTATGGTGGGGGACAAAGAAAAATAAAAAGGAAAATGTATAGGTAAAGGAAGAGGGGGCAAAATAGATAGGGAGACACCTATAAGGAGGGGGATATAAGGGGCCCTGATGAAGGTGACCCTGTGAGGCCCGGAAAATGTTTGTATTTGAATGACAAGCATGTGTCATTAAATGGATTTTCTTCACGTTTAAATGGTATGCTGATTACATTTTTTGGGATATAAGGGGGAGGGGGGGGCACAGTTGGGGTATGGTTTTGATTTTTTTTTCCACTTATGAGGTTGTTCATTGAGCCTATTTTAATAGTTTTATTGGTGATTCATAGATTTTAACAGGTTTACCGAAGACTCCGAAGCACTGTGAGGAGTTAGGAGGGCCTGGTGTAATTGCATAATCTTCCTTTTAGCTCACCCCACCATAATGTTTTTGGTTTTCCCAATGTGGCACTTCAAAAGCCCTACTTAAAAGAAGCCATGGTTTCCACACAATGATGATGGCCAACTATCCTGAAACAACTATATACAGTTTATAATAAATTACTTTATAATATTAAGCTGTACCTGCACTATAAACCAGTGGTTCACATTGTTTTGATTGTAGCTTGACACTATATTGTACTATTGCATTTCATGTGGAATATCACTCATTTGGTGGTACTTTTAGCTTATATCGGCATGGGGTATTTATTGGTTAAATATGTATACAACCCCAATACATATACAGAAAAACCTTTATAGCCCATCACAACCACCACTCCAACAGCACCCGCCTATTTCCACCCTTGCAAAAATATATGTATATATACAACCCCAATACCTATACAGAAAACACATAATACCTGACCACTAACCTGAATGCATCATGAGAAACTAAAATAATTTAAAAACAACTTAGATAATTATTTTTGCAGTATTTAAAAATGTTTTTGATGGTTTTTGAATGAATACATTATAGGAATAAAAGGTGTACTTTTTCAAAATTTTTAGAATTTCAAGCAAAATAATACACTGCAGAGTAGCCACAAACCCATTACACCAAGAAAAAATCCAAGAAGCTTAATCAATACACGTCTGGCAGCAAAGAGTGTGTCTACTACTGGAGCATTACAATAGTGAAAACAATACAAGAGGAAACCTGACATTATGACACATATCTCTACAGGATACATACTGTATATTAGACACAGTCTCTTCATTAATTAGCAGACAGCATTGGTTCATGTTAGTAAATGCAAATGTGAAAGGATGTACAGTAAAGCTGTTAATAATGAAGCGCCAAGTGTTCTTGAGGGGCCTTTTTTTAATTCTCAACTTAACCCTCTCACTGCCTTATTAGAGGACTTGACACCATCCCAGAAGTAGTACATTAATTTGTGATGCTTTGGAAAAACATAACTAATGCAGCCACCACGTCTAAGGACTGGTAAACTGCAATATATTACATTTTAGTTCTTGGGTTTAGTTATAATAAAATATGAGCCATTAACCCTTAAAGTGACCCTGTCACTGGACTAAAAGTCTCCACTGTAAATGTAACTGTAAAGTAGAAGGTATTTACAGTATTTGCCTCTCCTGCTGCTCCAATGAAGAGGCAGGTGAATTTTCTTCTGAATCTCACACTTCTGTAAATACCTATCTTCTGTGTTCTCTGCTGCACTCTGATTTCTTCCACCAAGCCCAGCATCTCTGCAGGATACATATTTCAGTTTTTGGTGACAAATTCCTCTCTAGGCACATGTAGCTGCGCAGTCACAGATTGGGTCTCAAACTCCATCAATGCAGCTCCCAACAGAGAAATATACCAGGGTCATTTGACCTCTGGCCTTATTGTACTGAACTAGGTGCAGAAAATGCCTGTTTGGATGGTCCATGGCCCATATATAGTACCTGGACAACGGTCAACTGTTAGTGCATCCAAGCCTTACATCACCAAGTGCAATGCAAAGCATCGGATGCAGTGGTGTAAAGCACGCCGCCACAGGACTCAAGAGAAGTGGAGACGTGTTCTCTGGAGTGACGAATCACGCTTCTCTGTCTGGCAATTCAATGGACGTGTCTGGGTTTGGCGGGCCCCAGGAGAACGGTACTTGCCTGACTGCATTGTGCCAAGTGTAAAGTTTGATGGAGGGGGATTATGGTGTGGGGTTGTTTTTCAGGGGTTGGGCTTGGCCCCTTAGTTCTAGTGAAGGGAACTCTTAAAGCATCAGCATACCAAGACATGTTGGACAACTTCATGTTCCCAACTTTGTGGGAACAGTTTTGGGATGGCCCCTTCCTGTTCCAACATAACTGCGCACCAGTGCACAAAGCAAGGTCCATAAAGACATAGACGAGCAAGTTTGTGGTGCAGGAACTTGACTGGCCTGCACAAAGTCCTGACCTCAACCCAGTAGAACACCTTTGGGATGAATTAGAGCGGTGACTGCGAGCCAGTCCTTCTCGTCCAATATCAGTACCTTACCTCACAAATGCGCTTCTGGAAGAATGGTCAAACATTCCCATAGACACACTCCTAAACCTTGTGGACAGCCTTCCCAAAAGAGTTGAAGCTGTTATAGCTGCAAAGGGTGGGCCAACTCAATATTGAACCATACGGACTAAGGATGGGATGCCATTAAAGTTCATGTGCATGTAAAGGCAGGCGTCCCAATACTTTTGGTAATATAGTGTATATATACCTCCACTATGATGAAAAAACAATACTGGGATATAGGAAGAAATTGTGATAAGGAAAACCAATACTGGGATATACAAAAAAAATTACATAATGAAAAACCAAAACTGGTAGAAAAAAAAACTTTACAATCCTTACAGTCTTTACACGGCATGACAGGCTCCTAGGTACCAATTACCAGTATTACTGTCCTAATATGATAAGGCCTTGTAAACCTGTCCACCAAAGGTGTGAAAAGTCTGTCATATAATAGAATTACGCCTATTGCTCTCCCTTGCTATGGCTTTTTAATTGCCTGCTACATGTAGAGCCGTCCATGTGAAAGAGGACTTTTCTTAATACCTACCAATTATATACAGATTTCCTATGGCCTGACGATCCAACTATAAATAGTGTGCAAGCGTTACATAAAGTGCAGTGTGCCAATTGTAATGTATGGGGATAATGAGAAATCCATAATGACAAATGATATTGTCGTGCTCCATCCTGGGAGCTTTCGTTATAAGAAGCCCAAGTATATCATTTAAAAAGTAATAATTGCCCTTACAAGTCATAAAATTGTTACATTGAACAGCCTGTGGTTTTCCTTTATTCCTCTACTTCATCTCCAGCGGCAGCAAACCAGCAGATTTTTCAGTGTTCATAGGCAAATCATTTATCAAGGCCATAGGCTTTCCCCTAGTCATTGTTATGGTGTGAACATTGCAAAGTGTAGTTTGAAAATTTCCCAGAGGAAGGTAAAGTTGTGCTATATGTCAGTTTGGGTTTAAATATGCTCTCAGTCGCAGATTTCCCAGTGAACGGGAGAGTAAACAATAATGCTTCTTTTCCAGCCAAGAAACTTGTGCTGAGTCAGCATAAATTCATGAGGCAGCGTTATTAGTTAACATGAGCTGTGCTGCCCTAACCTGTAGGTAGAGACTGTCAAAGGTGTACAGTCTATGGAGCGAATGTGTGAGTACTGAGGGAATCCCTATCGCCCGACGCCCGGGACATGCAGTTTCGAGCGCCAGGTGAGTAGTTTTTTTGTACATTTAGCCCTGCTCCTGACAAGCAGAGCTAAATGTATAGTGTGGAGCCGCCGCTCGTTTTCATACAAATTATCTGATTAGATCACTTCTATCAAAGGAGCAGCGGCAATGATGTCCACCACCCTTGCAGTAGTGCACTTTCTTTGGGCAGAGGGAATGAAATCAGTGGAAATTAACCACTGGATGTTGACTCAGTATGTTTATAGCACCGTGAATCAGTGATACAGGAAAGTCTGCGCACGATACGTTCCCAAAGAGCTTACTGCTCTGTAAAAGTAACAGCATGTGGAGTTTTCGACCCAGTTCTTGAGACGCTATGAAGACATTCAGAGTATTCTGTAGAGAATTGTCACTGGCGACGAGACATGGGTGCACCGCTATGACGCACCAAGAGAATGGAAAGAGGTGCTCCACGGTCACAGGTTCAGCTCAGATGCAGTAAAGGAAGCGGTGCACACCTGGCTTCAGCAGCAGCCAAAACGCTTCTTCTCTGCAGAAATTTGTTAAACAATACAAGTGCATCATCTTGTATGGGGACTATTTGGAAAGTGGTATGTTCAAGTGCTCACAGTTACTTCTATTAAAGCCATTAAATGTATTTTGCCTTTACTTTTTGATTCTCCCTCATATATTGTTTCAAGACAGCATTAACGTCAAAGCAGCAGCATGACAGCCAAGGAACTAGCACTCTCAAAAGGAGAGTTCAGCAAATGCAGCCTCCATAATGTCCTCATGACAGAGTTAATTTAACCTCACCTTTGAATAAACTCTTTACTTAACTCTAACAATTATCCTTCACCCTACAGCAAAGCCTAAAACTTATTCCTCTAAATCCTAAGCCTTACTCTAAAAGATAAATATACAAAACACTAAACCCCGTGTTGCAATGCATAAGTGCATTCCAGGGCTATTCAGAAGGAAGGAATGCCACCAAAACACATCAATGCATGCTTGCCATGCATTGCTGTAAAATGATATTAACCCGTGCATCCACACAATACATAGATTCAGATTGCCACTAAATGTTTTCTGACCAATCCTTTGCATTTTTAAGAACTTAAAGTACATCTAAAGGCATTTTTTTTATTTTGGATAGAAAGTGTAATTGGTAAAACTCACTAACTTTTTCACCATTTGTGCCCATTTGGGGAGATTTCCCTTTATGTTCTTACGTTCTGTCATATGGAGAAAGAACAGGAAGTGAGAGGGAAATTCTTCAAAGAAAAATAAATTCCCTCTCAGACGCAGAAACACTGAAAGCAATTTTGGATATTCACATGCATTTCACTACCTGTGACAACATAACTTTCTGAGATGAGAAAGAGGCAAACCTTCCAGCACAATGTATTAAGGCAATGGATACACCCCGGGCACACATCTAGTTTTACAACATCTTAGGAATGTATATGCCAAAAGTGATTGGTTTAACCCACAATTGTTTTTTCTCAATATTACGTTTTCTTTACACTGGTGTTTCGAAATAGCAAACATGATACTTAAGAGATAGCATGAAAGTTTTAGTTCAGAATAACACTTTTGGTAGTTAAATAGAACCTTTCTATAGATATATGTACATCAGACCAAAAAGAGGGACAATTGATATGGAAAAAAGGACAGAGGGATTTGGTTCCAAATGAAGGACAGTCTCCAAATGAGAGACAGTTGGGAGGTACTGTATGTTGCAATGGTCACGAGGACAATCACCAGGGTGAATCTCCCTAATCATGACACATACAGCAATCAAAATCTGACAGAGGTTTTAATCCCCCCTACTCTATCCAAAACTCAAAAAAGGCTTTGGGTTTTGATACACTTTAAAGATGAATTTTCACATTTAACTAGTGAGAAGTGACAAGTATTTCCAGTCTCAGATCTTTGGGTGTTTAAGGATGTCTGGGCTGTAGTAAAATTGTGGCTTTCAGAAGAAGGAAAGTGAGGACAGAACAAGGTGTTTTGTATTAAATGTCATTTAATCCTTTTAGATGTGCTCTTATCTGTCATAGCATTGGTATAGAACTATCTGTAAAGGTGTCTTAGTAGGTTTAAACTTTCCTCACCCAATGCCTGACCAGGAAACTTAACATGTTTTCGATGAGTTAGCCAATAAGTGTAACATTAAAATGTCCATCCTTCTAATTTGATTTATGGCCAACACAGCCCTCTGCTACCACAGGTATATATCAAATAGAAGTAATAATTGAAGAGGGGACAATGCTAGAGACAGACATAGTTTAAATTTGCCACCTACTAGCAGGCATGGCCCTGTTAGCACCTCTGCTTAAAAGCTCATCTCTGTATTTGAAAAGGCAGACTGAAGTCTGCAGAAGCTTTTAGGACACTGGATTTTTCTGCATAAGCAAAGTTCCATTTCAGAAGCCAAATGCTTTTAGTTGAACATTTGGCTACGGTCCAGACAACAGAGAGTTCAGAGTAATGTTCCTCATTTGGTTGCAATGCTGAAAGTTTTCCTCAGTGGTCTATTTAGCAAGTCTTCAACTTTTTTTTATATATATATATGTTAACAGTATTTACTTCATTAAGTACTACAAAACCTTTACTCTGCTGTTGTGAACCATTGCACTGTGATGGGGAGACATGAAAAAATTAGTTTCACATTGATGAAGCGATTCAATTTCTTGTTCCCAAACAGAGCTTTGTCACTGTGCAAGGAAATGTCTGGTGAGCGCAATTCCTGTAAACTAGGACATGAGAAAACTGCTCGAGTCTCTGGCAAAATGTTTGTCTCTATAATAGCTTACTGATCCATGGGGAACATGACGAAGTGTTTTCTTCTAGATAGCAATGCCCTCAATGGCTACTGCAGAATTTGTCAAAAGGACCATTGAAACATTCCACAAACTGGCATTTATTAGAGTTAAGTATAGCTGCTGAATTGGGCCTTTGTGTCCAATAAAGATGTCAGACTTTCCAGGCTAATGTAATTTGGTGGACGGCATTGGGTGGGCCCTGCTGTATCACTTGTCATTAGATAATACACATATTATTTCCCTCCCTTTTCATGTCTTGTCATCCACATAGCCCATGCGTCAACATATCTCATATATATTACATATACTTAAATTGCAGACAATCCAGGATTGAAGGTTTAGATGCACATTATATATAGCATTCATATTGAATACATTTACAGGATTCTTAGCGTATGTAACCCATTCATATAGAAGGATGAGGGAAATTGTATTCATATGGAAAGGTAAAGGCAAATTTGGTGGATAGCTTAATTATAACACACAGAGCCAAACTTGGGAATATGTTTTATTTATAAATGTGTACACTTTTTCCACATACTAAATAACCAGGGTCAATTAATGTTTTTTTTAAAAACCTAAACCTTAAAGTGGAACTAATCTTAAATAAAGGCATTATATGACGTAACCGACTGTGTAAGTCTATTCTTCCATAAAAACCTCTGGCTGCCATTCAGCATTTTTTCTCCTGTACACTGAGCTACACACATGCAGCTCAGTGCACAGACTCTGCATGCCGAGATGAAGTAACTTCCATGTGAATGCACAGAAATTATGTCACTGGGGCCTGGCAAATCAAGCAGCCAAGGAAGAATGGGAGGAAGAAGTGCAGGGCTGGAGAGGAGCCGTTTAGCAGTTAAGTCTGCCATAATGTGCTAATATTATTTGCATACTAGCACATTATGGCTAAAAGCTTGTGGGGCCCCTTTATTTCGTTTTTTTTTATGGATGCTTTAGTTTTTATTTTATTATAAACTCTACATTTTAGAGGTGCCACAGAAACAATGGGGAAATCTTCCAACCCTTTTGTTGGTGACAATTGTCTAAGAGCGGATTTCCTTTCACTTTGAAGAAATTTCCTATTCCTTCCTGTTTTGTCTTTAGGCCAAGAACTAAATGAAAATCTCCCACATGGGCACAGAAAAAAAATCTGACAGTTTTGGCTTTACATACAGTTTAAGAAGTAAAAATCTCAATATTCTGTTTTTTTTGCGACTATAATACAATGATAGCTTTTTCTTCATCAGATGCACTTTTACATTATGAATCATGAATGGTAATTTATTAACACAAACCGGTGAAAAACCTGGCAAACGTTATTTGATGAAGCAAATGCATAAACAAAAAAATCATTAGTCAATGCAATCAGTCGAGCCAGAAGTTATAGGCAATGGAAGTTATATGCAAACCTCAACTTGTTCTGGAAAAAAAAAAACAACTCTTGCCTGGCCTGCTCCTGCCTCGGTACTGTTTAATCACATTCAATAACCAAAAAGGAGGCTTGGAAATGGAAGGGATGGGGTCTGTGCCAGTATCCTTTGAATTGTGACAGAAAAGTTGGCATGGCAGCAACTGTAAGACCTCAGATGTCCTCGCATTGGTGACTTTTAGAGCCAAGAGTCAGACAAAGTAATTAAAACAAAATAAGGGGGAAATGTAAATCTTTCAGAGGTAAGCTTGCATCATTGTAATAAGCTTAAAGAAGAAATACAGATATTTTAAAAACTAACCCTTGCAGTGGGGCTACCCCTGCACTGAAGGGGTAACTGCTTGTTTTTCTCCTGGGGCCAGCATTCAAAAGATATACCTACCTGATCCTTGGCGGTGACTGCACACCTCTCTGCCCCTCTGCTCAGGCTGTGATAGGTGCCTTGGCGTCCTCACATCTAACGCAGGTGAATGAACCTGCATTAGACATGATGATGTTACCTGGGCTTAGAGTGCCGGTCTAGCCGCCAGGCAGAATTCAGAATCAGGTAGGTATATATTTTTTTATTTGAGCCCCTACACCAAAATGAGCAGTTACCTCTGCTGTGTGAAAGTAGCCCCATTGCAAGGGATATATATATATATTTTTAATTCCTGGAGTTCCTCTTTAAATGAAATATTCTGATTCTAGTCTAGTCTAGGTGAAAGGTTCTCTTTAACGCATGTGCTGTATTTCTTCCCTGGTACAGTTGAATGAAATGATTGCAGGTGCCAGCAGTCATTCAGGATGACGTAGTAGCCAGGGGCATATATTGTCAGACTCCCTAAGCTTTCTTCAATAAAAGAAGAGAGGTTAATTAGCATTTTGCAAATTGTTAAACCGGCAGCTACAGGGATAAAACTGCAAATGTAAGCCTAATTAAGTATTTTAGCTAAATTATGTTTGCTGTAATGGGGCTCCTAGCAAAAAAATGTGTTTATTTTGTCAACATCTTGTTTTGTAAATTTTGAAAAGGAATTTATTTTCAGAAGGTCATGAAGCTGTGGGATGCTAGATAATGTAATTTCCTGCTAGGCAGCTCTGCTCCCTGGGTTACATTAATATGAGGAATAATGGAGATTTGGTAGGCCCAGATTAAAATCTATTTTACCATTTTATTAATGACTCAGATCTTCTTTGGACCAGTAGCTGAACAACAGTCTGACCCCCCTTTAGGACATGTAAACATTGCAGGCATTCAGTTCATGTATGTCGTTTGTGTCCCGAAGATGGCATAGCTACAAAGCATTGACTTAAAAAGCATTATAATTTGTTGTGAGCTCTCTCTCTCTCTATCATTTAACTCATTATCTTCATCTGTTAACCTCCCACACATTATTTTCATTCAGCTATTAAATTAAATTAAAGTTGGAACTCTGGCCAAGCAGCAATCTACACAACGAGAATATGTATCTATAAACTATTTTACCCAGCAAAATATTTGTCACTGTTCAGCCACTTTTGCGATTGACGCACTACTGCCACAATGATCAGTAAGATGGCACAACTTTTTCTATAACAGTGAAAAAAGAACTCCGGGCAAATAAAAAATGTACCTTCTAAATTCTTGTTTTGGTTTAGGGGCTAGAATAAATCAGATTTAATGACCTTATCCTGGCTTTCTCCAGCCTGGTAGACCGGTCGCAGCAGCCTCTTCTCCCCTGGGCTCCAGCGGTTTAAAGTTTGACGTCAGCACATCTTATGCAGGCCCACTGACCTGCATTAGATGTGAGGGCGCCAAGGGACGTGCTATAGCCAGAGAGTAGGGAGAGAGAGATGAGCGCTGACCGCCGGAGGAGCTGGGCCAGATAAGTAAACAAGCTTTATTCCAGCACCTACACCAAAATAAGCAATTAACCCTTGCAGTGTGGGGAAACCAGGGTATGTTTTCAATTTGGCTGGAGTTCTTTTTTTTACGACTTCCCGACCGATGATGAAATTATCCTGTCAGGATCGTTCAGTTCGTTAATGACCAGTGACGGGACAATTCTGTCAATCGGTACAATGTCCGCTGGTCCGTGAAGGGACCAGCAGCTCATTGAGTTATTGCTTTTCATGGGTCCCTCAGGATCTGAGACATACCCTCAACAGCAGATAAGGTGGTCACAGTTATCACAGTGAGAGCTGATCGCTGTGATCACAGAGCTGTGAAAGTTACACTGCCAGCAGAAGCTGATCAGGCTATGTGTTTACAAACTTTTACAAAGTATGTCTCAGCGGAATACTGTATTCTACTTAGCGATACTAAGGTGGTTATTCACTCGGCTGCCAAAGGCAGCCGAATGAATAACTGAGCCGAAGTGAAGTGAGTCGAACAACGCTCGGCTATTAATTTCAGCCTTGTACCGCTGATTTCAGCCATACATCGGCTAAAATCAGCCGTACATCGGGTGCCTTTGGTCAGGCGAACATGCTCTGCATTTTGGGCTGAGCCGAAGTGCAGAAGGAGTTCGACTTATCCAATCCAACATCTGGACCGGCTGAGCCGAAACTCCGGCAGCTCGCTCGCTGACGTTCGCCCCTATTCTCTAAGGTGCCGAACTACAGTAAGTGAATTGCCGAATTCGCTGAGCAGCATTCGGCTCTGCTATTCTGCTCGGTACCTCTGAGGTAGCGAGCAAAATAGTAAGCTGAGCCACCTGGCTGCCTTCGGCTGCTGTATGGGCTATTGTGAATAGCCCGTACACAAGCGAGCCAAAGGATCAGCCGTTATTGTGAATAACCCTCTAAGTTTAAATAAAAAATACAAAAATAACGTTTTTAAAAAAGAAAAAACTTTTTTTAAAAGTCACAAAAGTTTAACACTATTAAAGATAGAAGAAAAACATACCACATTCTTAAATTGTTCCACACTAAAATTGCATTTCACTCTTTTATGACCTATAACTCCCCAAATAAACTGAAATCTCAGATATACCCTATAATTTAGGACAAATATAAGAATGTATTATAAATTACTTTCTGTTAGCTACATTAATTATATACACATTATTATTGTCAAAACAGTGAAACATTTGCTTTTTTTAAATTTCTTTTGTATTTTTTGTAACAAAAAAGAATTTATATATGTATATGCCTCAAATTAATAAAGCCCATTTTGTCCTTTTTTTTAAATGGTACATAACGTGTAGTTGCAATGCATGAGGAAGATGGAAATTATGGTTAAACAAACACATAGCAAAAATTGCAAAATTGCTCCAGTTCCCCAGGAATGAAAAACATTTCTGAAGCTGTGTCACTAAGGGGTTAAGAAACACAGAAGTGTCATCTCATTGTCCCTAGTTTCCTGATTAGGCAATGACATGAGGCTAACTGATTATACTTTTCTGATTATACAGTAACGGAGCAGCAGCATCATGTATTCTTCCCTAGTGTAAACATGTGCATAGTATAGAACTGACAGCGCTAGATATACAGTGTATATATATCTATATATATAGATATATATAGATATATATTAATATAGATATCAATCCTGTGAACTCCTAACTTACTTTAGTGAGCTGACAACATAGCTTCTATGTGTAGCAGTGTTGTTCTGGACTATAGAACACATACCTGTTATGTTACGGAGATGTGGAGAAGGGTAGTGCTTTATCAACAATTCATCCCCACACAGCTACCTCCTCCTGCATCACTTGCCCCTCCCTTTTAGATTGTAAGCCCTCAGTGCAGGGCCCTCCATACCATCTTGAATTGAATTGTATTGTGATTGTAATGTCTTCCTTATATTGTAAAGCGCTGCGCACACTGTTGGCGCTATATAAATCCTGTATAATAATAATAGTCAAGAAGGGGAAAAGGGGCTAACAACACTGCTTGGGATTTCAAACATAACATCTTACTACAAAATGTTAGGAGCTGAATGTATTTCTAACAGGATCAACAGGTAGTTGATATACTTGCACCAAGAGACAAAACATGGGGAAATGTGCATATATTGCACTGAATGTGTTTTTTTATTCATTATAATTGTAGGGCAGAGACTTCACAAGGAGGGTACGGGGGGTGAGGCCCGCACCAGGGTGACACCATTGGAGGGGTGACACCAAAATGACTGACAGTCATTTTGGTGTCACCCCCTCTAAAAAGTTGGGCACTAGGTCATGGACCGACAGCCCGACAGTGTCAGGAGAGAGGAGGGGACCCGGCGGGTGAACATCCCCTCCTCTCTCTGATGGCGTCCATCACCAAGATGGCTGCCGACAGGAGTCAATTAGATGAATGCGCATGTGCAATGGCGTCATCGCGCATGCACGATGACGTCACCGCGGGGTGTCACCTGGTCTCCGCTCCGGGTGTCACCTGGTCTCCGCTCCGGGTGTCACCCGGCCTCAGGACGCCCCTGGTGTAGGGTGAGGAGTTAAGAGTTAGGATTAGGGTTTTTTTTTCCTGCTTCAGATAGAGTGTAGAAGAGTCTCTGTTTTGAATAATTTAAATGTTGAGATTCCCTGTTCTGTTTACAAGTCTAAGAAGTCCAGCACACTCCATACAGCATTCAGACCCAATCATAAAAGGGTGCGATGGTGAAGTGGCAGATGGTGCCATCACAACATAAGTCCCCTCCAAGATATCACCAGCACACTGTATTTAGATGAGAAGATAGGACACTACTTTGGTACCGAGAACCACCAGCCTTGGACCCCTGCACCGAAGCCAACATACTGTGAACAGACTCTCTAAAAAAATATACGACTTAGTTAACGTTGATCTATTGTTAGACTAGTAATACTATTAGTGACTTACATGTACTTATATTACCTCATTATCTCTGTACCACATTGGTTTAAATGCCAGCATTATGTTTTAAAGACTTTATTGTTTTATCTCCTATATACATTATTTACACATCTTAATAGAAGAGACTTTGTTATAAATGATGGTGTTATTTTCTTTATAAGAACAAAAACAAAAAGCCAAAGACAATTCACTACCCTTACTTTTGGCTTTGCTGCTTCTGAATTTAACTAGGCATTCACACTGATCTGAAGGAGACACACAGATCCAAGTACTGATTGGCAGCTAACTCGGGGAAGTTCCTTGTCCTGTTGTTACACCACTGAAGAAAATATTTATGAAAACTTCTAATTGGATAACCTATCTCTTAACTTTAATTCTTAAGTCATATCCACTCCTTCTGTCGGGAGACATAACAGAGAGACGGGAAATCGAGGAGGGGAAGCAGCAAAAGCAGTCTAGCTTGTCAAATCAATTTTAAATATTTTCTTCAATGTTCCATCAAAAGTTAGCAAATTGTGTTACAAATGTAATGACACGTTAAACTTTGCTTTCTTTTTTTTCTCGAAAACTAATTGTAATTCAGCCAGTGAAGTTGAGGATGAAAAATAACCTATATGTTTTTGGCTTCTCTTTCCAGTGGAAGATAATAGCCTGTCACTCAAGAAGAAGGTATCGCTGCAAGATTTGGTCAGTGGAGACTTTGCAATCCATGATACTGAGGCTAAATGGATAAATGGTGAGACTGGCGCCACGCTGTACAACTTTGTCCATCAATCTTTCCATTAGTTTCTCCAAGTAGATAATGAAAGCAGCTTTATTATATCCTTGGCTAATAACCCCATGTATTAAGATTGATGCACTTTTCGGGAAGATTCAGTGCTTGATATTTGACACACATCCTTTGCGCGTTTTCTTTTTTCTCTTTTGATATTAACTTGTTTATCTTTCAGAAACCGTGTACTCAGGGCACTGAGCGGTATTAATTAAAGATCATTTGACAATTTTTCTGCCTGGGTTGTTAAATACATTGAGGGCAATTTATCAAAACTGGAGCAGACAGAATCTGGAGCAGCTGTGCATGGTGGCCAATCAGCTTCTCAAATCTTAACTGAACAAACTAAAAAGAGAGGCTGATTTTGTCTGCTCCAGTATTCATAAATTCCCCTTATTATCTTTATTTTAGAATATACAGTTAAATCTAATATTGGTATTCATAAATGAGTTCTTTTGTTCTAAAAAAAAAGTACATTTTATAGATGTTGTGTTCAAATTTTGCTTTGTCAGGCACATTTGTGGTAGGATATACACTACTTTTAAATACATTTCACTATCATGGTCAGAGCCAAATTTATCATTTAATGTGTTACTTATTAGTTCTTTATGATCCACATAATTTGAGGCTTGGCAGGGGTGTGTCCTCTTTCTATATGCTTTGTGCTGTAATGTGTCACTCTATCCCATCTCAGAAAGTTACGAGAAATGGCCATGCCCTAGAGCAACAAGGCTGCCAGGAGTGGCACAAAGCCATCTAAAGATCATGTTTCTGACTCTCTATAACATATTCCCATGTATTTAAAAGATTTGGGCCTATACACCTAAAACCAAAGTGCTAGAGGAGTAGAGGTAATGCTAGTCTACTTCTTGACATCAGTTCTAGGTGTACTGATGCAGAGTGGCAAAAATTCATCCAGCTGTTTTTCTGCAAAGGTAAAAAGCATGTTGATAACCTTTCGTCAGTCAAACATTATCTTTAGTAACCAAACAACTGTTACTGATTCTCAAGCATGTAAGGGAAATTAGGTATTTAACCTAATGCAGGTATTAGTGTATTTAATGGGGAAACCCACTAAAGTGCTTCTCTTTTAACAGAAATAGTGTCTCTGTTTTCACCGTTTGGTGTTTCTTAATGTTTGTGATTACCATGTCCCTAAGTTCAGGCTGTTCTATTAATTACAACACTGTATATGTAGGTTCTCCTCTTCTTTATACAATATCTTTAAGTTTAATTGCAATAAGGCCAGACTGTAGAGCCATGGAACATTAGTGTCAGCCTTGTGACAACATGTTTCTACACTAGAATTGTAAAACATACTTCTTGGAGCGCAGTTAACTTTTGCATTACTGTTGGTGGCCCATCATAGGGTAATATTTTGTCTACCTTAGACAGTGAATAGCACCAGCCTGCTGTCTCCAGAGGTTTGTGAGCTCTGTTCTAATCAGAAGAGAGGATGCATTAGGGAGTCAGTTGGAGATGTGTGGTGTCTGTGATAGGAACAGACATGTTATGCTTTCAGGGGATGACTGATAGAGATCACCAGGTAATTACTAATCAGTGCCCCCACCCAGATCCTGGGGGAGCATGGTATTATCAGCCATATTGCTCCAGGGTAGAAATTGATCCCTGATGGAGAAAGGTGGGAGAGAAAACACCTACATTGTACAGAGAAGAGTCTAAATACAGAGAGAGTGTACCTGTCACTGGCTGTAAAGTTATCCAGCACTTTAAGGGCCTGTTCACGTGATATTAGGTCCGGATCAGGTGCGGATCTGCAGACGAGGTGCTAATGATGCAGTACGTTTTTGCCGCATTTTGGCCGCATTTTTGATGCGTTCCAGTTTTTTTTTGCTGGAGTGGGGCTGTCAGTATGTTAGCTGCAGTGCAGTGCTTTTTTGATGCGTTTTTGATGCGTTTTGCGTTTCCGGTCCGTTTCCTGACCGGAAAAAATGTGGCATGCAGTAACCTGAACGGACTGCGCACGTGAGAACTGTAGCCCATAAAACACATAGGGATACATTGGGATGCATTTTTAGTGCAAGAGCGTACGGATCAGGTCAGCACAGAAAACGGATGTCGTGTGAACAGGCCCTTACCACAAAGTCGACAGAATTGTCTTTTGCTTTTAAAGAAAACATTGTTTCATTGAACAATTTATATTTATTATATACCCAAATGTGTGGAACTCCAGGACCTGTATAAAGGTAAACCTGCAATCAGATGAGGAGGGGGTGACAGAGGCATAAAAGGAGAGAGAGAAATGATATAGAGACTGTTTTGTGAAGAATGCAGTGAGGTCTGAAGGAATTGGGTGGAATTGGGTGGAAGTCAACCAGATATGGTGCCTTTCTTTGTTGGGAATCGTTAGTCCCACTGATGCAGCCCTCTGAGAGGAAAGCAAAGCTGGCAAGCTGGAATTGGTAGCCACTTACTGGATGCAAGTCAACACTAAATTAAAAGAGGAAAGTCTGCTTTTTAGTGAGGTCCTGTCCATGACAGGCTAAGCATTCTGGTTTGGCTGCACTGCCTAGAGTGTGACCTTGAAAATGACTCCTTTGCCACAGAAACGTGTAAACAACGTCTCCGAGTTTATTTTTTTTGTTCAGACATCATATGTTTAATTTTCAAAACATTCTGTTTGTTTTATTACATTACATTGCAGATGCCATTGCCACACAGCACACACTAAGGCTGAGGACAGAGAGGCTTAAAGAGACACTTTGCATCAGTATACCTGCAACCGACAACTGCAAGAGTAGAGCAAACTGTCTGCTAGCAGTTTAGATCAATGTACAGGAAATAGTGAGACATGCCTCCTTAGGTCAAAGGCTATGTTGGTTATGGAGAAATATGGTCCTGATTATAGTGTGAATTGCCTGTGCAGTAGGGATGTACCGATACCTTCAGGCTTGTATAGCTGATTTCAGTCCTACATCGGCTTGCTTCGGCTGGTTTCGGTTCAGCCGAACATGCTCAGTATTTTCGGCTGAGCCGAAGTGAAGAAGGAGTTGGCTGAGCCGAACCTCCGGCAGGCTACTTGCTGCCGTTCGGCCTATTCTCATAGAAGCCAAACGTCAGTGAGTGAATAGCCGAATGCCGCTGCATTCGGCTCGGCTATTCAGCTCGGTACCTACAGTGAAAAAAGTAGAAGAAAATTTTTTTGCAAATGTAAATAAATGATAAATGTTAAGAAATAAATAAAGATTTTTAAAAAAAAGAAAAAAAAGGATAAAGATTATTGAAAAAAAAAATTAAAAAAAGAAAGAAACAATTGGGCAGAGCTAGCAGTGACAGTTAGCTCCGCCCAACTGTTTCCTATTGGCCGGGACCTGCTAGACACTTCTAGCAGGTCCTGGCCAATGAATAACAACTGGGCGGAGCCGGCCGTGATGTCAGTCCGGCTCCGCCAAGTTGTCATTGTTAAAGCAGCAGGGGGCAAAAGTGTGAAGAGATAAGAGAATATGGTAAAATGTGTTTGCAAACACACAAATCAGGGTAATCTGACCGAATCGGAGCGCATTGATCTCGTCTGACTGCTTGTTTAGTGATAACTGAGATTTTTACCAGGTAATTATGTCCTAAACAAATCCCGCTGACAGAAAATTGTAGAGGAAAGATACTCACAGTTCTATCCATAGTATTAAAGCTGAATTCACCTCTGAACTACATGCACTTTCTGGCCAAAAAAAAAGTCACACACATTAATATTTAGTTGGATCACCTTTAGCTTGATTACGGCATGCAGTCTCCGCAGCATCATTTCAATAAGCTTATGCAATGTCACAACATTTATTTCCATCCAGAGTTGCATTCATTTTTCACCAAGATCTTGTAGTTATAATGGAAAAGTCAGGCCACTGAGTAAAGTCTTCTCCAGCACATACCAAAGATTTGCAATGGGGTTAAGGTCTGGACTCTGTGGTGACCAATCCATGTGTAAAAATTATGTCTCATGCTCCCTGAACCACTCTTTCACAATTTGAACCTGATGAATCCTGGCATTGTCATCTTGGAATTTGCCCATGCCACCAGGGAAGAAAAAGTCCATTGATCAAAATACAGGTCATTCAGTATATTCAGATAGGCAGCTGACCTCTTAGCCTGCTAAAAGATTTGTAATTCCATTCAACCAGTCATGTTTTCCAGATAATCCTGCCTAACTGCATTGCTAGGTCCTGTGCTCCAATAGATGTGTCTGGAGTTGGACAATACATCCTAGATACATCCTAGTGTAAGAGCCACCCTAGCTTGTCAATGGACAATAAAGGAGCAGCAGTATGCTGACAAGATCATCTGATTATTTTTTAATCCATTGAACCATTTTAATGAACTGGATTAAACTGTAAATCTCTATATCTGTCTAGAGCTTAACTGTCAGCAACCTGCTTAACTTTGGATATGTGTAAAAATTCCACTTCTGCCTTCTGATGTTAGGAAACATATTTCACACTTTCTCCAGTTATATTTAGAGGTTGGCCTGTTTTTGCCTGCTCAGCACCTCAGGGAAAGGTACAGACATAAGTGCTTAAGAGATACAAGTTCCCATCACATTTATGAAAAATCACCGGACTTAATATGTGTGCTCAGAAGTAATGCTTGAACAGGCCAGCCAAGGAGTGCAATGGAAGTGACCTAGATGAAGTGTCATACAACACTCCATGGCATTGGGTCACCAAAAAGTCCACCTTAGATCCCTTTCTTTCATATATGAAGTTTAGTGTTTTGACATGTACCCCCTTTAGTAGTCTATACTTGGTTATGCCTCAACTTGTTCATTGATGTGTTTTAGTCTTCAGTATATTCAATATGTGTGAGAACATATGGAAAGTTGAACTGAATTTTTTATATGTAGGCATGGTAACGAATCCATGGCACAAATTTTAAAGTTTACTTAAAGCCTAAACTTGGTTAGATGGCTAGAACCTTTTGTGAGGTTTTTATTGCTGTCAATGTTCCTGCTGGGGAGATACCCCCCTCTATTTGCCCTAGTGACAATGCCACCGGAAGAGGCAGCTAAGGAAATCTCAGAATAGCAATACCTTCTCCAGTGACAACTCTCTAGCAATGGCCATGCACAATGTCATTTCGTCAGTCAGCCCATAAAATCCACCCACACCATCCGCATTAAACACTATGCATGGAGGAATCTCCCTCTGCAGCTTTTGTATTCTGACTACCAGAATATCCAAATGGTTATAGACCTATCAAAATAGATCTATTGTATGTAAACGCATTTTCACTCAGGCTAATGTAATACATTTTTAACAGGAAATTAAATCTACGAGAAAGTAAAATAACAAATGTAAATATATCAATCAATAACCATCAAATAATAAAATAATTGCATTTTTGCTCCCAAATAAATTAGTTGTTTTGAAAGGAGCTCAATCAGGGTTACAAGGCTCCGCTACGAGGACAGTTTTTAAACTCCAAGATTTTAAAGAGTAAAACTACATTTCCGCATATTCCCGACAAACATATTTTAAGGCATGGCAGTAAGAAGACATGCTTTGTAAATAACATTCATTACCGAGCTTGTTCCATCATGCTCGTATAGACATTTGAAGTATTTTCTGAAACTAATGGAGTGTTCAAATATCGTAATGTTATCTGTCTGCAGCAGAACACAAATTATTTACAGTTGCCAATGGAAGGTTTATATAGACACATGCTATGTTAATACCTTATCCAGAGGGATTCTTGATGTACCTATAAGTTTGGAGGCGCAATCCTTCATTGGAATTAAGCTATTAGTGCCGTTAATGTGTTTTTTTCTTTGAAGATTCTAGTTGAATTGAATGTTTTCTTCAAGTAGAAAATAAGACTTGTAGTGTGAAAATACATTTTAAAGATAAAGTGCAGTTTTAAAGCACAACTTTAGGTTTGTCCTGGCCCTCCCTCTACAATCTACTTATGTGCCAGTCTATGTATAAGGATTGGCTTTGCATTCTATGGGGTTGATTTACTAAAGGCAAATAGGTTGTTCCCTTGGCAGCGGAAGTTTCCCCTTAATTTAGTGAATGAGGTGAAGCTCTTCGGATTTCCATTATACAATCACCTGAAAGCAAAAATATAACTTTATTAATTTTCATTGAACACGATTGGGTATTCTTTGCAGAGTGAAATTTCCCCACATTTACCAAGCTGAGGGAAACTTCTCCTGCAAAGGGAAATTTCCCTTGCAAAGTGAACAACCTATTTGCCTTTAGTAAATCAACCTCTATGGCTTTACAGCTATAATCGGCTGTGATCAGGCCAGTGTAAACTGCCATTTGACAGCATTAGAGGTATTGCATATGGTTGCCTTTCAAAATGGTATATGTTCTCTAAACGTTTTCCTGGCTTGGAGGTGAATCTAAGGGAATTGGTATAAAGATTTAATTACCAATTAAAAATGACTGCAGAACCCCTAATCATTGATCAGCTGGGTGCTGATTTCCTTATGTACATAGTAATCTCCATTCATAAACCAGCAGTATGCCATTACTACAGTACGACTACTACTTCACATATTTATAAAGCACAACGGTGTGCTTTACAAATGTGCATTGCCCTGCACTTCAAATTAATAAACATGGTCATGTGACCTGTCAAAGTGTCCGAATCCAGTGACCAGCCTCTCTGTCAATCACAGAACTCTATCTGCTTTGTTAAGTAGAAAGATCACAATGACATATGACTCCGTATGGTGACCTGCCTTTTATGAATGGGACGTAAAATGCAGGCCATGTTGTGGAGTAAAACATCAGAGCATAGCAGATGGTATCTGTTTTCTCCAATAAATAGGCTATACAGCAGGGGTAAGCAAACTCTGGCCCTCTAGCTGTGGTGAAAATGCAAATCCCATAATGTATCTGACTCTGGGAGTCATGCCTGTGGTTGTCAGGGTCTTGCAATGCCTAATGGGATTTGTAGCTGCACCACAGCTGGAGGGCCGGAGTTTACCTACCCGTGCTTCAGAGCCTCACTACAGCCTGCCATACCAGTTTTTACCTGCAGGTGGGATTGCGGAATTTAATAAAAGAGTTTACATTCTAATTTGTATTTATAATGCTGTTTAATAGTTATGTTTTCTTGTTCCATCTACCATTAATTTATAGCAAATAGTACATTTTAACTGCTGATTTAATTATATTGACACATAGCTACGCTAATCATCACTGTCCATCACATATGATGATCCTGTTGTATCCATAAGAATGCATTTTACGTATAAACCAATTATTTTCCATTGAGGTGTAAAGGGAACCTACCCATTAAATAGTTATAATAAAACATTTACCAGGAGATATTTAATTACCCATTGTAAGAATGCATTCGTGCCTCTCCATCACTTCCACTCCTTCTTTTGTACGAGCTGTTCTGCTTTCCTTTTGGCTGATGTACAGATATTTCTCCACTTGTATTTGATACCAATATTAAATTGTTAATAAGATGATATTACTGGCGCTCATCACAGTCTCTCCGACTATCCAGCAATATTGTATTGCTGTGTTCCCTTTGTTACAAAATAAAAAAAAGATAATTGAGTTTCGGATAAATTCAGTTGCTATATAAATTTATATTTCTTTGATCTGTGTCATCTATTCATTTCTTATCATACACTGTACTTTGCATCTGTTTGTATTTTTTTCTTTTTTGTTTATCTTTTTTTATATCTAGCTTGATTCCAGTGAGTGTATAGATTTATTTGCATTGGTGTTGTTTATTTTTTTCTTTATTTATTTCATTAGTTCGTTTCATATAAATGTTATTTTGCTGTCTGAATTTCTCATCTTTTCAGGCTCTCTGCATTTAATTAGACCTCTCTGACCTCTTTCTTTTTTCCAGCGGTGTGATACCATCCGCTGTCACTATGCCATTCATTGTGTTTACTCTTCTCCGGAGGCTACGGCTGGCTTTGAGAGCTAGCGTTCTGTGCTGCCTGTTGTTTTGCATTGTCTAAGCACTTTGCAACATGTCCAATGATCCATCTTGCTTTGTCAGTGTTCAGTACTGTATGTGTCAGATGATTTATATGTCCTTTATGCATGTCTCCTGCTCTCTGCTTCCTCATTAAACAGTTCATTTTCTATCTCTACTAATTTAATGGATGAGCTGTTTGTTTGATAGATAATTATGGCAGGATGCAACCTTTGATCTTGTTGCACGGGGTTTAAATATTTTCTAGGTATGCAATTATTTTCTACAGGACAAGTCCACCTCTATAGACATTACTTTTTGAATGTGATATAAATTATATAAAAGATCTACTGGAACCTGTTGCATCCCATAGTCTGGGAAGTAGAGTCATTATAGAGGCCTTTATTAACAACAGGCATCCATAAAACACATGCAGCCCTCAGAGTATATAATAATTAATAGGAACAGGAACTGGAACAATCTTGTACAGAATATAGAAAGTAAATACATCTAACAACTGTAAATAGTGACACCTAAAGGCCAGAGGTATGAACACCACATATTGCCCTCATATTGCAAAAGAGTCTTGTTTTCTCAATATTAAAAAATACAACAGCAATGGAAAGAATTATATCACAAAACAACACTATGGGGTCTATTCACTAAGCTGCCTTAGGCAGCCGAGTGAATGACCGACCTGAAGCGAAGTGAGCCGAACGCATGTGAATGGACCCCTATGCATTTAACTACATAACATAACCCTTGGTCCATATAGAAGGCCTTCATATTCTTTAAATATGTCTAGGTGGTGTGGTTTCCTGGTCTTCAGCTAGGTGAAGCAATAGGAACAGGAAAATGTCCTTCACTACTTAAAATGCCTGAAAAGTCATGCCAAACAGGCAGAAGTTGACTGGCATTCCATAAGCGTCCATGTCCATCAGACAGTTCACAGGTGTTAGATCCTCATTGATTTGTCATTACACGCAGATTGGAAAATTTGGATTGTCCCTGTTTCAAAAAATCAGGTTTCTTAATTCTAATTAGAGATTCAGGCTGAAAGTGTACTTCTCTTGCACCACCATGCAATCAATATACAGTATGTCTTACTTTTTATCTTGGTTTTTAACAGTTTTAGCAACTGATGATTTCAGGGGCACTGAAGTTTGCGAGAGTTATATGTCTGCAACATGTAGTTTAGTGCACATAGAAGTTGAGCCGGTGGTGCTTGTGTAGTTGCATGTCTAATTGCTGTACAGACATGTAAGGACTCGGTAGTTAAAACTTGCCAAGATTTTCCTGTAAGATTTTCAGTCTAAGCTTTTTTAAGTTAAATCTCTTGATCTCTCCATTTGAATGGGGTAATAAACTGAGGATTTTCTATGCACAATATTTCTCTCTTTCAGAAAGGATTCAAACTCAAATTAAACAGATTGTAGTATATTGTCAGGCACTAATTCCTTTGGATTATTTTTCTTGCTGAAGACTGTGTAGAGAAATGTAAATACGGTAGCAGATATTATATTTGAGACAAATTCAATTTCTGGTCATTTACTTTAATAATCCATTCATGTTATAGCAAAACGGCAGTCCACTGGTGCCTCTGTGAAAGGGCCTACCATATCAATAGCAAGCTTCTCCCAAACAGAGTCAGTGCAGTAAGTGGTTCACTGGCATAGTACTTCTGGTAGATTTTGTCAGGCTGCATTGAGACAGCAGATCCTGTATCAAATATCAAGATAACAGAGCAACCAGTGTTAGCAGAACCAGTAGTAAAAGCTAGAGTGCACAAATGTCTATCTGGAAGGGAAGTATCATAAAGTATTTATCTACAGTTACAATGGTAATCTTCACAAACGTTACGGCAGATTACGTTGCAGCAGATTGTTGTCCCATTTTCTTGCAGTTACAGAACTGCGCATCTTTTGCAAGACACGCAGCATAGTTTGCAATGTGCTGTGTTAAACCACACCTGAAGCAGTACTCGTTCTGTGTATGTTCCCTTCTGAATTACACGACTAAGGTAGTTCAGAGGTCCCTTTTAACTACTCCAAGCTCCTTTAGCATCAACCCACCAAATCCTCAGCTTAACAGAATAATACCACTACACAATGGATGGAGTTCAAATGGCCACATCAGACTTTTATTACAAAACCAGTATAAATAACATTTTATAAAAAACAAAAAAACGACAAATAACCAGATTGTATAAATATTTTTTCAGGTTTCAGGTCCTTGAAGGCACTATTAGCTATAAAATAAATCTGTATCTGCAGGCAAATGTTGTACCTGAATGCCCCCAGCCGCCTTAAACCGCCTCGCGAACATTATTAATTGACTGCAGACCCACATTGGTCCATATTACCTGGTCATAATCAGTGAACTTTACCCCTACAGAAGGAGACCCACACCAAAGATGGGTTCCCCTGTTAATTTATCCAAAAACAGTCAATTGCCTTCAAGGATCCAAACCACTAAGCAACTGCCGTGAATAGACAGCCTCCATGAAACGTAACACAATTCCAGGGCGGGTCGGAGGGACATTCGCCTCTTGTCTGCCGATCACCAACTGGATCCTTGAGACTTCTCCTCATAGACCACCCTCCGAAGGCCCTCCTGGCTGACCACTTTTGCCCTAATCCAGTAAGTGCTACTCCGCTATGTCTACCTTTCTTTAACCCCTTCCTACACTGGTTCCCCTTCCCACCCTTGTCATGTAGGCCTTCCGATTATTCCTTTTATTTTCTTATCTCCAGCCCTATCTGTTTACATGAATCACTTACTGTACTTTTGTATCAGGCCTAAAAATTAGTCTTATAAGAGAAAGATTTTAAATTCATAGTCTGTATGATGCCAGGAGTCCCTGACTGAGGGTTTTTGCCTCAGCCACAGCAGTTTCACTTTGGTTTGAAATTTTAATCGTGTTTGCTAGAATTAAGTCATGTTTCAAGAGCAATCCTTCTCTAAAACAGGCTGAGTTTGCTTTTTCTACTAGTTGATCTATTATAATTCATGTGTTAGAGCACCAAACTCACAGGTAATGTCCAACTCTTTCAAAGCTGCTATAAATTGTGCTGTGGATTCGCCATTATGCTGCTGAAATTATACTGTTCTGCAACTATGTTTACTTTAGGCACAAAAAGTTATTTAAAGAAGAATTATGGGGCGAGTGGAATACACTCATCCCCATAATTAGAAATTAGGAAGCTTATCTTAGTGGTGGGTCAATAGGAATGTGAAGGGGGAGGGCTTAGCGGTAAGTTCCACTGCTAGGAAGAAAAATTACACAATGGTTTAAGATTTGGCTGGAACCAGAAGGTTTGGGAAACTGTTGGAGGTGTGTGCAAAGCCTCTAGGTCCTTTCACTTCATTCCTAAAGCAGCCCCCCCTCCCCATTAAAGTTTCTATAAATGACATTTACCCTAAGAAAATTATGCAGGCTAACATTGCTGACCTCCTCCTAAAAATGCTAGTGCCTGCCTGTGAATAGCTTTAATATTTTTGTCACAAACCTGAGAGAAGCATGCAGCAAATAGAAAAAAGAGTAAGGTTGGGGTTCCTTAACCTCCTTATACTTGTTCCAGGTCAGTGACTCAGAAAATATTTGCTTTAAAATGTGGCAATTATGCTTAGGTTACTACTTTACTTTTTCATGTGTATATTTCTTAAAGCAAACTCTGCCTAAGATGTTCAGGTCCCTTATTCATGTAAAATCAGCTGCTTACAGTCAACATCCTTCTGGTTAGATTCTTGGGATTTGTAGAGCAGCCCAAACCTTGATAGAAGACACCTCCAGTCCATTGCAAGAGCATCTGCTCATAAGATTTTGGCTGCTCTGCGTTCTTCAGGACGTCTGCCATGGGTGGAAGACAAGGGTAAGGTAAGTATAATATTATAAATAAACCCTGCATTTTAAAGCAAGGTCCACTTTAACTGCTTTCTACTGTATGTTAATGATTATATA
>NW_017306378.1:1985739-2011454 GCF_000935625.1 Nanorana parkeri
TAAATATATATATATATAAAATCTACTAATCTTCTCAAACAGTTATCATACCTTCTAAAAACAGACCCAGAGATCCCTGTGGTATAGTAGATTCATTTTTGCTGATGCATCATCTCCCCTGATCCTCTATTAATTTGGATACATACAGCTGTATACAGTGTTCCAGGCTTGGATGATGTGTCGTTTGTAATGCACCTCTCTGCTGTAGCTTCTAGTTATCAAACACACTGCTGGTCCTTTTGTACTCAACGTGAAGAATTACTGAATCCATTCCAATGTATACACCCTTTGATACATCCCTAACAAGTTTCTATAAAATAAAGATAACTAAATAGCCCCGACTTGTCAAACTGGTTTGCTTAAAAAGGCTGCTTTTATAGCTTCATGTTACAAAGAGCTGTCTTACATTAAAGTGATGTGCACTGTAATTATAATGCCACTGTAATGCAAGCAATACACGCCTGGTGTCTATAATGTATGATAGATGAAATTACTCTTTATACAATACATAAATCATCTATGAAGAATGATAAAAGCAATAAAAGCAAACTTAACGAAGAAAATTGTATTAACATAAAATATGTCTATATTGAAAAAATTAGATTGTTTTGAAACCATACTAAAAGCAAAATACTTACTCCTAATCCAAGCCCCCACCATCTAGGTCCCACTGGTTGTTGTCTTCCATTTTACTTCAACCTTCTTGTGCTGTCGCACTGTGGGAGAAAATAGTACAACGAAGAGGTAGAAGCTGAAGGAAAGACAGCAGATTATGGAACCATACTAGCTAACAAGTATAAGTATTTCAGTGGTTTAGAATAGAACAAGAGCAGACTCATGGACCAGTGAACCTTAAGACAGCTCAGTCACAGAGCTGGGAGTGTGTGAGTGAATGCGCTCTCAGTACAGAACAGGGGGTTGATTGGACAGATATAGGCGTAAAGCCAGTGGTAAAGCCAACCTGCCATGTTGACGCATTGAGGTAGAGGTTAATGTGTTCAGGGCAAATTAAAAAAAATACAAACTGTATTCATTATTTCAATTTAGGTAGCTAAGAATGATACATTTGAATATGAATATTTCACACTTGCAGCAAGCAAGTGGTTTGCTGAAGGCTGCAGATGATGATCCTGGATAGCCTGTGTTATTGTATGTTCTGCAGTCTAGGTCTATGTACAATATGTACCGCACAACTGGATGAGTCAGTGGAGGGACTCCCTCCCCATCTTTTTTGCACATATAGCCCTATATATATTTTCAATTAGACAGAAGCAGTCAACAAGTGAGCAGAAAGCCCAGTATGCATAGCAAAGACAGAGAGTGTATGGAAATAATGCAAAAATATATATAAAATTGAACACAATTATAGTTTCCTTATAAGATATGGGTGTCATATGTTGACTCTAGCTTTTACTATCGATCTATCACAGTATGTCACTGATAGCCATACCTCCTAACTTTCTGGAATGGGAAAACAAGACAGTGACACATTGTGCACTTAAAAAACAGTCAGTGGGCATTATTAGACACAGGCCTGGTTAAATAGATGGATCATAGGAAGGTAAATGGCAAGTGAAATGAATGCTAAATGAAAATGTAAAGTTATTCACCTAGGCTGTGCCAATGCAATTGCACCTTTTAAAAAATGGAGGGCAGTCAGGGAAAACAAACCTAGAAAAGGACTTAGAATAAAGGTCAGCTTCACTCAACGCGAAACTGCAGCTTGAAAAGCAAACACAATGTTAGGGTGTGTACAAAGAATACTGTACATACAATGTAAATTGTATGTACAGTATTCACAGTACTCACCAAAAGAGCAGCTTGACCATTTAAATTCAGTCAAACATCGGAGGAGACTGATTATTCAACTGATACATCCCTTTTGGAATTTGTGGGCACCTTTACTCTAAAAGTGTGGAAATTCAAAAGACTTAATAGACATTCGCTTTGAGCACAGCTGGGTGTAATTGGAAATGACGTACTCGATGCACGGGATATACACAAGAACTAATGTCTTTGTATTTAAATTTTTTATACACTGGAGTCTGATTTTTGGTGAATTATTGTTATTTAATTTTATATTTTCATTATGTTACAATGTTATTTAACATTTGGAATTCACGGGAGACATTCTGAAGAGATTAGGTTTGATTTGGCTTGATTTGGAAGTTAATTTTTTATCATAAAACTAATTTTGCTGTGGAGCACACTAACACAGGAGATGAAAATGTGGTCAATAATACTACTGAAAAATAGGTTATGATTATTTTTGTTATAACTAATGGTTATATATGTTTTTTCGGATATAGGAAACAAATCCAATTGCCTAGGGGGGTTAAGATAGATTTTTTTCCCCTCAGAGGAAAATATGGCCATTGAAGCCTGGATAATTTTGTCTTGTCGTTCTCTGGAACCGCTGGTACTGTGAAAGATTGGATTTGATGGACATATATCTTCTTTCAACCTACATAAAAGTAACAGTCACACCATACCCCCACACAGACCCTCAGTCACACAAGACACACCGAGACTGAGGTCATAAAGAATGTATGAGACAGTTTGCTGTGATTCAATACACATATAGAACTGATGACTACAACAGCAGAGAAAACTGCAACCTATTCCGCTAGCAGTCTGGGTCTAGATGTGCGGATCTAGACTGCGTGCATTTTAGGTACACAGTATACTTTCCCACTAACAAGAATGCACAAAAAGGGACAACAACAATAAGGACCCACCTGGCTTGTGCTGGCAGGCAGGGCTACAGACCGGGACCTTTTATTAAACATTGTAATATGTTAATGACAGCCAGTAATAGGATATGTGGTCCAAGACAATGGCATATGTTGACTATGCAAACCTGTGGCACTGATCTTTAATGAAATAAAGGTGTTCACTATATTAATTAGATTAATTTGTACAGGCACCTGAGGTTATACTCAAATTACTGCCATTTCTTTATTTCTCCTTGTACTTCTGCAATAGTCTTTAGCTAGCTGGCCATGCTCTACACCACTGTTTACTTGTGTTATTGGTGATGAATAGTGATGGGCCTAGTGTTCGATTGGAACATGAGTTTGAATCGAACATCGGCAGTTCGAGCGCTCGTCGAACGCCAAACTTTATGGGATGTTTGTTTGACCGCGGACATTCCATAATTCAAAATGCCCACTGAAGCTCTGATTTGTTAAAGTCTCTATCAGGTCCCCCCATGCTGATTGACAGCAGGCAGTGGGCGGGTGCAATAGCCACCTTGCTATTGCATTTTACAATATCCAATAGCAGGCTGGGTATGGCTCCCAGCCTGCAATCAAGAGGAGGCAGGGGGGCGGGGCAGAGGAGCCGCGGCCAGACCGGATTGTAGATGAAGCCGACGGACCAGGGGACCGGAGGACGGGACAGCAGCGGACTGACCAGGGGACCGGAGGCCAGGACAGCAGCGGAGGTAAGGGGGGCAGCGAAGGCATGCAGCGGTCTGTGTCCCCGCTGTCTCCGCCAACACAGGCCGCTGCAGCCACAGTTTTCCTACATGTACCGACAGCTGTATGCGGGTCGAACATTCAACCCCCATACACTTGCATTGAGTTCGAGCTCGTATTCGAACATTTCGCCCGTTCAAATGTTCGAATACGAACCGAACACGGGGGTGCTCGGACCATCTCTAGTGATGAATTCACTGAAAGTGTCTAGAGATGGCAATCTACAGCAAACATAAAAAACAAAAAAATATATAGTAGTGTTAAAGAAGCTCTAAAATCCCAGTATATTCTATCCTGTTATAACATCATCATTATAGTAGGAATGCATACGATAGTTATTCATCACAATGCTTGATGTGATGCAATCTTGATTTCTCAAGACAACATATCCCATCATGCATTGCTTCCAGCAAGCAATGATAATGTTACATGTTGGAAACTCAACTGATGAGTTGTAGTTGAGATGGCAAGCTCTGTGAATTGCAACACAAGGAAGTGCATAATCCTAGGGCTGAGTGAAATTGTGTCTAGGGAGGAAGTACATCCTATGGACATCTTCAATAAGTATGTTTCTAAACTTCTAGATTGATATGGTTATTAGGAGTGGGATGGAAGATATGGAAATTCAATATGGAAATACGGATGTATTTTTATTTTTTGACCACAGATACCATTTAGGGTTAGCCATACACAAGTCAAATTTTGGCTACATCCTACAAAATTGGCAAAAATTCGAGCCTTGGGTGGCCCTGTTGGCATCCTTCACCTCAACAAACTTTGATTGAAAAATCAAAAGAGACAGGAAAGAAATTTGTTGGCTGAAGAGCAACTGTCAGATGCAACCTCTGTTCAAGTATTCAGACAGCCATTGGTGCCGGCTATATAAATACAATTGCCAGCAGGGGAAATTCCTCCATCCGCTTGGTTTAGCATGGGTGAGGGAATTGACCAAATTCTCTCATTCCGCCCCACTGGATAAATCTAAGCATGTATAGTTAACATACATTGCATGGCTGGCTACGATCTCTGTACCTAACTGCAGACAAAGCCATTGTTAAGTATGAAAGTTTCCTATACAATAGTGACCGTTTTTTCCAGTTAATGACCTGCTCTTTACTACTGAATGTACAGACAGCATTGATGTAGATTGATAAATCTTTACAGGAAAATACAAAATACAAGAGAAGTTTTATTTTCACAAAATGAAATTTTGCAGACATGTAACATAACTTTGGAAAAGTTAAGCTTTGATAGTGGTAATATTGCCCTAAGACATCCACACTGGAAACACACATCAGGAGCAGTAGATTTGAAGACACTGTAGGAGATGTTTCCTCCGCACATAATCAGTGGCGTTCCTGCTGTTATCTGACTCCTAATAATATTTTATATTCCAGGAAAATAGTGCTGTTTTGTCTTATCTACCAGAAACTTCCGTCTTTCCTGAAAATGTTAGCAAATGTTACACAGTGTTTATATATTTGGCTTTTTTTAAACATTTTACAGGAAGGGACAACTTGAAAACCCTGTAACAAACAACAATTGCCTATGTCTTGTGAGACGTAATTTTCAGTAGACTATAGCATTTTTAACAGAGAGTTATTGTAACATTTTCAAAACATCAACTTTAATATGATTTTCACGGTTTTACATGTCTGCTCTATGTGTTCATGAGTGTAATACATGTACAGAGCTAAAGATTCTCCTATCCATTGCCTCTCTGTATATCATGGAGGGAGGCATCACCTCTGCCAACAACTGCTGAGATTTCAGGAAGAGCCACATGGAGAGATGATTGTTTTCCAGTGAAAATGAGCAAACTGGTAGACCTGCATGAGGAAGGAGCAGTGCAGCACATTTGCTGTTATTGCAATTAGGAAAAAACAAAGACGGCCCGCAAATCTACTTGTAAATGCAGTACATCTCTGCAATACATGCACATAACTCCTTAAAGACTAGACATGTGCGATTTGTTTCGTTCCGAATCGAAATTCGGACGAATTTTCGGAAATTCGGACATTCGGATGTATCCGAATTACAGATATAACGAATGCAAACGAATCCGAATTTCCATTTCCGAAATTCGGTAGCGGGAGTTCGTTCGAACGTTCGTTTCGTTTTCGTTTCTTATTCGTTTCGTTCGTTGAACAAAAACATTTTCCCCCTCAAATGTCACTTTGCTGCAAACGAACGAACGAATGCACGAAACGAATAAGAAACGAAAATGAACGTTCGAACGAACTACTGCTAACGAATTTAGTCCGAATCCGAATTGACTTTCACACCCGAATCCCGAAAAACGAAATAACACAAATACGAATTTAAAACGAAACTAAACTAAACAAATTTTTTGGCAGTGCACATGTCTATTAAAGACCTTGCAAGTACAGCAAAATACCTGTTGATCTGCCAGAAATACACTCAGCTCCTGTTGTGGCCTGATAACACATAGCATTTTTTTATAGACTGAGTGGTGTCAGCCCTGCCCAGTTTTTCTTTGTTAGCCGAGTGCTATTGGTACTGATCTTAGGGCTAGCTCATACCAGCCACAGTGTGTTCTGGCCAGAATCGATTGATCGATTGATGTGCCAGGTGTTCCCTTGCGGCCGATTGCATCGCCCCCTCTCACCCCACAACAAAGTGAGTTGGCCGCAATGCGATCCAGTGCGTTCTGGCCAGAATCAGGCCGGAAAAAAACTGTGGCTGGTGTGAACTAGCCCTTACTGGTACCGAACCCAGGCACATTCAATCTCAAGTCTGGTGCTTTTTTCAGAGAGTAAATAGATGGGCGCCAGTCAGTGAGCTCAAAACAAGGACTGGATTATTGCAGATTGCAATATGTGAAGGAGGGTGAGGAGCAGATCAGGACATCCCCAAAACATGGATGGTCTCACACACTAGACTGGGTTCTAATCTCTTCTTCATCTCTCATCTCTGGCTCTTCTGAAAACAGACTGAACACTTACAGAAGTCGGGCTCCTTGGCAAGGGCTAACTTCTCATTTATGTCTAGTGTACCAGCGTAAGGGACTTTTACTTACCTGATCCCTTCTCCCCGGATAGTTGGTGCTCTGAGTCTCTGGGGTTGATTAACTAACCTTATAAACACGCCATGAACATGTATACACCTCTGTAGTGTGTTCCCTCCCAGCATGATCTATGGGTGGAATCTAAACAACTTTGTAGTGTGTACACACCCAGCAGGTGTGTTGTGCAAAGCCAAGCATGAATTGCAAGGTGATGTTGTGTAAATTAGCTCTATATTGTGTTGCTTGCGTTGATGAATGCATGAGCTAACCATTTTTGTCTAAACTGTGAAGCAGCATTATATATGCATCATGTGCATGATTTTTCCATACATGGCATTAGTGGAAATATGCTTTTAGAGACTTTTTGGTTGATAAACGTTTTGCTGTGTGAAAATCACACGCACCTGGTGCGTGCGTGTGTTTAGGTTAGTAAATCACCCCCTCTGTATTGGTAAGTGGGGATGAGTACAGGGGCTTGTTAGACACAAGGTTGTTTTCTCTGGACTTGTACAGGTAAAGTTCAGGTCTCCAGATAAATTCAGCCATATCATGCCAATAGTGTAGATATGATAACCTCTGCTTCTATATTTTTTAATCAAATGCTTAATTTAAATTACCCGGGTTTGTGACAGGTTGCCTTTACGCAAGAGTGTTAAAAAAAATTCTGCTTAGAGATGACTATTATAGGAAGTATTTCCAAAAATGAATACAATAAAAATCAAGCAAAGAGAATTGTGATAATCACATCAAAAACTGAAAAGTTAGGTAAATAAAACAATAATAATTAAAAATTTGTACTTGATGTTAAAAAACAAACAAACCCGCAGGTGCCCTTTAAACAGTCAAGGCAAATGATGAAACAAGTATGTATCTTCTTCATCTCTCATCTCTGGCTCTTCTGAAAACAGACTGAACACTTACAGAAGTCGGGCTCCTTGGCAAGGGCTAACTTCTCATTTATGTCTAGTGTACCAGCGTAAGGGACTTTTACTTACCTGATCCCTTCTCCCCGGATAGTTGGTGCTCTGAGTCTCTGGGGTTGATTAACTAACCTTATAAACACGCCATGAACATGTATACACCTCTGTAGTGTGTTCCCTCCCAGCATGATCTATGGGTGGAATCTAAACAACTTTGTAGTGTGTACACACCCAGCAGGTGTGTTGTGCAAAGCCAAGCATGAATTGCAAGGTGATGTTGTGTAAATTAGCTCTATATTGTGTTGCTTGCGTTGATGAATGCATGAGCTAACCATTTTTGTCTAAACTGTGAAGCAGCATTATATATGCATCATGTGCATGATTTTTCCATACATGGCATTAGTGGAAATATGCTTTTAGAGACTTTTTGGTTGATAAACGTTTTGCTGTGTGAAAATCACACGCACCTGGTGCGTGCGTGTGTTTAGGTTAGTAAATCACCCCCTCTGTATTGGTAAGTGGGGATGAGTACAGGGGCTTGTTAGACACAAGGTTGTTTTCTCTGGACTTGTACAGGTAAAGTTCAGGTCTCCAGATAAATTCAGCCATATCATGCCAATAGTGTAGATATGATAACCTCTGCTTCTATATTTTTTAATCAAATGCTTAATTTAAATTACCCGGGTTTGTGACAGGTTGCCTTTACGCAAGAGTGTTAAAAAAAATTCTGCTTAGAGATGACTATTATAGGAAGTATTTCCAAAAATGAATACAATAAAAATCAAGCAAAGAGAATTGTGATAATCACATCAAAAACTGAAAAGTTAGGTAAATAAAACAATAATAATTAAAAATTTGTACTTGATGTTAAAAAACAAACAAACCCGCAGGTGCCCTTTAAACAGTCAAGGCAAATGATGAAACAAGTATGTGAACAACTAGCACTGCATTAAAAAATTAGAATAATTGGCATTTGGTATGCCAATACATTTGAATAGTCCACTAAAGCAGTACAGAATGTTCACTTAGTAAAGTAAAGCTGTGTTCACTTACCCAGTCATAGAAAGGAGAATTTAATAAGCAGAATTTTGCTTTGCACACGATTGGATTTTTGAAATAAACTAACTGCTAATGTTCTCTTTAGTAAATTAACCCCACACAGTCAAATGTGGTAATCAATGCAGGAAATGCCCAAGAATCCACAAATGCTTTCTCACAATTGTACATTATATCAGTTTATTTTCTGTTGAATCGTGTAGTTAATGTGGGTGTCAGTAATACCTGCGCTGAAGGCTGGTATGCAATTTTTATACTGTATATAGATGAGGTCAAGGACTCTTTGTGTCCGTCTATTTAATATATCTGAAAAGAGTGGGATTTATGTATTGATAATAACATTTGATGTGTTTTGATGTGTAGTGGCTGCTGACCTATCTGTAATAGGCTTATTATTTGAGTACACAGTTGGAACCCTCAGGGTCAAGCACGCTGACTATCAATCTTTAGGATGCAATGCTTTCTCTCATTTGTTTTTCCACTGCAATGTATTTTAAAGCTAAACTCCAGGCAGATATAAAGGACACACATTAACGCAGTGTTGTATTAATTAATAAATCATTTATTCTATTTTTAATGCAAGCAGTTCAACTCCCTGGATTGGATTTGGTATCAGCCGCCTGCAATCACCCTGTAGAGCAGAGCTCAGATAGGGAGAGAAAGCAGCAACATAGAGAGTCAAGTTGTGCTGCAGTGCATTGAGCATGTTGATGGGAGGAGTGAGGAAGTGATGAGCTCATCTGGGTGCTGTTTCTCCTTTATGTCAACTTCAGGCCTACAATCTGCATTATATCATGTGTGCACTAAATGCAAAAAGGTTCTGGCAGCTACAGGTTAAATGATGGGGAATAACGTAGGAATGACAGTAGGGTAAAAGGCAGGTCAGCGGTAATGGTTTGGCAGAAGCAGAGTTTGAATGTTTTATCTTTTATCTGTTGCTGTGTTTGCTGTTCCCGTATATTGACAGTCCCACTCTGCATGCTGTGTATCACACGGCGGGGAATACATAACTGGCAATCTGTTCTTGTTAACTGTTAAGTACTTTAAACTTTTCTACATTCTAAACTTGGATATTATGAATTTGTTCCATTTGGACTTGTTTAGCAAATAGACATTTATGGTAATTTATCCTAAGGGCATACGTCGTCCCAATGTTTCCATGTCAAGCTCTACAATGCATCTTATTCTGGAAATATGGATTATTTCAACTTGGCAAGTCAAGAATAAACAGAGAAAAATTATTGCAGTAAAATTGCCAGCTAGAGGAAGACATTCCAATGTTTTTTATTTAGCTGTCTACATATTTGGCAATGTTATATTGATATAAATACGGATATATAAGGACTATGTTTGTCACCTTGGAAGCATTTGATTTGCTAGATGTAAACCATCATGCACTTACTGGTGCTGCAGAGGAATGCTAGATGATGGAATTAATGTATTAAAGTAGAGATTTTTCTACTAAATAAATTAAAACAACACCCCAAAACATTTTCCCAACCCCCACATACACAAACATTTGTGAAAGAATGGGTTTCTCTCAGGAGCTCAATGAATTCAAGTGTGGTACCGTGATAGGATGCCACCTGTGCAATAAGTCCATCCGTGAAATTTCCTTGCTACTAAATATGCCACGGTCAGCTGTTAGTGGTATTATAACAAAGTGGACTCTAGAAAAGTGGAGATGTGTTCTCTGGAGTGACAAAAAAATGCTTCTCTGTCTGGCAATCCGTTGGACGTGTCTGGCTTTGGAGGTTGCCAGGAGAACAGCACTTGCCTGATTGCATTGTGCCAAGTGTAAAGTTTGGTGGAGGGGGGATTATGGTGTGGGGTTGTTTTTCAGGGTTGGGTTTAGTTCGTGTGAAGGGAACTCTTAAGGCATCAGCATACCAAGACATTTTGGACAATTTCATGCTCCCAACTTTGTGTGAACAGTTTGGGGATGGCCCCTTCCTGTTCCAGCATGACTGCGTGGAACTTGACTGGCCTGCACAGAGCCCTGACCTCAAACTAATAGAACACCTTTAGTATGAGTTTGAGCGGAGACAGCGAGCCAGGCCTTCTTGTCCAACATCAGTACCTGACCTCACAAATGCAGAATGGTCAAACATTTCCATAGACACACTCCTAAACCTTGTGGACAAATCACTGAACTGTATTTAAAATCAACACTTTTCCACATAGTACAGCTCCCACTCTGGCTCTCTCTGGCTATAAGAGCAGGACTGCAATGCTAGTATCATTGTTCTGCCCATTCTGTGAATGACGATTGGGATTCTCCCTGACTTCCTATCCTGCTGACAATGGTGAAACCCAGTGATTTTTTTTCAGGACAAAAGGGTACTGGTACTCACTGGGTTGTGGGCAGGGATGCACTGCACATGCATGCATGCACAGTATGTCCCTGCTGCCACAACCAAGATGGCCGCCAACAATAAACCTTTAGTGCCAGCACCCATTTTGGTTGTGGTAGCAGGGACGGACTGAGCATGTGCAAGATGGCCGCCGACAATGAGGTATACAATCAGTGGCCATCTTTTTTATTAACCGCACCAGAAGACAAGCTTCATCACCCTGCGCACGGTGATAATGCTTGTCTTCTGGCACCATGTCCGTACACTGGCAGTACAGACACTTGCGCATTATCTGTACGGCAAGTGTACTGACACGGCAATAGACAAGCATCATCACTCTGCGTGGGGTGATAACACTTGCAGCGAGGGCACCTTTTTTTAAAAAAATGTGCAATTCTATATCGCGAAAAAAATAAAAATATTAAGGGCTGGCGGTAGGTACCGGTGCATACCGCCAGAAAAAAAGCCCTGGTGAAACCTCTCTAACAGAGCCCTGGCATTAAAATCCTAATATGGGTTTTAATCCTTCCCAACTCTATCCAACACATGGCTTGACATACACAAAATGACACTGAACTGGATTAAAATCTTAAAAATGAAATAAAGTGCCTTAACTATTAACAAAAATTTATCTTATTTGTATATCACTCAGCTGTAGATCCTCAAATCATCTCTGAATTGTAGTTCTGGGTTGAGTGGAATGGGTTAGAACCTCAATTGTATAGCCAGAACCTATTTATTAGATTTGGATAGAGTAGGGAATGGTTAAAGTGACACTAAACGTAGTTTAAATCTTACAAATACATTCAAGTACCTAAAAAAAATTATCTTATTTGTTTATCACTCGGCTATAGATCCTCAAATCATCTCTGAATTGGTGCTGACACTGTCCTTCCTTCTGGAGGTTGGCTACTTTTGTTCTCCATGGTCCCTGTGTGTGATGTAAAGTAGCTACCACACCAAGCTCTCTCCTATGTTGGGCTACAATCTCAATACAAACGTGAGATTGTAGTCCATCACGGGAGCGAGCTTGGAGCTGTGGCTACATTACAACACACGCAGGGACCATAAGGAACAAAAGTAGCCACCCTCCAGAAGGAAGGACAGTGTCAGCACCAATTCAGAGATGATTTGAGGATCTATAGCCGAGTGATAAACAAATAAGATAATTTTTTTTAGGTACTTGAATGTATTTGTAAGATTTAAACTACGTTTAGTGTCACTTTAACCATTCCCTACTCTATCCAAATCTAATAAATAGGTTCTGGCTATACAATTGAGGTTCTAACCCATTCCACTCAACCCAGAACTATAAATTGTTTTGGCTGTAGTTTCACTTTAAAGTGCTTTTAGAACTTTTCTGAAGACAAAAGATAAGTTGTGAGTGTCGCACTAAATGAAACCAATACCGCTAAGTGCATTTAATCTTTACAGACTGCACTGAGGTATAAAAAGGTCACCGCTGGCCACTTTCTATTGGATTTACAGAGAGGAATTGGAATAAATATTATTTGATGTTTTCTTAAAGTTTCTCTTTTCATTTTCATTACTGCAGAATCAGGACTTTTCAATCCTATTTATTCATTTACTTAGTCACAAATGTGCGTAGTATAAATCTGTTTGTGGGGAGATAAGGCACGAGTGATTGCGTGAGGGAGAGGAATGCTCCCTCAAAGGCCACTCCACAGGTTACAGATGGGGCCAATAATGGGATTTTCACCGTGAGCAGGAATGCCACAGATGCCTCAAATAAATAGAAGGGCACACGTATATTGTTTACTTGAAATGCTTTCCTTTTAACTTCTACTTTTTTTTATAAGAGCGCTGCTACAATTCTCTCACATCATTAGCGCGTCAGCCATATTGATTCTGAAATGCCAAACTCTGCCCTCTAAATGAATGTGACAATGTGAAACAGCTGCCTGGGGACTTTATATTTTAGCATTATTATTAATTATTGCGCCATTACTGTAACCACAAATTCCATATGAAATAATAATGATGATAATAATTATTATAGTAATGGGTTCATGATTAATAATAATGGAACAAATGAAAGGCACCTGTCAGTTGTTTCATGCTGTTGGTATAATCCTTAACACTAAAATAATAATAATAAAGAAATATTATCATTTTATTATTACTATCAGTTTAGGAAGGTGTGCATACCCATGTTTGCCTGGCAGTAATGTAATGCCAACATCAGCTGCCTTTCTACTGCCTCATCTGTTGCCCCCTCTCCTGCACTGGAGCTCAACACTGGCCATGCCGCAGTGGCTTCAGAAGTGTGCCATCAATGAGCACCCATGCAATTATGGTCCAAACAAAGTCTCTAGGGTGCTGGGGTTGTTTTCACTGCATCATTGGCTCATCATTCAGGACAGGTGTAGCCCTCTCTGGCTACTTGTAAAGTGGCTAAAATGGTGAGCAGCAATAAGGCAGATTTAGTGATACAATCCCTTTTGTGTTACCCCTAAAGCACACACTCTATAACCTGATAAACTATGAACTGGGGGCACAGCAGCAGGAAAATAAGGACTTGCTACTGTTTCAGGGTCAACAGGATCCTTTGCCTACTGCCTCCATCCCTATGAAGAAGAGGCAGCAGGAGAAAGAGGAGAAATAAGACGAGGAGGAGGGTTGGAGTGCTGGTGATGATGAGGAGAAGGAAATGGGGCAGGCTTCAAGGGAAACGTGGGCAGGGTGAGATTGTTGAGGACAATGTTGACCTCAGCGAAATCAAGGACTCTGGGTCACCTGCTGCAGGCAGCTTGTGGCAAACTGGATCGTTTATGCTCAAATGCCTCCACAAGGACCCCAGGATTTGGGTAATTAAAGAGAGGGACCACTATTGTGTGGCTAACCTATCAGATTCCCGATACAGAGGTAAAATGGCTGATCTACTGACATTATTATATTGGGAACCCAAAATGTGGCACCTTGCATTAGCAATAACTTCAAAACGCCTGCTGCTACAGACCAAACTTTTATTTGTCATGGTACCTGCCACTATTATCTCCTGCAAACTCTCCTGGCTTATTCCGCTACCGTAACAGACCAAAAGGGATCAGATAAGAGAAGTTCCTAGTGTGGGGTTTATGCCCTGAATTTCAGGGTCACTAGCTCATTGTTCCACTCAGGACTTTATTTTCATCTGTGGAGCTTGCAGGCATACAACCATTGGCACCATAAGAAACATCCCTATGTTAGAATAATCTCCTTAAACGGGGCATTTCCTTTTTTTCCCTGATCCTTACATAGTTAAGAATATTGTGACAATGAGTGTATGACTTTATATAAAATTATTTTTCCTAGTAATGATGAAAAAACATCTGTGGCCAATCATTATACCCGTAAATGTCGCATCTTTGCTCTGCTGCCTATAGTGATGCACGTAGGGCAAAATCCGGCCCTTGTTTCACAGATTTTGTATTAACTTTTACAAACTCCACAAGGGTAGTTTTTTTTTTTTAACTTATCTACTTCATACTATATCTTTTGTTATATTTTCAATGCCAGCAAACTTCTGAAATGCCAGTCTTTTTAAAAGTACTGCATCCCTTTATTGAATAACAAAACAAATTGTTTTTTTACACAGTCAAGATATGAGAGCATTTACTTCTCTACAGTGCACCTTCTAACCACTTCACTCATTGAAACTGTCCTTATATTGTAAAGGATCTCATGATCATGTTATACTGATAGTTCACTGCTTTCTAGTTAGATAGATACAGTATTCTACAATGTCAACAATGCAGTTGTTAATATCACTGTGATAGTGTGTATAGTACACAATTGCTAGATGTTAATATGAAAAATGTCTAAATTATTGATGAAATACAATTCAAGCGAGTTTGACAAATGATAACAACAAAGGTCAGGGACATTTATACAATAGGAAAAGAGTATGCGCAATTTATTATACTGAATGTGATTATGTTATAATAGGGCCGATCAGTTAACAGATTAAATGTGTCTGAAAGCAATGGGAAGATAGATAATGTAGAATCCCTAGATAGCCAGCCATTGCAAAGGTCACAGGACTGTTTAGTTATCTGGCCTAGCATCAGCAGTCACATGTTCCCATAGATCATTGTGTTCTGAAAGAATGTTATAGAAAATGGAGGTCTTACAAAGAGATTTACACTTATCAGCACTTAATGTATTATATGCTATACAGTATACCGGTTACCTATACATGTAAATTGTCCGCTAGGTATAATGTTTGCCGTTTTCTATGATAAGCAAGAAGCTGATGGTACAAATGTATGTATAACCTAAAAATTTATATCTTCTCATCCAGTGCTGACATTTACATAGCTCTGCCACAGAAGTCCAGTCTATCAGGACAGGAGACCTTTTTTTCTCTGCTGCAGGGAAGTAAAACATACAGATCTAGTCCCACCCCCATTCTGTGACTGGATAGTGAAAGGAGAAGCAGCAGACTGATAAACTAGTTTCTCTCTCATTCTGCTTTCTCCTCCTGTCAGCATACACTTTGTTAGTACTTGAGTATTGCAGCACAACTGACTGGCTCCTTGTGCTATTCTCTCTCTTCCATTCTGAGCTCTGCTGTATACTGCAAGAGGTTAATATCAGGTCACATTCAGGTAATTACACTGCTTACAAAAAAAAAGTAATAATAAGGTATAAATAGAAACAGAGTTGCATTAGTATGTGTTTTTATGTGTCTGGAGTTAAGATTTAAAGTGACATAAAAACTCAGGAGTTAAACTTAAAAATTCATTCAAGTACCCCAACTATTAACAAAAGTGTAGCTTATTTGTGTATCACTCGGCTGTTGAGCCTCAAATCTGAATTGGTGCTGACACTGTCCTTCCTTCTGGAGGGTGGTTACTTTTGTTCCCCATGGTCCCTGTGTGTGTTGTAAAGTATTCACCGTTGCAAGCTCGCTCCCATGATAGACTATAACAACAATGGAAATTAGCTAACTAAACATAAGCTTGTAGTCCATCATGAAAGTGAGTTTGGAGTGGTGGCTACTTTACAACACACACAGGGATTATGGGGAACAAAAGTAGTCAGCCTCCAGAACAAAGTAGAGTGTCAGCACCAATTTAAGAGATGATTTGAGGATCTACAGCCTAGTGAAACACAAATAAGCTACATTTTTGTTAATAGTGTACTTGAATACATTTTTAAGATTTAACTCTTGAGTTTAGTGTCATTTTAACCTCTTGCCGTCCACCCGTTAAGAAAAATCGGACGGACGGCAGACTCGCATCAGCGGGTTGCTGTCTCCAGACGGCATTTTTTTCCTGCTCGGGCAGGAAAGACCCGCTCGTTTCTACAGCCGTTAACAGCTGTTTCACATATAACCGATCTGCGGCTCTATAGTCTGTAGTGTGCATGCAGAAGTGATGTGTATTACATCACTTCCGCATTCACCTGTCAGTCATCTGGCTCCTACTGCCAGAGAGAAGAAGCTGATGAAGCAAATCTGTGCTTCATCAGCTTCTTTTGGGGTCTCCGGGTGACATTAGGGGTCTAGAGACCCCTAATGTCTCCATAAAGAGGACCTGTCAGTGTACCTGTGCTATTATATAGGGGGATTGTATCCCCCTATGTAATAGCAATAACAATAAGTGAAAAAAAAATATATATATAAAAAGTTAAAAAAATAAAAGTCACAAATAAAAAAAGTAAACCCCCCAATGTTTAAGTCCCCCCCCTTTTTTACCAAAAAAAACATTGAGTAATAATAAATAATAAATGTTTTAGAATTTATTATAGGGGAAACTGTTTAGGTTTAACACCGCGGATGTCAACTGGTTAAGTAAACTGTTGTAAAATATCCTAGATTGTGAATTTTTTGTCAGCTCTCACTGGACCTAAAGGAGTTACTTAAGCTCATTCAGTAATGCCATGTAAGGCATTGATGTAATGACGGCATGTAATGATGGTATGAACTATAACAATTATATTTCACTCTAAGGAACTCATATCAGGGAATTCTGAATTAAATGAAATGTTATGGATGGTTGAACTTTGGGTTTATTAGAAAAAATCCAGTTTATATTTTCTGTAATAATGAGTTAAACTAAAATTAATATTTAGGTTTTTTTCTAATATCTCTTATGGCTCTAGCTGTGAGATCTCTGCGCTTGAGTTGGCACACCAGTCAAAACCACTGCAAAATCTTCCACTGGCCTTGTTTTGAATTTTAATTTATTTTGTATGTAGAATGCAATAGATGGCATTGGTGTAAAACTCCAAGAATGGTGGGAATAAAGCAAGGACATTTTGCATGGAGATTTTATCATTGGGTTCCCAAACTAGAATACCAGTTTTGAGGTAGACAGACTCTTTAAGTACATCATTAAGTTAGACATTTAACCATTTGTGTTTGATTTGCTTAATTCTATTGGCAGCAGAGGGAATGTGGTCAGAGCTAGCAGTGGCACTGGTAATATTACTGCTGACACTAATGTGACAGCAGTAATATTACAATATGACAGTAAAATCAAGGTGATGATTTGTGCCAAGTTGTGGAATACTTTGATAAAAAACATAATGGGCTATAAAAGGGCAGCATCCTGCCAGCTGTGAAGAATCAGTCATCGGCCTGAACAGAAAGAAGAGAGAGAAAAGTGAAGTTAGTATTGCTTGAGCTATGAAGACTTCATCAACAATTTTTAACCATAGAGGAACCCTTAAAATTATTTTCAGGTCTCAGGGAAGCCCTGCTAAAATAATGAAATATGCAGCACAACGTACATTAGTTTGATCACAAGGTTGTTGATGCAATCATAAATAAAAGAAAAAACAATGTGGACTACATAGCGTATTTGAAACCCAGAGCAGATCAGATTTAATGCCTCTCCTGGTTTTTACAACAAAATGATCTTTAGTAATAATTATTAAATTAAACTAATACTAAAGCAGACCTTGCAAGTAAAATGAAAGGTCCACTTTTTAAGTGCCCCCCTCCTCCTCCTTGCCTAAAAACAGCATAAACATTAAAATAAAACCTAATTAGTATAATTACCCTTCCCCCTCCCTAGCTTACTCTAGGTGAGAGTGATATCATCCTCCTGAGATTTGCGAAATATAGAGTACCCCAAATCTTGCAGAGACAGCGCTGTGCTGCAGCATATTTGCAAGAAGTGGAGTGCTTACCTTCCATAGGATCTCATCAGCAGGAGGATGACATCAGCCAAATGGATAGAAGAAAAGGGCTCTATCAGTCCCATGTTGTTGTGTTGTTGGCTTGCAAAAGTGACGTTGATGCAGCAACTAGGAGATCAGTTCCCCACTGCTCAAGGAACCATAGATGAATCCTAGGGCTTCATGCATTCATGGTTGATAAAGGTTGCACTATCGAATACTCTGGTATCTACAACTACACATCCGCTCTATCTTCCATTCCATTTTTACATGGATATAAAAGCATCCACAGGCCCGGAGACAGTGCATAGAATAAGAAAATAAAAAACTGCTGTCTGTCTTTTTCAGCTGCCCTAGAAACAGCAAGAAGCCTTATGGTCCATATGTGCCTGGTGATTAGCTTTGACATAAAAACCAAACTGCTTTTGTGCAGGGTCCTTCTGCACTCTTGACCTGCTTGTATTTGTAGGTAGCAAGGTGGCAATGGACAGTTACAAAGCTGAGGAGAAGAAGTTTGAGGCGAAACAGCAGTAGGAATGGCATTGAATGAGGAGGAATAAAGCATAACACAACATGTAAACATAGATTGGCATTTGACTTTTTTTTCAATTTACAGTTTGGTTTGTGCTCATTTATTTACTATTCAAGTAAAATGCAGTCAGTTTTATGATGTGTGAATTTGTGTTTGAAAAGCGTAAAAATGGACTAGACAGCAAACAATTGGCCATTAGGGGATTTTGTGGAACCAAAAGCAGAAAATGAATCTAAAACATTAACATGACTGTTTATTTTACATTTGTCACAAAGTATGCAATATTAGCATATAAAGTTATTAAAGTGGTTTTGGAAAGTTCCGTAAGAAAGATGTGTTCTTGCAGAAATCACCCAATTGCCTGTACAAAATATATTTTAGGCTTTAACCCCTGCTAACATATGTGAGTTTATTTAAAAGACAACTCCATATTAAATCCATCTTGAAACCTGATTGTTCCCATGAAGAATTTGACCCTGTCTTTATTCACAAATTGGAGAACAAGCTGTGTCCTACTCTTTCCCCTATGCAGGTGGATTGGGCGATCTTGCTTGCTCCTAAATCATCTAGAGAAACAAAGTTCAGGAGCAGACCTTCAAATTGCTCATTCAGTAGCTAATTCATCAGATCTAATCACAAACTTATGTTGGAAATGTCTCTCACTTGCAGCAGCCTAAAGATTCCTACATTTTTGCAGGCAGTTCAAAAGCTTATCTTATAACTTACCACAGTGGACCTTGGACAGAACCCTATAGGATAGCTGCTTCATATAATCCAGATCCCATTAAAACAGTATAAATCATTACTGACTTGCGACATGCTCAATGCACCTTTGGCTTGTATACCTGCAATGGGAAAAAAGACTGCCCCTCCCTTCTCAGTCTCTTTGGTTTGGCAAATAAACAAATTTGGCAGATAGAGGACCTCACTGCCTTCTTACATAATAGAGAGGAAACATTCAGGAACAATTGTTATCCCTGGTAGATTGTTTTCCTGCTCGTCTGCATATCAGGATATGCTGACTCCCTCCTCCTCGGAAGGCCAGTTTTGATTAATACCCACATTCTATGTGCAGTAAGGGGTACTGGAATGCTGGGCCTAACAGATGGATGACCCTAGCCACCTCAGGAGTAATTTAAGCCTAAATGGGCTTGGTTTGGGAGTTGACCTCCTCCCTTGCTGCACCCTCTCCCTTTTTTCCTCTTGTCCTTTCCCCCATAATTATCTTACACACTTAGTCCAACCTGTACCTCACCCTATACAATACTCCTCCACACTTACCCAGGATTGTACCCCCCTCCTCTACCTTGTTAGCTGTATTGTCCCTTCCAGGACCCTTTTTCTCAACACCTATTTACGTGGCCCTTGGGGCCTTCTCCTGACGATTACAGATGTTGATTCCCCTTGCATCTATGTATTGATTGAATGAGCACAGGCACTAGTTATCCCCTACCTTAGTATGCTGTTGGGATGTTTCCCAGCTGGTTCCCAGGAACCGTACACAAGTAAGGAATTTTTGGCAAGTTGAGTGTGGGGTATGCAACGTCTGACTTGCTCAATGTACTGTACATATGACCTCTTACCCTTTGACATTTTGTTCTTGTTTCCAGATGCAAATGGGAGACACCCTTGTACACTTATATATACATCTGTGCTTAACCCTAAATATAAAATTTTGAAAAGAATAAAAAAAAGCCAACTGCACCTGTAACTAATATTTTTTTTTGCCTGTTTTTGGCTGTCTAGTTGAATTACAACCTTACGTCCCTTGTTGACTTTAGTGCTAAGGTATACTAACAAAATTCTTATTTCTAACCAACTACTACAGTTACCACAAAGCTAAATGATGGTGTCACACTCTTTGATGGATTCTCCATTGTGCAGAATTAGGAAATAACTAGAAAGTCCAGCTGCAGAGTGATGCCTTTGAGGTGGCATTTTAAAAGGAGTGGAGTTAAAAACTACTATGGGGAAATCATGCAGCTTGTTGTGTCTTTGGAGATAGATGGCACTGGAGGTGATTTCAAATATCATATTAAATTGATAAGTATGACTTCCTGGGGGATGTTGGCTATCAGGAGATACTCTCATCTTGCCCTGCATGGGCAAAGAAAGAGTTTTGTGTTTTTCTAGATAGTGTTAACAGCCTACTGATTGGTTTTATTTGTTGGCTGGAACAACTATTTTGTATTCCTACAGTGATATGTCCATAACATTTTTGCTCTCTGTGATTTTTGTTTTAGAAAAATGTCTATAAAAAAAGTTAAGTTGGAAATCCAGCTCTAGTCATAGCCTAAATATTAGTTCTGGGTAAAATTTGATTCAAAATGCAGTGACTATTTGGGATTATGTGCAGTAAACCATAGTCTCGTGACATTTCTTGCTAATGTATATATGTACTCTGCATTTTAAAATGATTACTTACAGCCATGTAAACTTAGCAGTACCATAGACATAGTTACAGTACTTCTATGGTATTTAGTAATATTATTTGCTGGGTTTGCCAACTGAACATAAACTGAGACTGCAACATTGCCTCTATATGCTCGCCTATCAAGATTATGTGCTACCAGCCATAATCCTATTTATTCATTAACAAGTGTGCTGCTTTGCGAATCTCTGATGATTATGTCTTCGGCTGTAATTAGGTTATGGGCATCCATTTTACATTACGGGAAGTAAAATATTTCTTAATGCTTTCTAGGAGAAGAACAATTAACCCTACTGAGCTGATTTGTAGCATTAGACTGTGCTCTGCTTTGGGACATTAGAGAATGTTAACACTACTTAATGAATTGGGCGCATGGTGTAATGTAACTACTAGATGTGTATTATCTGTATGCTAGCAATACTTGTGTGTTATATTTAGCGATCATTGAACCAATCTGCCTGGATGACAGCAGAATGGGTAAATTCACTAAATGTGTAATTTAGTGAATCCCCTGTCTAGCTGATTTTCTAAGTAATAAACAGGAATCCTGCTGACTACTATTTTGGGGTCAACCAGAGATCAGCTAACAAAGTATCTAAAGACAGACACGGAGAGACTAAGCGGAGGGGCTACATGACTGGGGGGAGGAATAATCCCGGGAGAAAGGGTTAAACAATAAAATGGGAAGAGCTGCTCTTACCTGATTGGACGTGGGAGTCAGGTGTCCGGGAGGAGTTAATGGAGGGACAGAAAATTGACGAATCCATCAGTCAAGGGTATTGTGTATTTTTAAGATGGTGTGGCAAATAATTGTCCATATTTGGACTGCTATTTTCATAAATATTCCGTTCTGTCAGAATTGTTTCTTAAAGAACCTGCTATTTTGCACCAGGATTTATATCTTTGAGGGCCTGAGGACTTTCTGTAGAAGCACCAGAAGATCAAGATTTTGTCATATTAAAGGGAAACTGTCTGTGCAGCCAGCATCTATCAAAACCAAGTCTCTTCTCCAGTGCTGAAGGCTGCAGCTGCCTAATTTCCAGAGTCAATGCTAGCTGATCCAAGAATATCACGGTGTGATGCTGCAGACCTGTGCTCTGCCCAAGAACAAACCCCACTTCTAGGAGTCAGATAGTTGCAGCCTCTAGCATAGAATGGGAGTTTCTGCTGTGCCAGATAACAGCTGTCTCAATAAAATGAACCTTTCCTTCTATCTGACTATACAAATATAAATCTGTAATCTCAATCTAGAAAAGCTTTCTCAGCTCATGGTTCTATGATGAGTTTCACTATGCTATAGCCTCATCTTCTTGAACTGGTATTCTCTTTGGACAGTGTGCCTGTATAATTTAGTCTAAAGAGCATGTGTCACTATCAGTTTGTTGGCATGTCCATTGCATTTTAGGGTGCAGAGTGTTCCAGGGCACTGATTTTGAGCTAAACGTAGACTCTGCATCTAAGGTACACACAGGTTTGTTAGACCCCTGTGTTGAACAAGAGAAGATAAAAAAAAGGACATGCATGTGTAGCGAGAAGAAGAGGAGGATTATAACCTATATTAGATTTGAAAGGTTTATCTGCATTCCTGTTGAAAAGATTTCTTCTCATTTGTCTTCTGATGGACAACCCTTCACTTGCACAGGATGTGAGTGATTACCCCTAATTGGGACACAGGTAACAGTTCTAACAGGGGTTCTAAACTTTTTTACTGTACTTCAAATGTGTTTTTACTGCTTTTACTTCGTTGTGCCTAATACCCATCCAATCGAAAGGAAATAGAGACATATACTTTAACATCCTTCTCTATTTGATACAGTAGAAGAGGAACCTCCCAAATAGCTGCACACCTAGCAATAAAAAGAGTTGACTGAGATCCCTAACCCTTCATTTTACTGTATTCTCAACTTAACAACTTCGCCTGGAGTTGGGCTTTAATAACCTTCTAATAATGACAGTTAATCTAATCTGATGGCTACTACCCTGTTCCTTACCTATCTCACACACTATGTCCCTGACACTCCACCTAAGGTAAAGAAGAAGTGCAAGGAGCTGGATCATTTCTTATTTTATACAGTTTGAGTATTGGGTGTTTTTACTGCTAAGTAATGTGTTTTTACTGCTTTTACTTCTTTGTGCTTAATACCCATCCAGTAGAAAGGAAATCGAGCCATATACCTTCACATCCTTCTCTATTTGATACAGTAGAAGAGGAACCTCCCACATAGCTGCACACCTAGCAATAAAAAGAGTTGAGTGAGATCCTTAACCCTTCATTTTACTGTATTCTCAACTTAACAACTTGGCCTGGAGTTGGGCTTTAATAACCTTCTAATAATGACAGTTCATCTAATCTGATGGCTATTACCCTGTTCCTTACCTATCTCACACACTATGTCCTTGACACTCCACCTAAGGTGAAGAAGAAGTGCAAGGAGCTGGATCATTTCTTATTTTATATATTTTGAGTATTGGGTCTGGTAGGGGAGGGAGTTTCCTTTAGGTAGCTTTCTGGAGAAAACTAGGTAGGCTTGTGTCTTGGATCAACTAAGTCCAAAGAGTATCCTTCCACAATCCTTACCAGAGACCCCTGAAAGGTGGGTGTTAAAAAAGACTGCAGATGGCGCAGCTGAAGTCCACGAAGAAGCAAGATGTCACCAGCACACCAGGAGGATAGGTGAAACAAACATCTGTTATTGACGCATATTGTCACAATGACAGCAACACTTCAGGGCCACGCAGGGTCCCCTTCATCAGGCTCAGTTTGACGTCATACTGAACCTGATGAAAGGGACCCTGCATGGCCTCAAAATGTCACTATCATTGTGGCAATATGTGTCAATAAAAGATGTTTATTTGACCTATCCTCCTGCTATGCTGGTTACATCTTGCTTCTTTTGAGGGTACAGGGAGGAGCGCCAGACATTGTGTAATGTCCAGAAGTGCTTTTTTATTAGGAGTTGCACAAAGCGAACCCAATGTGTTTTGTAGGGTCAAGGGGTCCTCCTGACCAAAGTTTGTTAATGGAGAACTATGAGGTGAGTGATGTCCACTCAACCTCATAGTTCGAGCCAAAGTGTGACAATGAAACTGTCACACGTCGGCTCAATTGATCGGGAAGTGAGCGAACACATACCGTTGCTCGCTCACTTCTCAATCATGTCCCTGCAGAGAACCGTGAATGTCACTCACGGCTCCCTGCAGGGATTCCCTCCTCCCCGCTCCGATCCTCCAGCGCTGACTGGTAGAATGGACGGGGGAGGGGGCGGGTACAGCTGGCAATGCCTCTAGATAGGCAGAGCCAGCTGTTAATCACGCAGCTGGGTGGATCTCGATAGTAATGTCGGGATCCGTCCCGGCTGCGGCGGTCTCAGTATACCGCAAGCTGTAGCTTGCGATATACTGAGCTTTGGGTCATGGGAGGACGCAGGTTTAGGTCCTCCCGTGACCCTTAGTAGAACTATGGGGAAAAGCACTGACCCCATAGTTCTCCTTTAAAATGTTATCGAACCCAAAAAAAAGGGCTTGCTCCAAATGGCTGAAGGGCAGCAAGATGCTTTGGACCCCCAAAATGTGTTGGATATTTACTGTATGCAACTCCTAATAAAAACTATTTCTGGACTTGACACATATCTCTGGCACTTTCTTCCCTGCACCCTCACTCCAGCTATAATGTCAGGCTCGCAGAAGATAAGTAAACAAACAAGGGGGAAATCTAAGTAAATCCTTCACTGATAGACCTGCACAATTACAAAAGTAAAGAATGAATATTTTACATTTACATTCCTGCATGTATCCAGTCGAGACCGGTTCATTAAGCATACACATTAATGGAATATCTTTCAAAAGCGGAATATTCTTTTTGAATACCAAGTAGACATTCCAGCCAAAATTTCCAAATCTATATTTTTGAAGGGATAGCTGGTTTTTGCTTATAAGCTGTTTTATTAGCAGTCTTCCAGGCTCATTCACGTCCAGTTGTATAATGATATTACTACCCATTACATACATAATACATTGCTCCCTTCAGGGCAGCACTGCTGTGCTAGTACAAATCCAGGAAACAGACATTTAAAATTAAATAACCATCATGGGCAGAGTAGTTCATTGCTTATGATACAAATGATAGATCATTTATGCTTTTCACTTGAGATTATTATTTCTTCTTCAAAATCTTCTTAAAGAAATAGTCATATTGCTGCCATTACTGGAAATTTGAAGTAAAAGCATTAATGCAAAACCGGAGCATTCTACTTTTCAGTTCAGCTCTGTATTGGAGCCATCAAGTTGGCAGGATGGATAGTGACCTGAGTGCTTACAGCTGCTCAGATGAGTATCTAATCGGGCAGAGCGCCCTGGAACACAGTTTATAGGTAAATGGCTTTGTCCATTGTGCCAGCCAGGAAGCATATTGGATAATGGCCTATCCACATACACTCATCAATGCTAAGTAATAAATGCATTTGCTTTTGCAACTGACTAAATAAAATGTGTAAAATAAAGTATATTAAAGCTGAACTCCAAGCACACATCTAAATACACAGAAGAAATCAGTTTGAAAGGAGCTGTTTTACCAGCCAATGGATTTGCACTTCTATCCATTCTGTTACAGTTAAAAGAATACAGTGGTGTCATTTTGGCACCATCAGCCTGCTGATTGGACAGTGAAAGAACAGCAGCAGACTAATCAGATAATTTCTCTACTTTCCCCTCCTATCAGCATGTTCATTGGCAGCACATTTGGACACAGCACATCTAATTTGTTCCCTCTATCTTTGCCCCTCTCTTTA
>NW_017306378.1:2011727-2012802 GCF_000935625.1 Nanorana parkeri
GGGGGGTGGGTTGTAAGAGGCTGATGCCAAGTCAAATTCAGGTATTTACACAAATTACAATAAAAATACATTTTAAAATTTAATAATGAATGTATAGCTTTAATGGTTTGTCTAATTTATATGTGTCTGGAGTTCACCTTTCAGATTTTTACTCAAAACCTATTTAAAAAAGAACACTAGGCTATATTAGGCAATAAAAATGTATAAGCAAAAGCTCAAAGAGAGTAATGCTAGTAAAAAATACTAACTGTAATTTTTTCCTGAAGTCCCTTTTAGAACATTGTCCAAATAAGAAACTGCAAGCCTTCAGAATAATAAATTTCTCCTACTGAGATTGTGATCCTTACTTCACAAGTTATCATTAAATGTAAATCAGTCAACCTCAAATAAGTGAGAACTCATCATACTTTCAGCCAATCAATAGCAGGAGATCAGACTTAATCATATTTTGCCTCTGTTGGTACCCAAGGGTTTCATTGGAGTATAGTTCTGTCCTGAACAATGAAGTGCCTAAAGGAAGAAAGGTTGCATTGTAAACGTTTGAACTGTTTGCTTGTTAAAATGTACGCTACTAGTATCAGTCTGGCATACTGTAAACAGTATATGTTTTGGACCTAAAGGAATTAACATTCCCCAATAAGAATTCAACAAAGAACTTAAATGCTGGCATGTTAGCATTAAATGCATGGTAGACAATGATTTATAAACAGAAGACAATGGAGCATGGACATTTGACAAATGATATAGAACAAGGGGTGCTGTGAGACTACAATAGTTTATCAAATGAGATAGAAAACGATAACGTGAAATATAAGTAGGTTAGGATCATATTGGTTGGAATTTAGGGGATACAAAGGCCACGTTTTCCCCCAGATAAAAATAAGCAAATAGTCTTTCTAATTTTATAATTGCACTGAGCTTGCTTATGCCTTAAAAAGAACCAGTCAGCACTGGGTTTATTCGAGAATCTATTATTAAAGCAGTAAACCTAAAAAGCTAAAGATACATTTGAATTACACATATACTGCAGGGCTAAAAGTTTACACACATACCAAATTTCTATATATATATATAT
>NW_017306378.1:2012980-2043802 GCF_000935625.1 Nanorana parkeri
TATATATATAAAAATCATACAATCATACATTAAAACAAGGATGCACAAATCCCAGGAGCTCCATATGCTCCTTCAAAATGACAGCAGCCTCATAACTTTTTAGTTTTCCTCTAGTCTAGTCTTGGAGCTGGAAAAGTATCAAACTTGTACTTGTACCAAGTACAGTATTTGGTATCTGAACATCCCTAGTTCCTACGTCAAGTGTCACTTTAATGAAGAAAGAAACTCTGCTAGGTGTTTTATCTCCTTACCTAACACCCATTCGTGCAGTGTCTTTTTGAATCAGAACTTCCAAGTCCAAAAATACCAATGTTAGGAGGTGGAGTCTTTGGTAGGAGAGACTCTTCTGACTCTTTCTCTTGTGCAATTTGTTCTTGCATACATATCCTGCGGCACATATGTAGTACAGTGGGCACTCTCAGTCTACCTATGGCATCTGTAAGAAGCAGGGAATAGAGTTGGGTGCCAGGTCAATGTAACTGCAGAATGCATGCCCAGGAGTTACATCATTAGTGGCTGCACATTTCCTGAAGAAACATGTTGGATGTAGAAGAAGTGGTTGAGAAGATGGCAGTGGCAACGATGGATCAGCTATGGAAACATGGAGCTATCAGTGCTGAAAGTGGAGGAGAGCTCCCTGCACTACAGTTCCACTTTAAAGGTTATAAATCATATTTGGTAGAGATGAGCAAGTAGATCAAATGAAAAATAGCCCTGAATCCTTCGGAATCTTCAAAGGTAAAAATAACTTTTCACAGTTCACGCTTCTATATTGCTGTATATACTGTATTCACATCACTTTCTTCTCATGACAAGTGACATATGTCTCCCCGCAGACGATTTCACGATCGAATATGGTCATAAAGTTCAGGCAAAAGTTGGTTTTGAAATGCATTCCTTTCAAATCCAGCCCACTACAGTCAGGGTACCTAATAAAGCAGCTCCAATTAAGGTGTCTCTTGCCAGCTTAAAAAATTGACAGGCTACAATTTATCCTTTCCCATGTGACAAACTAACAAACAAAGGCTTCATGATCCCGAAACTCCTGAACCTTTTGAAAAAGCCATAGCTGACAGGGGCCACGTGGGTGGTTATGGGTTGAATACAATCATTCTTTTCTCAGCTCTTCTGTTTCCTGATGCATAACATAGACAAAAGATGTGTCAGATAGTGTCCTAGACTCTCGGTTCACCTTTTCACTGACTCATTTTTAGTAATTTGCTGTCAAGACACAAAGGAAGAAAAGTATAATTGTCATTATTTCAGCAGTATTCCACCTTGCGAAAAGATATGTACCTGTGTGCAGCAGCCCTTCATAATCATTGTTATTACAAGATCTCTGACACCTCAATGATTTTAATTGTTTGTAACAATCATTGCGAAAATATAAATTCAAAAGGGACCGGAGGGGTGCATTGTTCAACAATGGCACATGTGTTTCCATTTCATAAACTCGTAGCTTCTGGATGTAAGTGACACATTTTGTTTAGAGGAATATATTGGGATTTACAATGCAATCAGGAAGCAAACCATTACTGAAAAACTCCAAAATAGTAATTTTTATTTCATATAAATACAGATCCAGGGTGTATCTATGACAGATAAAGACCAGTTGTCTCATCTTCATTGTACTGTACTGCTCAAATGACAAACCTGTGTTTATCTAACGCATAATTTAGTATCTTAGCAGCATGTGATAGCCCTTAAAATGTATTTATCAAGCAATATGCTGCTTTCTGAAGACTGAGTTTTGTATAAGTCCACTGCTTCCGATAAAAGAAAAATGTAGCTTATTGGGAGTGATCCAATAAAGCAGGGGTGTCAAACTCAATTTACTCAGGAACCACTGGACAAATTTTTTAGTCCCATGGGGTCCGCTTGCCAAATTTCATGCTTCAAAATAAAATGTAACTATATACGGTACCAGTGTTAATGTTTGTGTATGTTACAAGCGTTTCCATGCGGCAACTATCACACATTCAAGTTAATGATCAGGTGACAGCCGATGCATTTAAACGCCTGCACACTGCATGTAATGGTATGTGATATGATGAATCAATTACTATCTCTGGATGCATCGATCATGCAACCACAGAGAGTGATTGATTCCTAACCACATGTAATTATATCATATACCATTACAGGCCGTTTACATGCAGCGGCTGTCACCTGACCATTAACTTGAATGGGTGACAGTTGCCGCTTGTAAACGGCAGATTAGGTATTCCTGTTGCAGGAAAATGAAATTTCCTAACGCAGGAAGCCCTAATCACACCTAAAATATAGTTGAGAATAGGACCTAATACACATAGAAAAATACAACCCCCCCCACACACACACTAATACAACACATAAAATCTGCTGCAGAACGTACTAATCCATCCTTTCGTCCGGTGTTCACTGAATATTGTCAGAATGCTGGTGGGAAGGATCTGAGTGACACCGGCACTGACAGGAGAAGCTATGCGATGCGCATCCAACAGAGATGCAGACTGTGTAGCTGGTCCCACAAGTCAGGAATGCAGTCTGTGACCGCGTGCCAGACTTGTCAGCTGGCTGCAGGCCACATGGTCTTAGGTTGTGGGCCGGAGTTGGCCTCCAGGCCGGTACTTTGAGACCCCTGCAATAAAGCATTTGTGACACTTTTCTGGTGTTATGGCTGTATTAGAAAATCCTGTGCTAAATTCATGAACACCATTCAACAATGTTCTTGCTGTTTTACACGCATGCAACAAATTCAAGCAGTTCTTATAAGTGACATTTTTCTGTCTGATGCTATGAATTTGACACATATATTAATACCATCATCTCAGTGATAAGAAACATGGAAGTAAATAAGACTTGTTCCATGTTGGAGTAAATTGTGTTGCATGTGAAAGTATTGTGTTGTAGACAAACTTCTGTCTAAAAATTAAATTTCTTTCGGAGGCAGTTCTGCAACAGATTCATATACATCTTACCAACAGGTACATGAATATGTCACAAGGTGCACAGATGACTGTCTATGACACTCTTCATGAATTCAAGGGATTGTTTTCTGACTATTTTACTCTAGTAGGGACCATGCATGATGCATGGCCAGCTTAAAGGTTAAAGGATTTTTTTAAATAATTGTCCCCAGGAGCTTTTAGCCATCATGTGCTGTATGCACAGCATATTAGCACACTATGGTAGACACATATTCCAATCCAATTCCCTCCAGTGCTGTGCTGTTCCATCGCTGGTGCTTCCATCTTCTTCCCGGTCTCCTTCCGGGTTTGGAGTCTTCAGACGCCTAAGTGTCCAGGCCCTGGTGATGTAACTCCCGCGCATGGGAGTTACTAAATCTTGCCGTGCTGTGTCTGTGCCCTGAGCTGCGCATGTGTGGCTTAGTGGACAGAAAAAGGAAACTTGCTGAATGGCATCAAGAAGCTTGACTGTGTAAACTATGTAAGTCTCATAAAAAGCTTACTGACAGGCCATTTTTTTCTTACCCTTTTTCTAAGAGACCCTGTCCCACCACAGACCTTTAAGGCCAAGTATCGCAGGGAAACATTTGAGAAAAGTACTCATATTAATGCTGTTTCTTTGGTAACATAGTGTATTTTATCAGAGCTAGAGCCTCCATTTAGATTATGTTAGAATCAATACTCCAGGACTGTCACAATAAACAGGCTGCCTTTGATCATGCCCACCTCACTGAAACCGTCTTTTCTCCTCCCCTAGATTTTCCCTGGATTTTGTTCTGCCTGTTTTCCTATTCTTTATGATATCTGCCCCTCCTGTATTTTCCACATTTTTATGTGTTGTGCCATTATCAACCAAGCTCTTACCACACGTTCTGGGAATGACAGAATAAGGTGGGCAGACATGCATAAAGAATAGGAAAGAAGGGAGAACTAAATCTGTTTAGGGGAGCAAGAGAAAGCACAGGCAGAGATGAGTGACCTCAGATAATGGGACATGATCAGAGGGGCCTGTATATTACAAAACTTCCAAAGTCATAGATTACAGAATGAAATCAGACCTAAACAGCCAATGCTTTTTAAATGTATATAGGGAAAAAGGGATTCTTTCTGTAATATGTTGCCACACTTCCACCACTCCATTCTGCCTGAGCTCCCAATGCCGCCATTTAAAAAAAAAAATCAACATAAATTGTTGGCTTCTTTCTCAAAGTTCTCTGTGCCGACCACCAATAATGAGGCTTTTTTTGCAGAGATGTCGTAAGATTTTGCCAAATCTCACGAAAAAGCTTCCCTGCCTAAGATCATGAGAACTCCGTGAAAGGCACTGGCCTTCCCTAGGGGCATCGTTGAGCCTGGAGATTTGCCACCAGTGCCTTGAGAAACCAGAAAGTGGAGCTGCAGAAAAGCCACATACAACAATACCAATTTGAATAAACATAGGACGTGGGGGTGTTTTAAAACCTACATAAAGAGCTGCAAACATGACAATATTTAAGAAAGAAAAGCCCACTCTACCTAAACAGAAGCTTTTTAATAAAACTATTCCACACTTTCTCTGTGGTACTCAGTTCTCTTTGAATACTCTATTGGTTACATGTCTGCACCAGATATCCCAGTTGTACTCTACTGCTACAGTTATTATAAAACCAAGATATGATGTTATCTGATAATCTTCATATGGTAGAATTTAAAAAAAATGATAGATCTAGCTGCAAGAGACTGACATCTTTGTTTTAACTGTTTTTTATTGTGGTTGTACAAAGGTAGTAACATGCGTTTCATAGAGCTCAGTAGCCCTGATTAAAGACATGCACTGTGAGCTTTTATGCCATTTTCCTTGAGGCAGCAGACATGACCAGTGAACACAGTAGAGTTTCATGGCCTTGTCAGCCCCTTCGGGAGTCATGTCACGTTCACCTTTAGATGGTCTGGTTCCTTGGATCAAAACAATTGGGGTTTTTTGTATGTATCTTATTGAGCGCTATGAATACTGACAAGCTTTCTAAACCTCATATTTTTTTCATGTGGAAATTATGCAAAGAAAGGTTTATTGGAAGTTTCAGCGTGGTTTCCCAATAATGGTCCCCTTAAAGAATATGTAATCCCAATCAATAACATCTAACATAGGCATTAACATGTTAATGTAATTTTAAAAGTCTTTTTCAACATTGGTTATCATGTAATGAAGACACATGTTCAGGCACTTCTTGCTATAGGATAACAACACCCTATTCTCGCCTCACAGTTGTGCCTTTGCATGGCATCTTGTCACGCAGGCTTCCGATGGAGACTGCAAGTAGCCATTTAAACAACATTAATGTATGCATGGTTCACTGTTGTCACCTATAGGAAACCCAACCTGAAAATACTGTGTAGTCATCGCTGGAGCAAGTGAATGCAAACACGAAGTGGTGATTACTTTTAATGTTGGGTACAGGAAAGAGAAGTTTGTCAAGAACGCTAAATTTCAAAAAGGCAAACTTTGATAAAATATGTCATCTAGCATATGCCACTTCTAACAATTTCTAACAATGAACACTGATTAGTGGTAGGATTGTTTCAAAAATACATTGGACAATTCCAATAGTAAGTGCATACTGTTGGACAACAAAAATAAAAGGACAAGAGTGAAACCTGCATGGCTAGATCAAACAATAAAACAACATATCAATGAAAGGAAGCTGACATTTAAAACATTTAAGATGGAGGGGACTGCATTGGCATTTCAGAACTACAAGGAATGCAAATCAATGAAAAACATATTGCCACAGTCAGTAAGAAGAACCCCCAAAAATTCTTCCAATATAAAAAAACTGTAAAAAGGTAACAAAGCAGCAGGTAGGACCAATAAAAGATGAGAATGGAAGATTAATCATAAATGACAGGGAGCAGGCTGAGGTATTAAATTCACTTTTCTCCTCAGTATACACTCAAGAAAAACACAGGTTTAATGGAGATAAGAATGTGTGTAGCTTAGCACATAATATACCACAGTGGTTGACGGTAGCCAGGGTTCAACAAACACTAGAAAAAATTTAATGTGAGTAAATCATTAGGGCCAGTAATATAGATAAATGTGCTGCGCTCTCAAATGTGCTCCTTATCTAAATCCAATATGTGAAACTTGTTGTTACTTGCTTTGAGGCACTACAAGTTTGATACAATTGTACACCACATAGCCAAAGCTAAGTTTCACATTTTGAATTTAGATAAGGAGCACATTTGAGAGCACAGCACTTTTATCTATATTACTATCCATTATTCTGTTTTTTCACTAGAATTAGTGCTTGCTGCTTAGTGAGAGGCTGAGCGTGAAGTGCATTGTTAATTTAATTTAAATCATTAGAACCAGATAACCTGGACCCAAGGGTACGTAAAGAGCTCAGCCAGGTTATAGCAAGACCATTATTCCTCATTTTCAAGGACTCCATAATGACTGGTAGGGTACCAAGTGAATGGCGTAAAGCTATGGTAGTACCAATATTCAAAACAGGTTCAAAATTATTATTATTATTATTATACAGGATTTATATAGTGCCAACAGTTTGCACAGCGCTTTACAATATAAGACATTACAATACAATTCAAGACAAGAAGGGTCCTGCCCGTGAGGGCTTACAATCTAAAAGGGAGGGGTCAGTGATACATGAGGAGGTAGCTGTGTGGGCATGAACTGTTTGAGAATGTGATGGTTCAGTGGTTAGGTTAAGGTGGGATAGCCAGCCAGGCAACTACAGACCTGTCAGTTTGACATCAATAGTATGCAAACTGTTTGAGGGTATGATAAAGGACTATTTAATGGATTTTGTTTGTGGCAATGGTATAATACGTGATAATCAGCATTGGATTTATGAAGCACCGTTCTTTCCAGACCAACCTACTAACATTCTATGAGAAGCTGACCTGGATTTTGAAAAAGCTTTTGACACAGTACCACATAAACGCTAAATACACAAGCTGCAATCTATGGGCATTGATGAAATGGTGTGTACATGGATAAAGAACTGGCTACGGGAACATGTCCAGAGAGTATCGGTAAATTATTATTTTTCTAATTGGTCTAAAGTTGAGAGTTGCATGCCCTAGGGTTCTGTGCTAGGCCCCATACTGTTTAACCTGTTTAATAATGATTTTGGGAAAGGTATTAATAGTCACATTTCTGTGTTTGCAGATTACACTAAAATTCAGAGGATAATAGACACAAGCTTAGACATTATAACATTACAGGAGAACCTGAATAAAATGGGCAACTATGTGGCAGATGAGGTTTAATGTTGAAAAATGTAAAATAATGCATTTTGGGGTTAAAAATAGGCATGCAGAATACACAATAATGGGTACTCCAATGGGGAAGGCAGAAGAGAAAAAAGATTTGGTGGTTGACTACAGATTAAACAATAGCATGCAAAAAAAGCAGAATACTTTCATGCATTAAAAGGGGAATGTGCTCTAATTTGCCACTTTATAAATCACTGGTTCGGACTCATCTTGAGTATTCGGTTCAGTTTTGGCCACCAATCCACAGAAAGGATGTCCTGGAGCTGGAGAGAGTCCAAAGAATGGCACAAAAAAACGAATGAAGGGGCTGGAAGACCAAAGCTATGAGACAAGGTTACTAAATTTAAATTTGTTCACTCTAGAAGTGAGGCGATTAAGAGGGGACATGATTTTGATGTATAAATTGTTTAATGGTGATACTAATATCAGTAATATACTTTTTACTGTAAACTCCCTAAAGAGGACTATAGGCCACCACCTAAACCTGGAGGAAAAAAGATTTACCACAAGGGGCGTAGGGGCTTTTTTTCTGTTAGAGCGGTAAAATTGTGGAACTCTCTTCCATAAGCAGTGGTATCAGCAGAGAGTATTGAATCATTCCAGAATCATTTTGATACCTTCCTCAACTTACAGGAGTTCAGGTACTCTTAATGACTGGAACACACACAGACTCTTATACACATACATACACACACACTCACACACGCGCTAGCAAAGGTTGAACTCGATGGACATGTATCTTTATGCAACCTAAAATACTATGTAACTATGTTGTAAAGAGGCCAGCAGCACTGAAATGAAGGATAAAAAAGGTGAAAACAAGTATATATATATATAGCTTCTATCTGCTTTGAAAGATAGGTGTCACTCTCTTCCTTTAAAGGATGTCAAACCTCACATCCTTAAAATCATGGAGGATTGGTGTCACCAAGGTGATAGCTTGCTGCCAGAGTCCCCATGAGATAAAAGAAAGCAAAAGGTTATTGAGAGCACATCAGTGTCCGTCGAGAAATAAAATGTTGCTTATGTATAGACTTACCCTTTACCTTTTAAGAGGTTTACAGTAAGGCCGTTTAGCTTGAGATGTGCCCCACGTATCCTGGCTTCACCTGATGTGATCATTTTAAATTCTTTTAAAAAGAAAATTTGCTGCAGAACTTTTGACATCTGCTGACAGCTTTAAATTCAGCAGCACTACAGCCTAAATTTAATAAATGACAAAAAGAAAGGTAAATGACCCGTTGTGTCTTGTATGAGGACGGAGAGGATGAACTTAACAGGAACAGAGAAGAGAAAGTGTAGTCCAGGCAAGAAGTAGGAGGTGAAGAGGAAATGTCTTATTAGTTTTCCAAATCTTCCTTTTAACTTCTCCAGTAAAACAGCGTAGAGCGAGAGTCTTGAGAATAGACAGTGCTGCGGGCTAGAAAATAACAAAATGCTGCAAAAGACTTCATCTCAGCTGAGCTTCAAACAAGCAGAGATGGGCCAGATGCTCAGCATTTCCAGCTTAAAGCCTTTCATTTCGAGTTGTGTTTTTATGGTTATGTCTTCCTCAGCATTTTATTTGGAAGTTTATATCATTTTAAATGCATCTTTTATAACAATGAAAGATATCTACATTCAAATTATAACCATAAAGGGACAACATGTTATGGTCATCAAGGAGCCCTCTTCTCAAAAAAACTGTATAATTACTATCCTAAAATGCTTACACAAATTGCATTAAGCAAGTGGGACCATAGTACATAGGAAATTAATCCCCAGCAAATGGTTCATGCGAAAAGATGGAAAACAAAAATTATGTACAATACATTGCCTCCTGTCACTGTATAGACACACAGATATGAATGATCATCTGATGTGGGTGATTCAAACCATTCTATGTCACTGATTGTAATGTGCGTGCAAAGATCAGATTTGAGTGAAATAATTGGATGAAGGGCTAGCCAGACCAAGTTAGAATTTCGTCCTGAAGTCTAGGCCTGGGTAGGGGGATACTGGGATGTTTTTTGGCCAGGAATTGTCAGGTATACAAAAGGTTTTCACTTGCATTTTGCAATTTCATGTGGACATTTACTATTCATAGTGTTAACTGGCAATGATTTGCAGGACTTAACTTTAAATGTATTTCAGGGTGGGGGGTTGGAGGGTTCATATGAGATAACCCCCCTACTTTGCAGCCATTACATCCTCATGCTGTAACAGCACCTGGGCAACAGGGAATCTTAATCTTCCACTAAGTGGGAGTTTAACATTATAGTGTCACTAAATCTTCTATTAAAAAAAGACTACTATTAAAGCCACCATATTTGGCCTACACGTTCTAACTATAATAGCATTTTTAGCAAAGATTTGTTATTTCTGCAGAATACTGAAGGAGGCTTTTTTTTTCTTCATTTCCGGTATCTAGCTACAAGCAGTGCAAGTCTACTGCAGTAACATGCCCTGCTCTCAGAAAACTACAACTCTCAGTAATCAATGTACCTGTCTATTGTGTTGTGGATGCATGGGGGAAGCTGTATGCATTTGTACATAATACTCTAGTCGATTTCAGGAGCGAACAGTGGAGGGTGGCTACATTCTCACATACATACATACATACATACATACATCATAGAAGAAGCTGACAGACACGGACATACAGATTGCATGGTGTGCTACCAGATTTCAGTATTAAAACATTAGATGATGTTGTTGAATTCCCTATTTTTGTTTATTGTTTATTGAGTTTAGCAACAGTTTAAAGCCCATTTTAACCTTTGCGGAGGTATTTAAAAAAAACATATACCAATAATGTACACCAAGTGTACAGGCATATGCAGTTGCTATATATGAACACAGAAACTGACTATTTCTGTTAGCTGTCCTCTTCATTTCCTCATGGCTCCTTTTGAAATGGCTGCCTCTGTGCTCTGCAAGCAGTCTGTGTAAGTAAACATTCTCTCTCTGAGTTCTCTTCCCTATTTATTAGTATTCATAGTTGCACAACCCCCCATGGGTATTATGATCTAGAAAGGCGGAACTAGTGTGCAGTGATTTTGTTACAATGACTCACAGGGAGTGGGTCAGCTGCTTTGCAACCTGCTTTACAATCCGACCCCAGTGTCAGACTAAGTTTCCTGTGGAGGGAGTTTTGAATTAAGACTCAGGCCTATTAAAAAGCCCATAAAAAAATTAAAAAGCTAGCAATGTGAGTCACAAAAATGTACACACATATATATCATCACTGCACCTCTACATTACCACAATAAATGCTAAACACTTACAAATGTGGAAATGGACTTTAAGTGTCCTGAAGTTCTTACATCATTTGTGCCTCCACCCAGATGGGTCTTAGCTTGTAGGGTAACTCCCTGCCTTGTCTCAAGAGTCAATATCAATATCAATATCACTTACATACTCTTGCATCTATGAAGAAATACAAATATTAAAAGGTGTTTTTATTCTTTACATGATAAATTTTGAACAAACGTTTAGTTTATCAAAGTCTTATTAATAAGCCCCTTTAGACTGCAGACTATGTCTGGCTTATATAACTAAGTGAATGAATAGTTATATAAGCCATACATATTCCTGACCTCTGCACTCTATACATCATTTTGTATTCCTAAACCCCTGCACTATATGCACTATTATTTATCTCTGGCTTCAGCACTCTATACAATGAATTGTATTCCTGAACTCTGCACGTTATGCACCATTTTGTATTACATTTTGTATTACTGACCTCTGCATTGTATACACCATTTTTTAGTCATTTTTGGTACCTAAAAAGCCCCACTTCTTCTCCTAATTTTTTTAGTCATATACAACATTCAATGCAATATAGCCACGCCAACTCACTGCATCATTCTCCCAGTGTGTCTCACTTTCTCTAGCTTTAGTTGGAAGGTATACTATCACCAGGCAAACGTTTTTAGTTATACAAATAGTTTCCAACTGCATTTAGCAATTTTATGTTCACAGTTACTTTTCCTAGTATTCACTGACCAGAGCCTTTGTTTTTTTTTAGATTTTGAAATAGTTTGAAAAAAAAAATAACAGCACAAGAATAAAGGGGGAGTCATCAGGGCAGGAAGACACAGACAAGAATCAGCTGACAGAGTTTCTAACCTTTCCTCGTCATTTAAAAAATGTGCTTTGTTATGGTCTATGTTCCCACTAGAGAGAGATCTTATCACTTGCTGTCTTAATAGGAAATGAGAGGAAAGCTTCCCAATGGGGACATAAATAGCAATAAAGAAGTTCTATGCTTTTCCCCAATCTGTCCAAAACTAAAAAAAAACATGTTGGCTTTAGTTCGCCTTTAAATGCTATCACAAACATAGTGAGGCTGATTTACCAGAGGCGTAGAGCGTGTTCACTTTGCAAAGTGAATTTTTACTCATCTTGAATGAGGGTGAATGAGGTAAGCTAAGTGAAAATTCCATTTGCGAAAAATACCCAATCGTGTGTAAAGGGCAAAAACAGTATTTTTGCTTCCACATCATTGGATGATTAGTGTCACAACAACATGGATTGGAGGTAATTAGATGTAAATAAACACATGCCCACTTACATCTGAATCCACATAAACCTTTACATGGGTCCATTTAGATCTGTTTTTTTTTTCTCCATCGCAGGATCCATTCTGTACTGCTCCAAACAGCAGGGGATCTGTGCATGGACGGATCGGATGGGCGCCCATGTGAAAGGGGCCTTTAGATTATAAAAACTGTTGGTGATTTTATTTATTTGTTTGAGCTGTTTCTGTTTGAAAGCTGGTTCAACGTGGTTGCAATTGTTTACTAAAGATAATTTGTCAATGTTTTATTTTGTGCACATAGAGGAGGACCAAACTTTATATTAGTATATGAGTATCTAAATGCAAATATATAATAAATGGCTTTGCCTCCACCACACATCACATTAAAACTTTACAATTTTATTAAAACACATCCGAGCATTAAGCCCCACAATCATATGTTCAATCAATGTATTTTTTATTTTAATCTTGAAACGACTATATTGATATTTTTTAACAGATAGATTACTGATATCTAGCAGTATTACTATAAAAGAAAGTGCATGCAGTATATAAAGGGCGCATGTAGAGGAGTGCTGTTTGACGTACGTTTACAACACACATCAAACACAGGTCAGCAAATTCACATTGACTTCAGTGGAGTAGTATAGTTGTTAGAAGTTGCATTTGACCTGCTTTGGCATGTGTTTCTTTGGACACAGCATGTCCTATTGAGGTGTGTTTTAACTGCAGGTAAACCAGGTTTATTGCAGCCTTTCCTTATCAAAAGTTGTGTTTTCCATTCAATGTCAAATGGGAGCAGCACTCCGATCGAATTGAAAAGGCTAAGTTTGACAGGAACACCTGTCTTGTGAGAGCAAACAGATTAGCTTTCAAATCCACATTGCATTGTGTCTCATAATCAAAGACAGATTTAGTCTATTTTTGGAAGATAGGCACTTCTGGGCATGAATAGAAAGCCTTGCTCTTAACCCCAATAGCTTTACCAGTATTAGTTATTATCCTCATTGATATGGTAGAAGGCAAGGTTTAGCTCAACTATTTTATGAGATTGTTAGGTTTATAGTGAGCCAAAGCTATTTTTAAATAAATTCATAGGCTTGATGGTTGCTGGCATAGTCGCTTTTGATGTTGCACAGTACATTCCCTAAACCCCTTCACCTTACTCCATATTCTGCACTATGTGATTCCTATTTCCCAGCACCTTATGCCATATTCTGTACTGTGCATTTCCTATCTCCCACCACCTCATTCCATATTCTTCACTGTGTGTACCCTATTCTCCATCACCTTATTATATATTCTGCATGGTAGGTTACCTATTCAACACCACCTTATTCCATATTCTGAACTGTGTTACCAATTCCCTTCACCTTATTCCATATTCTGAACTGTGTTACTAATTCCCTTCACCTTATTCCATATTCTGAACTGTGTTACCGATTCCCTTCACCGTATTCCATATTCTGAACTGTGCGTTACCTATTTCCCACCACCCTATTCCATATTCTGCACTGTGTGTTACCTATCCTACACCATCTTTTTCTGTATTCTGTGCTATACATTCCATATTCCACACAGCCTTATTCTGTATTCTGCATTGCTCATTCCCTATTCCAAACCACTTATTCTGTATTCAGCACTATGCGTTCCCTATTCCACGCCGCCTTTTTCCATATACTGTACTGTACATTACCTATTCTACACCTCCTCATTCCCCATACTGTGCTGTATGTTACCTATTCCACACCAAGTTATTTACTATTCTATGCTCTATGTTCCCTACTCCTTGCCACATTATGTTCTGTTTTGCACCATACATTCCCTGCTCAACACTGCCACATGACCACTGCATTCTATACGCATTGCTGAACATTACATGCACTGTTTATGTTTATTGTCGTTTCTAATTGTAGTGTCCATCTTTTTAATTAAATTCTTCTTTAAGGTAGGATCAAGCAAAGTGTTAGTTCTCTATTTATATGCTGGTGCAGAAAAGCAAATGTAATGGAAGAGTCTCAGTTTTTAAAAGTATTTTTTTGTGCTGAGGTATATGTGTGTCTTGACAGGCTAGCATGTGGCACAGTAACTAAGGAGGTTTTGTTTGTACAAGGGCTGGGGCATATGTGTGCAGAGAAAGTAGGTTAAGACTCTATTTAACCATTGTCCTTTAAGCCACTCCTACTGTTAGACATAATCTGGCCATGCAGCAGCATGCTATGCGTGTCACCGAGTAGCTGTCCTCAGTGTGCCTCAGGTCTTTCACATTGTGCTTATAGCTTTCATTTTCTTACCTCTTCTTTCCTGTTACAGCAGTTGTGTATCATGTCTAAATATGACTGTGCAGTCCAGCAGGCAACAGAGTTGTACCCAGTGTTCTTAGTAATCAGCACTCAGTAATAGAAATGGTTTAACACATTCACTCTCTTCCTCTGCAATGCCAGTCTGGGTCAGGACATTTGTGCTAAGATGTGTGACAGTTACGTTACTTATCTGTGCCAGAAGAGGAGTGCAGGAAGCAGCATTTTCATTAAGAGAAAAAAAAGGGTATTTTATTATACCTTGCTAGATCTTGTTTTGTGCATCTGAACGTATTAGACAACTATTACTACATACTATCATATAGTGCACCACTACCACTCCTACTCCCCTAAAACTGAGGAGCACTCAGTTGCAACTTAAAACAGAACTCCTGGGAACATTTTTCATAACCCTTGCAGTGAGGCTACCCCACATTGCAAGGTAGGTGCTCGTTTTTGTCTAGGTTTAAAAATAAAAAAGTTATACTCACCCGATCCTCTGAGCCGGCTTGCTCTTAGACCACTCACCTCTGCTGCGCTCCACCTCCACTGAATTGGTCTAAGGTCTGTGAGTCATCACATTTTATACACTGTGTATAGGATGTGAGGATGCCAAGGGACATACCATCGCTACAGCGAAGGAGAAGACAGGCAGATGGGTCCGGTCTAAGAGCAAGCCGGCTCCCAGGGTTGGGTGAGTGTAACTTTGTTCATTTTAAACCTAGGCAAAAACAAGCACTTAACCCTTGCAGTGAGGGGTAGACCCACTGCACGGGTTAAGACAATTTTTCCCGTGGAGTTATCCTTTAAGCACCGAGGGATGCCTCCTCCATAGTCTAGGTGTATTGGGGGTGGAGGTAGAGGGAGCCACAGTGCCATAGCATTTTGTCATTTTGTCATTTTTCTAAAATTATAATGGGGTTGTGCAGAATTTGAATAATTTAAAAGTAGTTAAAAGAGCAGTGCATACTTTATGGCATTGTATAACACATCCACAGTGTGCAAACTGAATTAAATCACCATTATGTGTTAAATAAAACAAGCAGTGGGTTTACTATAAAGATAACTGTGCTATGATAATGATTATAAATGTGTAGATTTAGCATGTTTGCTTTTAGGTCGGAGGAATGTTGTCGTGCGTGCAAGTCTGTTATGTACTGCTACTAATTAAGGTCTGATTGCAATAACTGAGTTTAATTGGTTTATTACAATGATCTCTGCTCTGAATTTTACTGAACCTCCCTCCAGATGATCTGTTTATGATGCCTATAATAGTATGTATATTACTCCTGTAAAAGTGTCTTTCTTAATGCACTAGTTATTTGAACAAAAATGTTATATGAATATTAAATATAAATGGATTTTAGACAGGATGTACAGCACATGGTGACAGTTGTTTGTCAGACAACTTCACCCATCATGTGAAGTGGCCACTATACTAAAATCATAAAAGTTAATGAAGTTATATTACGGAAAGGATCCATTAATAATATTCCCAACTCTGAATGCAACAGTATCCCCAGCTATACAGACAAATTGAAATATCTGATAATATGTAACTTTGGCATTTTTTTAACAAAGAATGTATTGAGTTTTTATCATAGCAACAAAGACAAAAACAATACAACAGTACAGGAAGGGCAATGCCCAAATTCATAGGTGTATACAATCAAGATGCGTAAGGCAGGGCACACATCGGACAACAATACAACAGGTATCATGTACAGCAGATGAAGTACAAATAAGCACTTCCCCCACCTCAAACGGGGACTGTAGCTTCAGGACCACTATCTCTGTCAGGGATGGGAGCTTTACAGACTCCAAGAAGTTTTGAATGTCAGAGCTAGAGGGAGGAGGGGTGGTCGATTAGTCTTTTAAGTTATATAGAGAGGAGTAGTACTTACAAAACAGATTAGCTAGGTCGAGAGGGTTAGAGAGTCTCTTACCCATGGGGTCAGTCATATGAGGGATCCTAGTAGCCTCCTTTCGTTGTTTAAATTGTTGGGCTATAAATGCTCCAGCTTTGTTACCCTGCGAGTAGTATTTGAGCTTAAGCCTTTTTATCATGAAGTCGAACTGAGAGGTAAGGACCAGGCTAAGCTCATGTCTGAGGAAGCGTAAGGTGGAAGAAGTAGATGGGTCTGGGATCCTTTTATTGGACATTTCTAAAAATCGGGATCGTCTTGCTGAGGTGAGAGACCAGCAGTTTAGTTGGAAAACCCCATATGTAGGAGATTTGATTATCACGGAGTGCCCTAGTGATCGGGGTGAATTCCCTGCGTTTCTGGGCCGAAGCAGCCGAGATGTCAGCAAATAGCGATATGTGGGAATACGGCTCGGGTAGGGCAGGAGATTGCTTGGAGGCAGACATGAGTCTCTCTTTGATGTGGAAAAAGTGGATCCTGGCAATGATATCTCTCGGAACAGATGCAGGCAGGTGGTTAGGCTTACGGAGCCTATGAGCCCGATCAAGCAGGAGTTCAGGGCCGGAGCAGTTCGGCAGTAAAGTGTGAAGAAACTGCTGCAAAGTGGCAGAATCTCGGTGGGGCCCACAGATGCAGGGATCCCCCTGAATTTTATGTTGTTTCGTCTGGATCTGTCTTCCAGATTGGTAATTTTTTCCTGGAGTTTCTGAATGAGGTGGCCCTGATCATTATATGCGTCTACCAGATCGTTCGTGGCGAGCTTAAGGGTGAGTTCGCTGGTCGGTTAGGGAGATCCCTTCCATGAGTGCCTTCCTGTCTGCAGCTAAGCTCCATATCCGGGATTGTACTGCACTGTGTTTCTGAGGGCCGTGAGGTTTTGATTGATCCCCCGTTCAGGCCGTGGATAGAAGTCTGTCAGCTTCTTAGGTCCCTTAGCCTTGTCTTTGCTTTTTATCATGGCTGGAGCAGGTGCGGTACCTAGGGGAGTGAATCCGACGGGTGATTTGCTGTTTTATATGCTGTAAGTTGCTAATCTGAGAGGTCCTGTGATGCAGCACTCAGATCAGGCAGCCATACTCGATCGCGGCCAGACCACGCCCCCAACTTTGGTATTTTTATTTGTAAAAGAAATCTAAACTGTAGGCAGATACAAACTACACAAAATAACGCAGGTCTGTAATCATTAAAGGAGAACTATGGGATTAAGGCTTTTCCCCATAGTTCTCCTTAGGGTAACGGGAAGACACAAACTAGCGCCCTCCCTTCACCCTAGGCTCAGTATACCGCGAGTGGTATACTGAGACGCCGCAGCAGCTTGCAGTATACTGAGACGCCGCAGCTGAAGTGGATCCCGACAATTAGTAAATTGAAAAAAAAATGTTATTTCTCTATTGAATATTTATAAGTTTTATCCCAGTCCTAATAACCATATCAATCTAGAAGTTTGCAAATGTACTTATTGAAGATGCCCATAGGATGTACTTCCACAATGCACTGACACAATTTCACACTTCCTTGTGTCACCACTCCTCACTGACTGCAAGGCCAAGTAATCCTCACTTCCCACCTAAATAACACACTAAGACAACAGTAATTTTAAAAAAAACTTAATATAAAAACATTAATTGGAAGTGTTAATGTCACAGCGAAGTAAACATTTACAAAAATAACAGAACATATTAAAAATAACATTACTTGTGACCAATCAATTAAATGTCACAGAAAATAGAGCAATGCAGCAAGAAAAATACTTTGGTACCTAAACTGGTAACAAAGCTATAGAACCCAGTAGCCCCACCATTGGCACTTCCCTACTACTCCACCCTTTTTCATGTTGCAAAGAGCCAGTTCTTCATCATCGATGTATGGCACCACCAGGAACTCCCCCAATGAACGACCAACCTAGAAGAAAAATAAGTCAGCCAAATTTCCAGAAACCCAAATACCACCTATAACTTAGAAAAAGGAATACCCATAACCCTAACTAGAAAGAATGCATTCCTCCTCCCCAAACTCCACACTTGCAGAAACTAACCCTTTGGAAACATAAAAAAACAACAAGCCTAAATACTATTGGAGAGGGTGGGCGGAAATGACTCCTTTTCTCTCCCACCTAAAATTATTAATCATGTATTTTTTAAACACAGGCAGTGTATGTCCCTGAATGTGAACTGGTATCAGCCTCTTGCAGTCCTTGTAGAGCAGAGTTGCAGTGTGAGAGGATAAGGCAGCACAAGAAGCTACTCAGTTCATGTGCTGACAAGAAGCATGCTGATAGAAGGAGAGAACAGAGTGACAGAGTTCTTCTCCTTTCACTGTCCAGTCATGGGCTGGGGCAGGTCCAGTAGGATCTAGGTACATTGCTCACAGGAAGTGGGTTGAATAATGCTGATCAAGAGGCCGAGGACATCTAGAGGCAGAAAAAACACTGCATGAGAAGTCTCTGGATTGAAGTTGAACATTGCAGCAAAAGCTAGTTTTGGTATTTTATCTGTTAGTGGGCTAGTCTATTCATTGTGTTATCTTTGACTAGGGTTATGCTTTAACAGAAAATAGCATGCTTCACTTTGCCAACTCAATATGGAATACTCGTTATGATTACTTCTAATGTTCATATAGAAATGGAATTAGAAGTTCCTTGACATACATTAGATGATATTAATATTGCAATTTGCTTAATGTGGAACCAAAATGTTTTTTCCAGTTTTAAAGAGAGAGTAAGATATTGCTTTCTATACCTCTATTGAGAAGATTCACTCCCACTTTTGTGTCCTGGTGATAGAAAGTGAGGGGAAAGCTACGATTTTACAGGTGTCATCAATAAAAGGAATACAAAGAAAATCTCTCAGGCAGGACACCAATTGTAGTAAAAAATGTCAAAAGTGGGATCCTCCCCCCCCCCCAGTTGTGGGTAAATTATGCAATCACTTCACATGCTTCACCAACAAAGACGCACAAATTGTGCAGCACCGGCAACAACAAGGGCGCAGCTGGACTGCACTGGTAGAAGGCAGTAGCCTAAAAACCTTCATTATATATGGAACTCCTTCAATAACAGTCAGCAACACAACATGTGGATGACTGTGCAGCACCGTCAACATTCCTGCCACCCCAAGCAACACCTTTCATTATCTATGCAGAAATCTGTCTCTGATTATATACTGTAATTCATATATCACTACAAACGCAAGTTTTACATTATTATTTGTATCCTATGTTACAGCCTTGCTTGCCTTCCATGCTGTTAGAGGCAGCCATAGCTACAAATGTGTATTGAAAAACCTATTATGCAATGAAAAGGGGAATTTATGCATGAAAGTTATAATTTTCAGCATCATTTACACTAAGCCACATAGTACGGCACATATATAAATTGATATTCAATGATGACCTTTATTAGGAGCTGTGACAGCTATAAACCGGAATGGAAATACAGCAGCTCAGATGATAGAATCCATTTACAAGTAAGATATTTGTGTTATTCTTATGTATTAAATTTAGGTGAGCAGTATTTGCATTGGAGCAGCTCCCTTGACAGACTGTCTTTCAAGACTGGATGAAAAATAGATTTTGTTCCTTGGGACTGAATATAATATTCTATCAGTGTGCATGTGCATGTGTCCACACCAGAGTCTTCAATCCATCTTTTTTTTTTTTCAATTTTTCCAATTTTTTTCTTCTTGCCCATTGGGGATTATTGGAGCTAAGGTATTGATGAACCCATAAACTCAATGTAACATCATTACTGCCTGCTATATATTTACTGCAGTAGCAAATTAGTCTGGCTTCTAAAGGCTGGGATACATAGAAATGCACAATCTTGTACCATTGCATCTTCAAAATACCAAGTGCACATAGGAATTCTGTAAATGGTTTCTAGTTATGATCACAGATGTTATTTATCTACATTTAGACGTTGAGTTTATGTGGGAAAGTATACAATGATCTGTCTGCACTGCAGTACATTACAGATGCTAACTTTCCTCCAGACTTGTTGGCCATCATTAGTGGAATGCATAAAAACCATGGTTTCTATGGAGTAAGGTTTGGGGGCGCAACAATAAACTACAACCTGATAGATTATGGACTGGTAGATTGAAAGTGGTCCTGTTGCTAAAATCAAAAAGGCAATAACACTGTTTTTTCCAAAGATGCTTTCTTCTTCTGTTGCCCGTGCTGCCAAATGCAACTATGACAAAGAGATATCACCGGATAAAATCTCATCAGAAATTGGCTCTTCTACGACTACAACTAAACTTACATCTGCAGCCGAGTCCCTAGGGGGCTACCCCCCCTCATGTGACCTGATAAGACAGTTCAATTACATTTTTATACCTCTTATTACGGGTCTTGTTCACCTACAAACTCTTGTATTATCTATACTTGTTGTACTTGATACAAGTACCACGTACTTGTTATACGTAACACTTAAAACAAATAAAAATGTATTATTTTAAAACAATGCCAGATCAGCATCCCCAGGTTACCCGGGGACGCTTAACTGTCATTAACCTCTTGCCGTCCGCCCGTAGTAAAAAAACGGACGGACGGCACTGCAGCATCTGCGGGTTGCCGTCTCCAGACGGCAATTTTTTTCTGCTCGCGCGCGCCCCCTAAATTGAACAATGACGTCACGGCCGGCTCCGCCCATTTGTTATTCATTGGCCGAGACCTGCTAGAAAACTCTAGCAGGCCCCGGCCAATGGAAACAGTTGGGTGGAGCTATCTGTCACTGCTAGCTCTACCCAATTGTTTCTTTTTTATTCATTTTTCTTCTTTTAAAGAAATCTTTATTTATTTTTTGAAATTTATAGTTATTTTACATTTTAAAAAAAACATTTCTACTTTTTTTTTCTTCTTTTTTCACTGATTTTTTATTCTACTCTGTACCACTGAGGTACCAAGCAGAATAGCCGAGCCGAATGCTGCTCGGCGGCATTCGGCTATTCACTCACTGCCGTTCGGACCCTGCGTACGGCTGATTTCAGCCAATGTACGGCTGAAATTAGCTGTACAAGCCTGAAGTGAATAGCCGAACAGCATTCGGCTCACTTCACTTCGGGTGGGTTATTCACTCGGCTGCCTTCGGCAGCTCTGTGAATAACCCTCTTAATTTCATCCTTCATTTTACAACTGCACACCTTTTGCATCCAAAACATCCTGACTGGGTCCTCGGCCAAATGTGCACACAAGCACCGCAGCCCAAGTCAGAATACGTGGTTGTTCTTTAAGTTCATTGAAATGATATAAAAGGTATAAAAATGTATGCCTAATGTATCACAGAGCATTTTAAAATTGCATATTAATATGCATTAAAAATGGATGCGTTTTTAAATGCAGAAGTATATACTGTATAAGCCCTTAGGTAGGGTTTGCTACTCCTCACACCCACACCATGACTAGCTAAGCCATGCCTTTTAATGTACCTTACCTTTAATGTGCCTTACCTTTTTAATGTATGTGTGCATGGACTATAAAATCATTAAATGTATTTAATGCAACTAGTGCAAGAAGCTAAATGTATTGCTTTACTGCCCATTTACTGGCTGGGCAGGTCCTGGTCTAGGCTGCATTGCTTAGCTAAGGGGTAGTTCTGCAGGGAGGTCCAAGACCTGGCTGTTTTGTGTGGAATAGATTCCTGGATCAAGAGACTGGCTGAATACAATAGCAATTCCCTTGGTAGATAACCCAGGTGAGATATATGCACATTGTGCTGTTTTCCTGGAGTTCAGCTTCAAAGCAGAAGTAACATGACAGTTAAGATTTGCTTCAGCTGGAAGAACTGTAGGAAGAAGTTCTGTATTAAACGATACTGTACATTCCATGATCTGTGTACACTCTTTAATGTGCTCAGTCACAGGACCATTTAGGGAATAGAAAAACATGTAAACAGATTGAAAAGCAACTTGACAACTTTCTTTTATCTTCTGAACACTTTGATCAATAGTCCACTCAGTCCTTACTGGCCTCTTGTGGTTTTCAGGATATTATTTTATTTTACAACAACGGGTTATAGCGTTTTAACCAAAAAACTGTTTAAAAGATGTGATTTTGGTGTGTACAGAAAAGAAAAATGTTCTCCGGAAGGCATTGAAAGCTCCACGGGGACTGAGTTTAAAAATAAAAGGTGGCTAGTCTGATAATTGATCAGATTAAGCAATAAAATGTTCTGTCACATGAATACATTGTTCTGCATTGGAAGCATATGTTGTAGGTATTAAAAAAATATATTTTCCTAGAAAAGGCTACTTTGACAGAATGAGAAGTTCTCCAGGAAAGATCACTGCATGATGACTCATGACACTTCACATCAAAGTCAAAGAAAGGAGACTACAGTCCGATAAACTCCAGTGCAGTAATATACACTTTAAAAAAGGTGTTTGTGAAATTTTCAACTACCCCTACAAGAAAAATCTTTTAGTTGCAAAAACTGTGCAGGTTTTCTTGCATTAACAGCCCATTTCAAATTCCCCCTCCATGGTTTCATGAGATTTAAATCAGAGCTTTCATTAAACCAGTCTATAACCCCCATTTCTTTGCTTCAGATTAATATGTTGAAATCCATTCCTGGCTCACCTGTGTCTTTTGGACAGATGCATTACAATCCCATTAAGCACACTTTGATATGATGCAGGATTCATAATTGCTCAGATATATATAGATCTATATATATATACATATATAAATATATATATAATGCTTATTCATATTTTTATTTCATTAAGTTATTTGCCCCAACCATTTTAAATAACTCGTCCAAGCTCTGCTTACATCTAGGGGTGCAAAAACACTTGCAGATAGTGTGCACAAAATGTTTTAGAATAAGCTTTAAACTGATCATGCTTGGGTGAGCCACAGTGGAAAAGTGTATGAGGTTCTTATGAGAGGGTTCTTATTGGCTTTTTAATCATACGGACTGCTCTAGCCAAGATTGCACATATTTCTCAAGCTTGGCCATTGCTGTGGTTGACCAAAACTGTTGCAAATTATGCTGCCCAGAAATGAGAAGGAAACATTTTGGTTATGGGACCTTAAACCCTTCATAATTTTATTAAAAAGTCCACAACTAGTTCTATTATGACCCCCATTCCCAAAGTCCATTGTGCATAGCTAAAATGTATGTCTATAGCCTATATGTACCTTTACACATGGGTTGCACAAAGTATGCTTCCTGCTGTAGCACCTCATATTATTTTGAAAGTTCTATACATACTTGCAGATAACCCACAAGGAGAAATGATTCTGCAGTGCCTATTCTATGTATTCATCAAAGATTTAGCTGCAGTTTGTAGGCAAATGTGGACATGCCACTAACAGCTTTGATGGCTCCAGAGGGTAAAGATGCCTCTGAAAAAATGTTATCATTTAGTTAATTTGGAAAATATTTATAGGAGGAGTTCAGTGCACATTAGGGAATGTTTCTTTAAAAGAGAGAAAGATGAAAAGCAATTATTAAATGCAAGCTGTAAACAAGAATAATATGTTGGGAGACGTCCCAGGACAATATAAATTGCCTGCAGCTTTTCTATAAATTACAATGGGAAGCTATCGAAGGTTCCTGATTCTTTAAAACAAAGTCATAAGCAGTAAGTAAGATTTATTTGACTTGCCACAAAATTGATGTTCCAGTTAATCGTTATTTTAAATATAGATGCTGTGTCCCACTGGGATACTACCTGTGTATATTGTACCATTTAAAGTAATCTACAGTCAAGTCACTGTGCAATTTTGTTATAAAGTGTTTCCATAGCAATAATTTACTTCCCTGCTTCATTGCTTTTTTGACCGTTAACCAAAAGGAGAGGGACTCACATTAAAGTAGAAGTAATGAAGGACAGGGACCAGATGCTCACACAGTGGTAGTAAAGATGTCCAAAAGGAAAATTTACTGTAGTTCTCAAAAAGAAGATTCCAAAGGGTGTAAAGGGTGCTTACAATGTTTCTCCCCAGTAAAATCACTGTAGTTTCCCAACAGAGGTTCTGTTCTGGAATCAAAAGGTAATGGAGTCCTGGGCATAATATATGAGGTCTTCCGAGCAGAGCAGTGGTAAAAGCCAAAGAATAGAGTTAAGTGTCAGACAACTCCACTCAGAGGGCCCACTAAATGCTACAGGATGTAGCCTGGGGAACCAGCTAAATCTACAGCCTGGAAGCTCACGCTGTTGTGAAAAATGATCTAAGCTCAGAATATGCAACTTAATTTTGTCCTCCACATTTGATATGTAGGCCGCCCACTGTCTAGGTATGGGGCCTTACAAGGGATTAGAGTTTATATATAGAAAGAGAAAAACTTCACACTAAGGGGAAGTAGACGTTTTAAAAGAGGGGAGCAGATCAAGTTTCCAATGAAAAGGGACACATTTTCATTGTTTAAGGTGAATCAGTACTCACTGTAAAGTATACAGTAGAACCTGATGTATGATGTTAAAACTAGGACAACACATATTATTACACATACCTGGATTTGATGTCAGAAACTGACTGAACGAAGCTTTAGACTGTAACGGTAGATGTTGTATGGATAATAGAATTGTAAATTTAAGGGATAGAAGTGGTAGGAAAATCAGGACCGCTACAGAAAAGGAGGCACTTGGCAGGATTTATTATCGCATTTTTATAAGGACTGCCTTACTAGGAAACATGGCATACCAATAAGCTTCAGTAAAGCTAAAGAGCAAAGTTTTAAAGTAACAGTAAATTCAGGAAGTAAACCTTAAAAATACATTCAAGCACCTTAACTATTAACAAAAATGTATCTTATCTGTGTATGACTGTACTGTAGATCCTCCAATCATCTCTGAATTGGTGCTGACACTGTCCTTCCTTCTGGAGGGTGGCTACTTTTCTATCCCATGGTCCTTGTGTATGTTGTAAAGTAGCCACCGGTCCAAGCCTGCTCCCGTGATGGACTACAAGCTCATGTTTAGTTTGCTAATTTGTATTGAACACACAAGGACAATGGGGAACAAAAGTAGCCACCCTCCAGAAGGAAGGACAGTGGCAGCACCAATTTAGAGATGATTTGAGGATCTACAGCCGAGGGATACACAAATAAGATACATTTTTGTTATTAGTTAAGGTACTTGAATGCATTTTTTAGATTTAACTCCTGAATTTAGTGTTACTTTAACACAGCAGCTCCAACCCCCCCACCCCCCAACAAATAAACAAAAACTGCATAATAACAGAAAACACATTACAACAAATAAAGGAAATAAGGATGTGGAATGTAGGGTGTCCTGAACCTGCCATATGGGGGGTTCTCACCATGGCCCCCTGAGCTTTCAATAATAATGCAGAGAATGGCTCAGACATTATCAGCAATGCCATGCATCATTGTGGGCCACCTAGCACTAGCACCAGAGAAGAAACTAAGAGTGGTAGGACCCAGTGAACATCATGTGACTTCAAGCTTGTATAAGCACAACTGATGACAGTCGGGGCCCCCTATGCCAATAACCCTTACAGAGACATTGGAACTTTTTCCGTACATGGCAAAGTGACAGTGTCTTTGAAAAGACCCCACCAAAAATCTTTCCTCCATCATAGCTGGCACCAAAATACCAAATTACAACGTAGCAGTAGATTGATTGGCTGCTAGACCCACGCATGGGAGGAGGTCACATGGTGCCCAATATTTTGCTCTGGTTTAAGTAGAGAGAGGAGCAGTGGGGGAATCACTAGAAAAGTGAGTATCAGTGGGTTCTTACATTGTATAGCCATTCCTATTAGTCAAACTTTCCTATTAAACAAACTATATATATATATAAAAAAAAAAAATGTGAATGCTAGTAATAAGCTTTAAATCAGTAGAGTTTAAGTATTCATGTATAGAAAGACGATTTAATTGCATTGGCTGCATTTGTTTAACTAATGATTTGAAGATGTGTTGGATGAAAGCAATTACATTGTCAGTTTGCTTGAGTTAAGTAGTCGGTAATGAGTTGACAGACTGTGATTGAGCAATTATGTAAATTCTGAAAAAACTAAATGTGTTTTGTTTATTCGTGTATTTCTTTCAGGTTACCTATTAAGGAACTGTCACTGGTTTATTGTTAACGGGAACATAAAAATGTTACCAAAAGTGGATAGCACAAAGATAAGTTTGAGTGTGTCCTTAATTAACCCCACTGGGAAGAATGCTGGAATGAAAAGTATACCCTAATCTTATTATAACGGAAAGTATTTCAATATCATCACAATATCAGCAAAAATCCAGGCAAAAAAGGGAGGGATTAAAAAACAGAATAAGGGGAATTTATCAATACTGGAGCAGACAAAATCTGGATCAGTTGATTTGAAAATGAAAGAGAGAGGCTGATTGATCGCCATCCACAGCTGTTCCAGATGTTGTCTGCTCCAGTTTTGATAAATTCCTCTCTATGTGTCCAAAGCCGAAAACTGAATTTTAAGATTGCCATTAAATGGTATGAAGACCCTGATTGGTTGCTTTGGGTTTCACCTCTTGTTTAGGAGAATGTCTCTTGAAGAAGTTTTGTTGTAAAGATAAATGACCTGGTGTGATCTACTACAGTTACAACAGCTACAACAGTTGGCTCCCAGAATGACTCATTGCTGACAGTTGGATACTAAAGGTTCCCGCACTTCTATGAAGCAAAAAAATAAAATGTCTGTTTTTAAATCCATTCCTTCCTACCTTCTGCACCCTTCTATTGACCAGTAAGAGAGTCCATCACAGTGATAGGCCAATAGGAATATGTGGGGGTGGGGCTTAGTAGCAAGGTTCAATGGTACCCACGAGGTGTTCATGTTTTGCCTGCCAGAACAGCCAAGCAATCAGTTGTAAAAGGAAAAACTGCTGTATATATCAGTATGCTCCCCTGTACTTTATATAAAGTACTGGTTTGTTTGTTTTTTTAACACAATTCACAACAGAATCCCCTTAACTCTAAAAGTGGAAGGCTAAGGATTTGTTTAAATATGCAGCTTTGTCAATCTTAAAAGAAAAAAGAAAAAAACTTTAGCTTCTTCTAACCCATTTCCTCTGGGCCCAGTCTGTCATGGACATACTTTCTGGGAGTATTTCACAAAACAACCTGGGCTCACAATACTCCTGCATGGAGTGTCCATTAGGCGGGAATGCCCACAAAGGAAGGAGTAACATTACATTCTAAGGCTCCATTCACATTATCACTCCTGAGTTTAGATTATTTGTACACAGGGGAAATTATCTGGAAAGTATAAGCAAACTTTATGCTTCCCAGGTCAAGATCTGCATTTTGATGTACCTTCCTTTATATGGTTTTATTTGTATTTGCATGCATTTACATGTGTTTATGTGCAAGTATTTAGCCACATTTAGCATTTCTAATTGCACCCTGGACAATTCTATGTTCTCTAAATGCCGCTAAACTGAACGAACCTGAATGAAGGTAAATGCATAACTTGAATAATACCATTAATCATATGTAATGGGGGCTCTGATATGGGGAAAGTAGCAAGCAGTGAATTTAAAACAATAAAAAGCTAGAGTTAAGATTTCGTTTTCTCTGTTTACCCTCTCCAAATTGCTATATACCCTTACACACTTCTAACTTTGCTTAGAAGCAGGGATTCTTGGCTAGCATTAATTGCAGTACACATGCAAGCTAGTCAGCTGCAGAAAAGAGAAGGTTAGACCTAGCTCTGTAGATCTCTTCCAACTTTCTCAGTTTGGAAGACAGCAAACCATATTGCCACTGTAGGGGAGTGTCATGGTGTAATTCCTCTGTGTCAATGCTAGATGTCCTCCTGTCAGTCAGGAGTGCCCTTAAGGAGGGTAGTGAAAGGCAGGGAGCTGGAGTTTGCAGCTGCCAGTGTGGGACACTGTTGATCTAGATTTCTTATGTGAAGCATGTCCAGGAGGGACCATGCAAGAAGAAATCATTCCCAATAGGGGGAAATGGAAGGACATTCTCCCACTTAAAGGGAGGTAAGCCAGGACATTACTATACCTTCCACAGGGTGCAGGTCACTCTCCAATTCCCTCTCTCTAGCACTCTCTAACACTCCCTTAAGTTCCCTCTCTGAGTTGTTTTCTTGATACCAAGAACTGTTAGAACAGTTGAAGCACTGTGCCACCATTATTAAACATGGCTGATTGTTCACGTAATGTTCATCAGTAAAGTTAACATTCTTTCTAAAGGAGCCTGCCGTGGACTATATTTTATTTTGTACCAACGGAAAGCTAATCTTGGCCATGATGTTATGCCTAGGGAAAGAAGCGGGACCAAATGACCAGAGGAGGGCCTGGTTCCTGGTCAGACCAGGTTAGGTCGCTCACCAGAATGTGCCAAACAGGCTGATGTCTCTGTGTTCTGCCATATGAGGCATGGGAAACCCTGAGAGCTCCATAATAATGAACCACATTGCAACGCAACTCGAGAGCCAGCAGAACACATTAGTTAGGGTGTCAAAGAATTATTGCACACCACATGTTGTTGTCCCATTAACATTGCACCACTATATGTTTATTTCAGTACACTCTGTACATGCAAGTATGGCACATTTACATGTACAGAGAGGACTGGCTTTGAAGCAGCTGACCAGTTCAGTCACATATTGCAATATACTCTGAATATTCTCAGCTCTTTGCCCTGTGCTGTTAAATAAGTACGCACAACAATGTCTGCGCAGCTGGTCAATAGGTAGTACAAACTAGATAAATACTTAGCAAGCACTAATAAAGAATTGAAATCATTTAATGACTACCACAGTTAAATGTATTTCCCAGATGACAGCAGTACATCAAGTGCATCAGCAATCTATGACAATTAACTGTGTGATTTTATAAAGATATTTCTAATCAGCTATTTTAAGTCTATGGAGCATAACAACCAACTCTTGTAATTAAACAATGAGTTGTATTTGTACTCACGATCAAGAATCTGTTTTCTTTTTAATTATAGGTGAAAAAAATAATAATGCATTGTAAGACTTTAAAAGACCCTGACCCTAAGTTATCTGGATTGTATCAATTATTTATAACAGTTTATCACAATCTACTGAAGAGCACCTACCTGCGGTCAGGATAATTGATTATTGTGCACAGAGACTTTTTGCTGATTAATTAGAATGCACACTGGGCACCCACATTGAAATCCTCTTCAATGTATCTCTATCACTGGCTATGGCTGATGTTACTCTGAGAATCAGAATTGTACTGTTCATACTACATAAATGCTGGCAAATCAAAAGAGGTTGCACAATCCGATTGCAAAATGTGTATCAATGCTTAGGCATCTATATATCTATTCAACTGTTACACACTTACATTGCAATTTCACAGTCTCCGGGCAAAAGAAAGTATTGCCCCACACACACACACACACACACACACACACACACACACACACACATACACACACACTGCAAGGGTTAAATGTGTGTCAGTTCTGGGAGTTGAAGAATAAGGAAAAAGTAGTAATACTTACCTTATTGCTTGCACCAGTAGGCCTCCTTTATCTTCATGATCACTCCCATGAAAGATCCTCCTAGTCACACGCCTGCCTCCTCCACATACCATGAAGGGCTGGTAGCCCTGCAATGCATATGATAATGCTGGGGGGCCTACTACAGGCCAAAGTGTCAGGGAAAAGAGAGCGGAGGTAAGGGTAAGTAACACAGCCTCTTTATCTCCCCCCTAGACGTATTGATTATTTAATCCTTGCTGTATGGGTCAGGCCCTATTGCAAGGCTTTTTTCTTTCCACCCTGGAGTTGGGCTTTAAACTAGCAGTACACAATGGTAAAATGATAAGGTGCGGTGGGGGGGGCAAGGGAGCAGGCATTTACCTACTTGCCCGGAGGGGCAAGTAGATTGCACATAAGTCCCCATGCCATCAACCCCCCTGGGCATCGATAGTAGCACATCTGAATTTGGGACCTGTCCGCAATGATCCCCACTGATTTTGGAAGCCCTCTTAAAGCTAGCCATCAATGGTGAAGGATGTGCAGGTTAGTATAAGCAAACCAGAGATTCATGTCCTTACTGATCCATTGCCATGGGGATACCAATTTATTTGCAAGGGTTGTCAAACTGGTAGTTTGGGTGTGCAAAGGGGGTGGGGGTTACCCTTTACTTATTACTTAAATGTACTTAAAACAAGTAAAATAAAAAATACCCTGCAAGTTATATGAAAGCAGGTCTCAAAGAAGATTTCACAGTAAAATGCAGTGAATCACTACCTAACTGTAGAGTGTGTACAATATGAATGTGCCTAACACATGTGCAGTGGGTATGCCAGTCACCAGTCTGTAATGAAGTACAGATGTTGGCCAATGTCAGGAGTGTTCTTGAATCAGCAATTACTTGAAGGTTTAAATGCGCTTTCAAAAATCAGAGAATGCCTCCCTGAAAGTCTATGCATGTACCCTAACATGCTGAAAACAATACATTCCCTCCCATCTATGTGTTCTACCTGCCCCGGAAAATAATGGAAATTCATGATCACACCTCTGCTGCAACAAGGCAAGATGATTTATAAAACTCATACAGGTTGAAAGCCAGAAACTCTCCATGTTTTCCTTTGCCTGAAGTACTTTTGTTATTGTGTTGTTCATTTACTTTTGTTCAATGCAGAAAAAAAGGCAAAACTGCTTTATTTTCTGTTGAGAAACAAATGAATCAACAGCACATCAAAGTATTCAGCCTCGATAATCTTTAATCTTTTTTGCAGTTTTAAGGTATCAATCATTGACCTGATCAAAACAAATTATATGGAAAGTGCAGATTTTGATTTCTGTTCATAGAAATATCTTCAAAAGCAAAAATTGCACAGATGCGTATGTCTTTTCATTACACTCATATACTGTATAGTGTGTGTGTATATATAGATATAATATATA
>NW_017306378.1:2044119-2116029 GCF_000935625.1 Nanorana parkeri
TTATGTGAGCAAAAATTACTGTTCTTTTTATACAATTGGTTTTGCACAGGTTACTTTCGTAATTTGGTCCCATGTTTTGTATGACATAGTTATGATAGGGATGGGGTACCTAGATTATTACTCATTCCAAATATATTATTTTATAATCTTTTTGTAGTGTTTACTTTATTTTGTTGATGTTTTGATAATACAAGTAGCATGTTCATTCAATAACTGTTTATTTGTAACAATACAACTATGTTTACATTTCATCAATATCTTATTTCTTTTATTTCCAGGCAAGGAATTGTTATTTAGAACACAACAGGGTCATGTGGTGAAGCTGAATGTGGAGCGGAATGAGTCAACGTTATTGATAGAGAAGAAGATGTTCGTGAGTATATTTTCTAATATAAGACAGTGGACGCATGAGGCGATCAATGCCAATACTTTTATGCTGACAGACAATATTGGTTGATCACATCAAATGCTGGCAGTACATTAAAAAAAAAAGTTATTTAGCAGTACTCTAAAAAAAAGATATTTAACTCATAGCAACCAATCATGAATGATGTTTATTTTCTCTGTTTCAAAATAATGATGTTGATGGAAAATGTATAGTCTTCGCATGATTGGTCTTTGCTTCTATAGAATTGGGCACAGTTGGACTTATTTATTTGCTGATGCAGATTAATGCATTCTCTATGCAACATCTAGAAACATCATAAAGGCTTTTGTGCAAGTTTCTAGAACATTTATATAAGATGCTGACTTTCACCCATGCTGTACATGGTTCCAGGTACACCACCGCCGGAACCCATTGACAGTTTGAACGCTAACAACTATGTTTGATGAGTAGAAACCAATCATAGCTGCTCCTGCTTGAATGTTCACTGTAGCAGCTAGTGACAGCAATCATTCAGTGTAATTTTACAGAACTGTTACAAAGTTACACTGCTGCAGCCATGATGTGCAAATCTGCAGGAAACCTGTCACTTTCCACATCCTTATTTCCTTTATTTAACAAATGTTCTAATTTGTAGACATGTGCGATTCGGTTCGTTCCGAAATTCGTTTTGGACGAATTTTCGGAAATTCGGAGATTCGGATGCATCCGAATTCCGAATTACAGCTAAGACGAATGCAAACGAATCCGAAATTCCCGTTTTCCCGAAATTCGTTATTGGACGAATTTCTTTGCACCATTGACACCATTTTAATTTGTTCTCTGTTATTATGCAGTTTTTGTTTATGTTTGGTTTTTTTTGGGGGGGTGTGGGGGTGGTTGGAGTTGCTGTGTTAAAGTGACATGGAAACTCTGGAGTTAATTATTTTGCCTTGTATGGAAAAAGTTCCAGTGTCTCTATAAGGAATATTGGCATAGGGGGCCCTGACTGTCATCTGTTGTGCTTACACAAGCTCGAAGTGACAATAAATACAGGAGTTAAATCTAAAAAATGCATTTAGGTACCTTAACTATTAACGCATCTTATTTGTGTATCACTCGGCTGCAGATCCTCAAATCATCTCTGAATTGGTGCTGACACTGTCCTTCCTGTTCCCCATGGTCCCTGTGTGTAGTGTAAAGTAGCCACCACTCCAAGCTCACTCACGTGATAGACTACAAGCTCAATACAAATTACTAAACTAAACATGAGATTATAGTCCATCACAGGAACAAGCTTGGAGTGGTGGTACTTGAATCCATTTTTAAGTTTAACTCCTAAGTTTTTATGTCACTTTAAATCTGAACTCCAGACACATAAAAACCATACTTCATTGGTATATAGGTTCATCAAGTTTTTTTTTATTAGATACATAATCATAGCATTGAAAAACCAGTAGCAGAATAAAACTTCAACTTTGTATCCACAATAACATAGTTTTAAAGCGACTTAAAACTGGGAGTCACTGGTTAAAACTGGGGAACAAAATATATGCTTCTATGTTATCTAAGAAATTTCGACCTCTTGTTTGAACCCAATAGGCATATACCTAAAATGAAAACATATTAACCTGGTTCATAAGGAGTAAATAGTTGCTAGACCTCGAATAGTTAATATGGAAAAAAGGATTGTGAATACAATCTATAACAACCAATCAGAATTAATTTTCCACTGATCTGATGTTAATAAATAGGAGTCTGGTTGGTTGCTGTGAGTTACCACATACTATATTGTCATTATTCTTATCACTACTTTCTTGAATAGTCCTGATAATGTTAATGGTAAGCTGATCTGCAGAAGGGCTTTCTCTGTGTCAAAACAGTAATCGGAATTTTTTCCAAGCGGTTACAATATTTTGCCGGCACTGCTTCTTGTCTGCCTACTATGGCTGGTGTCTGGTCCAGGACTTTAACCCCTTCGTGACGGGAGACGTACACTGTACATCCAGCCAATGGCCCTGTTTGAACAGAGACATGAACTATGGTTCAGCTCCATGATTAAAAGACTGCATGTGCAGCTCCTGTCAGATACAGTAAGTCTCTTGGTTTACTGCCACAGTGATTTGCATTTTAGTCAGGTAATAATGTGATTTGGGGGACTGGGTCAGAGACAAAGCTGGACAGAAAAATAAAATTTTAGGTTAGAAGCTACTCAGTAGGAATTTGCATTGGTTTATTTCTCTGCTGCTCACATGAAATGAGGGAGAAAGAATGACACCAGATACTGTACATAGGGAATGGCTTACTAAAGGCAAAGTGTATTAAAGTAGGATTAACCTATAGTTCCTTTAAACATACAATCATTGGAATGTCTGAAGGTCCTGACCGGAGGTTTGAAATAAATAAAGGATCACTTAAAGAGCAGTTGCAAGAGACAAGTAAAACCAGTCGGTTAAAGAAGAACTCCGGGAAAATCACAAACCTACCCTTGCTGTGAGGCTACCCCCGCACTAAAAGGGTTAAGTGCTCGTTTTGTCTAGGGGGCTTAAATAAAGCAGTTTTACTTACCTGATCCTCAGTTCTGCGGCAGTTCTCTCTCCCAGGGATGTGCGGTCAGGGGAGGCAGGTGAGGCAGAGCCTCACCTAGTTTTATGGAGAAAAAGCTGTCAGCTTCAAGCCTGAAGCTGACAGCTTTTTCTCCATTTAGATCAGGTTCTATCAGGTTACAGAGCAGGGAAATCCTCCCTGAAGTGTAACCTGTCATGGATGGAGAGCTGCCTGTTACTTACAGACAGCGCTGCACCCAGCTTTTGACAGGTAGTTAGGTTGCACAGTAGTGGGCTTTCCCACTGCTTGTGTAACCTAACTACTGAGGCAAGAGCTGTAACAGCCCCTACTCTTTGTTAGAGGCGTGAGCTCTGTGGATGGCTTGGACCAAAAGCCTCACCCGGAACGAGGTACCGCATGTCACTGCTCTCTCCCCCTCTGCTTCAGTGATGAAATGTCCCTCCACACCCTCACATCTGATGCAGGTCTATGGACCTCCATAAGATTTGATAATGCCAAAGGCCCTTAGAACACTGAAGCCCAGAGAAGTAGAGGCTGTGGGGACTGTCAGAATGTTTACGCTGAAAAAAAAAACAGTGTTCAGGATCTAGAATTAAGAACATTCCCTACTCATTTTCATAAATTACCTGATAAGCTGAGTTATTTATTTGCACTAATTTGAAGATGAAATAAAAAGCTATAATATGCAAAAAAATATATATTTATTAACTAAAAATCAGTGCAAAATAATCAAAATATAATTGGTGACAATACATATTAAGAATCAAAATATGCCATAAGATTGATCAGCAAAGATGATAATTAGAAATAAAAACCATAGGATATTGTTCGAATTAGTAATAAAACGTACATATCTCTTGAAATGCAGCTAGTAACACTCTCAGTAGCTCAGCGGGATGTGAGAAAACAATGTGCAGATTCAACACGTGACCTCTCCCAGCAAAATATATATTCAAAGCTCTCAAAGTCCTTTCTGCCCATGAACTAATTTAGAATACTATGCAGAGGTCTAACTAATCAGCCAAGAATCTATCTGAGGTGAAGATAAACTTCCGCTAAGTTATTTTATTTTTATGTATATATCACAAACCAAACCATTGACTAGAAACTAAAATCAATTTCTAGTCAATGGTCTGCTTCGAGGAGACTCCAATGAGAATCCCCCCCAAAAATTGAAATGAAGACAAAATTTACTGCAGCTAAAATGACTTTAAATCAATTCCGATGCTAGTAATAACTGACTGGTTAGACTAAATGGTTTAGTTAGATATACACGGCTAGTATAACCTGCCTACAGATAAATGCAAAGTTATACCTTACCACTACTCTGGAGATTCTTTGGTATCAGTGATGTCAGCTTTGTGTCAGTATAAGGACTGGAGATGTTTTGCAACCTCTCAGTCAGCTTCTGATCAGCTCCCTACTGTGTATGTGTCCGTGTGTTGTATGTGTCAGTTTTTCTCTCCCCCTCTCCCAAACTCTCTCAACTTTTATCACCTAAAAACCCGGGAGAGCCACGCTTATCTCACTTAATTATGACGTCACGGCCCAGATCATCTTACTGCAAAATTATCCCCGCAATTATCTTAAGAGGGCAATGTTGGACTAGGAATAATTTTGGATTTTTCCTTAAAATTCCTATATTATGTCTTGAGTTGACCTCTGAGATTCAGCTTGTATAGAGCTATAAATATTAGATATGCTAGCTATCTTGACAAAACTTGCCAGACATTTTGGAGACTAGTGTCTCTTTAAAAGATATATTGTTTGAGAAAGTTAGAGAGAGTTTGAAAAAATATATCTTTCAGACATGCAACGAGGATGAGGTCATTTGTACTGAGAGATTGTAGTTACCTAAATTATTTCACTGATTACAGACAAAATAATAATGTACTTAATATAATTATTTGTAATTTCGAAAACACCATATTAATAATACATATTAATATATGTCAATAAGTAAAACCAAATAATATAAGGTATATATTAAGCAAATATTTAGATGCTTAATTTAATAAAAAATAATACAATTGAATATGGCATTAAAAAATATATAATTACTAAATTAAGCAAATATTTAGATGCTTAATTTAATAAAAAATAATACAATTGAAATTATTGGTTATACCATTCCTATCAAAAGTTAATAATGCATACAAGATATCTTTTAATGTGAGCTCTTTTTCCTATTTTGAAAAGATGAAAAAAACACTATGGTGAATTGTTATTTGTCCTTTGTAAAGCTTGAGACATGGCATCTCCATTAATCTTACAGTCTAACACAGTCTAGTACCATGGTCAGTCCTTATCTCGTCATCGTTGTCTGGTACACCCACAATTTACAACCTAGGAATCTATGCTGTAAGAGCCCTAGAACTGCTGATGAACATTCTATTGTCCAGAAACCATATACTCAAGTTCACCTTATATACTGATAGAATATTAAGAACAAAATGGCTTCCAGTATGCCCATGTTACATTATGTAGAGATGATAAGTTCAGACATTACAGTTTAATTCCGTAAGCGCTGAATGGTTCTTAGTGTGAGTTCTCTGCAAACCATTGCAATCAGACTTTGCAGAGCTCCTCAAATGTGAGGTACTTTCTTACCATGCTTTGTTCCTCATTGTGTCTCTGTGTGAAGATGACCATCTTGGTTGAGACAGGTCTTTGCTTCCTCATGTCAGAGTGTCCAGCAAAGAGAACAGTGGGCAGTACAATATTGACCGCCAAATCTCCTGAGACTAGCAGTCAGTGGCAGCAGTGCCTTAGATCTCACAATGCAGAAAAACGGCTATGGGGTTACATGTGTCTAGGCACCCTCACATACCAGGAAGTGCTCTGCTATTTTTCAGGAGGTATTTAAGACAAACGATAAATGTAAAGGTCATGTACAATTAACATTTCTTAATGCTAAAACATAGCAAACCTTCAGTTTTTGAGTTCACTTCCACTTTAACCTTTCAAGACAGGTCTAAATCTGATCAGTGGCTCAGATGCAGTAAATAAAGATGCTTTAATGCAACAGATGTATGTATCTAATAGACATCACTGTCCTGCATGTGGCAAAGGAGAAATATGAGATGAGTGGAATTCATTCATGCCAATAGTTAGAGCTAACGTGTAACACTGCAGCTGTTACGCATGGGCTCTATAGATCGAAAACTGAGTGTTGACTGTCAGTCATCGCTCCCCACAGGGATTACCCCCTCCCCTTTCCATTCCTCCAGCACTGGCTGGAGGGAAAGATGGGGTAGTGTGCGGGCACAGCTAGCTCTGGCTCTAGAGAGGCAGGTAGCGGGGTGGATCCCATCAATATTTTTGGGATCCTTCCGGGCTGCAGTGCGGTTCTGTGCTGTCAGCATATAGTAGACATGGGCGATTAGTTTTGTTACGAATCGAAATTCGTACGAATTTTCCTGAAATTCATAGATTCGTAAGCATACGAAATCCGAATGGCAGTTTCCGAATTCATATCCGAAATACGAAATTCCGTTAACGAATTTCGGATCCGAATTTCTTTGAAACAGGAACTAATATTACCCCTGTAAATGAGGTTGAACAACATGACAATATTTTTTTTTAAATACGAAATACGGATCCGCTGCTGCTGAGGGTTGCATTACAATACACAGGCAGGAACTACGAAATTCCGTTGACGTATTTTCGTTCCATTACGAACATTCGTTATATTGAAGGTAAAAAGCAAAGTACATTTATATTGGAGTTGATGGTAGTTTTTTTTAAAGTCCGAAATACGGAATTCGGAATACGGAATCCATTAACGGAATTCGTATTTCGTTTTGGTTGACCAATCAGAGGTTCTCTTTTTCGTTCCATTACGAACATTCGTTATATTGAAGGTAAAAAGCAAAGTACATTTATATTGGAGTTGATGGTAGTTTTTTTTAAAGTCCGAAATATGGAATTCGGAATACGGAATTCGTATTTCGGATAAAAAAACAACTACCACATCAACTCCAATATTAACAAAGGTATTTTTGCTTTTTAACTTCATCATAACGAATGTTCGTAAAGTTACGAAAATGTGCCGAAATTAATGGAAATACGTATTTCGTACGAATCCGAATTGAGTTTCGGATACGAATTCCGAAATACGAAATAATGGATATTACGAAACGGAACGAAACGGAACAAATTTTTTGACGGCGCACAAGTCTAGCATATAGTGGGCAATACACTAATAAATGTCCTCCTGTTAGCCAAAAGTGAACTATGGCCAAAAAAAAACGTCTGGCTCTTTTAAGGTGCTTGTGCATTAAAAGTTGTCAGGCCAAATGTGTTCTTAGGGTTACAGTGTATTGCCTACAGTGAAAATCTAAAATGGACATAGACAACATCAACAAAAAAAAAGCCTGAAAGACATTTAAACCCTTTCCCACTTTGTCAATACATTGGCTAGAAGTCTGAATCAATATATTATACATTCATTTCTTTTATTTAATCAAGAATATAAAATCATTTCACTAACAATTTTACATAAGGGGGTCTATGTGCTTCTTAAGAAGCACATGTAAAAATACATTTTTACAGCATCACAATCCAAGCTCGATCATTTTGTGGTCCCTAGGCATCTTTTCCTGGAATACCTGAGAAAATAGCATACTCAGCGGACACCTGTTGCAGTGACAACTGTCAAATGTGAGATTTCCCCTAACATCCTGTCATATCCTTGGGGCAGAAAGTAAAAGGATGTCCAAAGCCTTCCCCATTACATAAAAACGTTTAGATGGAGTTTCACTTGACATATCACTTTGATCTTAATTAACCTTCATTTTATAAACTGTAAGTACAATTCTGCCTAATGGTAACCCACCAATATAAATTGGGAATAGGTTACCACAGCATTAAAATGCATATGTTGTGTATATATTTTCCCGAAACACAGATTGTTTAGAAACATCTGGATGTCTTTTATTCCCATAGAAACCAGTTTCTTTAACTTTACTGGCAAGACAATTTGCTGTAAATGCTGTTTCCAAGTTTCAGATTTCTATTTCTGACAATGTTAAAAATGTTTTCTTGCCATTTATTGCCACGTATATGTGTTTAACCTTAAGTATTGGCTTTCATGTGTTCTTCTCTCCAAGAGCAAACTTCTTAACAATAATAACCTTGAGAACATTTTACACTAATCTTGCATGTCCTTAAGACTGCTCACAGTATTTTCATCCAAAATCACAATATGCAGTAAGAATAAATGATATGACTAGAGCATCTGTCCTTCATATTTCTCACCTTTTCACGCACACCGAGTCTCATAAGCTGTAATTTAACATCTCTTTAAAACACAATTAACCAGCAACTTGGGCTCTAAAAAGAGATGCACAGGAGCAATCACTGCTAGCTAGAAAGTATTACAGCAAATATGTAAATATATATAGTCTACTTATTAAGGAAGGATGGAACACTGATGTTAGTAAAGCAAACAGGCTTTTTAAGGGGAAGCTACACTGGCTTTGGGTGATGTTTAGGTTTATTATTTTACTATATTTACCATATATATTGTGAGAACTCACCTCAATCAGTAGAACATTAACCCCATCGCGACCAATGACGTACTGAAGTGGGCCTGTTTAAACAGATTGGAACTCGGCTTTACAATAGAAGCGGTTCTGGTAGCTCACCTGCCGCCAGATCACTCTATGGGCCGGTAAAGTGACTTTACCGGCCCATTACCTTAAAAAGGACTTTTTAAGGTAATGGGTCACCACCAATATTCTATCACATGGGGAGGCTTATAAGCCCCCCTATGTGATAGCAAATAAAGTACAGTTAAAAAAATAATTCTAGGACCAATATTTACCAGTATCTCTAAACTGATGACCTGTAGCAGCTTTTAAAACATCATATATGGACTTTTTGGGGTGTTGAATGTGGTCACCGTTTCACAGACGTACGCATTTTTTAACCTGGGCATGTTGGGTATCTATTTACTCATCATAACCTCATCTTCTATATTTTACAAAGAATGTGTATTTTATAGTATTACAATTTATCTTAAGTGCATTTTTCACTAAATATTTGGGTTTGATAATATAATGTAACATACATATTTGCAACTGCATTATATCATGTTTGCAAAAAACAAAAAAAAAGGCCTTGGCAGAGAAAGGGTCCTAATGGGGTTAAGGACACTTCCATTCACTTAAATCTTCTTTTCAGAGCTTTTTTGCCCACTTTTAGTGACACAAAAATTTAATAAGTCCACACAGGTTTTCCCTCGCATCGGTTTTCCAACATAATGTGCACACAGTACTTGCAAAAAGAACACAAATTCAGAATCTTGGCTTTTTTGACCCATTGGTCCTCTGTCTTTGTTTCTTTTTCAGACTAGTCCCAATGGTTTCTCTCTCACAGTCACACATGTTCTTTATTCAACTTACTTGCCACACAGGCTGGTTTTCCCAACAACTTTCCACACAGGCTGGTTCCAGGTTGGAGCCTTCCTGACTCCTGGGCAGAGACCTCCCCAGTTTCCCAGGTGGAACAACTCACTTAGCAGGTTGGGAGATCTTATAGAGGCCCTAATCAGCCAGCATGCTTCAGCCGGGCCTGTTACCAACAAGTCTCCAGCCCCCTCAGTACTTAGCCCTAGAGGAAGAACTGCAGTATTACAACTAAATCTGGACCATACATATCTGCCATCTATTAAAATAATAACTGATGATCCTACCAAGAAGGGTCTTGTTTAGTCACCTTTTATGGTTGACAACTGTCTCTCAGTTGTGCCCCTGTGTTGTCACCCTGTAACCACAGCTGGCTTTGACACTATTTGTCAACCTTTTGGTCGCTTCTTATGTCCAGCTTGGGTGTATCTTTTGAAGGAGCATCTTAGGTGGCATCTATCTTGGGGCACTTGAGACCACAGGATCATTGCTCCTCCCTCTTACCATCAGTGTGGTCACATCATGTTCTCTACAGAATAAAACTTTACATCCTTTCCTTTATATGCTGTTTGTATTTCTAGATTTTTTTAATGGAAACTAAAGACATGTTTTTCTTATTTTTGCTTTTGTTAAATTTTAGGGGAAAACTTGTACTTTGTTCTTTAAAAAAAATAAAACACCTATACTGGACACAAGTTTATGAAAGGACCAGGAGGAACTTTCATGTGTTTTTGTCTGATCTATGAGAGGGCAGCTGTTTAGACTATGCACAAGGGTCCTGTGGCTTTCCTTTATTTCTCTGGTGCCCGGGGCTCAGAACTAGTTACACAGATGTTTGTATGGAAAAAGCTGCAGGAAGTGTTTTTCTTTTGATGTACTGGTGACCTATTTTACCAATAATCCTTTGGCAAACAGAAATGTTTCTTCCTGATATCTATTGCAAAGAACATTTGAAGAGAAGTTGATGACTCTTTTAGGGCCCTATGATTCAAGAAATGCTTGTGTATTGCAATATTGCTTTGTTACATCTACCAACAAGTACCAGGACTATCTGTCAATGAGGACTTCCAAATATTCAGCCCAGTGAAATGGAGCATGGAAATCAATAGCGGTATTACCTCTATTACATTACATTAGGCAAGTCTGACATTTTCAATGTCTCCCTACAGGCAACGCAGTATTGTATTCTTGTATGGAATACAGCATTGTGTTGTGTTTTCTGCCTGTTGATCTATCAAGGAGAACATTTTACCTCTTGTAATCTCTCCATGTTTGGAATACCTTGATAGCCGCTGTGTACCGGGAATTACACTTGCTGTGCTAGCAAAGTTTACATTCTGCTTCTGCCAACCATAACAATTGCGCTGCGTTTTTTAAAATCCTTAAATCCCTGTATTTGTACAGTCCTCGGCTAAAGTGTGAAGCATCCTATTCTATCAGAGAGCTGAAATGATATTTTGCACATTTCTGTCCCTTGGATAATACTTCTGATATGACATTTCTGGAGTTTCCAGACAGAAAATCCTTGCTGTTTGCTTCTTTGAAACTCATCAGATCCCTCACTATACAATCTGTACTTGAAGTACTTAAAGTTTTTTTTTTTCATACATCCAATTCGAAAACCTGCCTCTAATAATAAGTAAACCCTATGGATGAATATATTTTTTTCAGTACTCCCCGTCATTGGTCCTGGCAACCCCTTAAAAGAGAATTACAGATTATATTTCAACGTCTTAAAGAGACATCACTTTACCCATTTGAAGCCCATCTCCGACCCAAGTATACTCACCTTTACAGCCAGGGCAGAATGAGGTACCTAGGGCCCTCTGGAGAAAGTAAGAGTGGAAGCCCACCTTACAGCGGTGCACAGCGCTCCATTGCAAATAAAGGACGTGGGTAGCTATGAGTGGGGTGTGGGAATATTTTTAGGGGCATGGTTTAATGGTGACATTTCTACATATTGTTCTATGCCACCATAGTACACTATATCATTAAATTACAACACATTATATCAAGCCATAACAGCAAATTATATTATGACACTGTAGGAAATTGCACAAAGCAGTTACAGCAAATGATATCAAGCTACAGCAACAGTTATATTATCCAGCGAGAGCATATCACACCACAACTGCAATTACATCAGCCAGCATGAGCTTAACAAACTGCAATAACACATTATACAATGCTAACATAGTCATTTTAAATCAAGTGACAACATCACAAATACATATCTTCTCACTTTATCATTTAAGAATGGGGGACAGAGTGCAAAGATGAAATGTGGCACACATTCATATGCAACAGCATCGTTGAGGACCTTGCTGGATTACGCTTGTAGCTTGGGCAGATGTCTGGAACTTTTAATTATACAAAATGTTTTGTAGACATGACCCCCTCCGCAGCTGCTGAATTTTCACAGCCTCCCCTAGCCTTCCTAATTGTGACCTGCAGTACACTGCACCCAGACACTCACCCGTGCACTGGGTAGAGAGGTTTGTGGGTAGAGGATACCCTAAAAAATCTGCAAAAATCCATCAGATCAGTGAACTTTTTAGGTCTATTCATCTTTTGACCTCTGCCAAAGGTCAGCTGTAGAACTGTTTGGACCTTTGCCACAGATCAATATAGATTTTGTAGGCCCAGATGGTAGGTTAACTTTTAGTTTCTTAAGCCTTCGCCACAGGCCAGTTGAGGACCATTTAGAGGGCCCCTGCCAGAGGCCAGTTTAAAGCACGTTATGCCCAGCCAGACAGCAAGGAGAATAAACACTCTTTACTTGGCTCTGGCTGTTGTCAGTCCAATCCTTCATTCTCATCATTTTCAAGCCAAGGGGGTCGTGTCTGCCCCTAAAATGCGCTTGCTGTTTCATCAACACAATTATTATTGTATATCAACACTACTCTTTATGGACTCTGACATACGCTTTGGTCTGGCACTATTTTGTTTTCTGTCCCTGAGTTGCTCTCAGTATCACCTAGACTGTACGTCATTGAGCTGTCCATAGGCTAATGAGATACCTAAAAAGCAAGTTAGTTCTATCATGCAGGTTAGCAAGAGACTCTTTCCAGCATCTCTAAAATAGTCTCATAATTTGAAGTCCTCCAGGCAAGGGGCCTGGAAGGCAAAGACTGGATCCTGTCACACTTACATCCTCACCAGGCAGAGCCTGGGAGACAAGGGCCCTAGAAGGTCTCTCCAAACATTTATTCTCGACCCTAATTCGCATTATAAACTGCTTAAAATATGAGATATGCAGTAGATCTATATCTCTTACTTATGAAGGACACAGTATCCTAATATATTATTCTTAGCCTAAAATATATCTAAACCCAAGAACAAAATTGGTATATATTACATCTAACCAGTCCTTAGATGTGTTTTCTATTTTCAAGCTGATAGAAATCCAGTATCCTAGTAATTTCCTCTGTACTCAAACAATGTTATCGGCTATCCTAGCTATCTTCTGTGAATTACACAACCACCCCTACCTATGTATTGAAGGAGAGGGAAGGTGTTTGTAGTCCAAAATAGGAGAGAGCCTAGGGTGACAATGCTGCTCCTCTGTAGATAGAATGTGGTGACTAATTGTTGTCAACTTCCAACAGGAAGTTTGTTGCTGGCAGGATTAAAAGGTGAAATTAAAGGGGAAACAATTGCCTTTAGAAAGCAAATTATTGCAGCCACTACATCATAGGACTGATTACCTGCAAAATATTACATTTTAGTTTTTTTGGCTACGAATACACTTTAATGTAATATTGTTTTTATTACCAGCTAAAGATGGGCTGGCATTTAAAAAATCCAGTGGTTTGATGTACTGCAACTGCACATGCAGCGTACCCTTTGTATGTGCATCGTTTTTTTATCTTTAAAAAGAAATTCTAAAAGGTCCAATCTATAGATCTAGTCTGATTCACAAATATGCAGGTTCCAGCACTCGGACTGATCCAGATCATATCTGAGTTCATTTGATCTGGTTCATGCATCTCCATGACTGCAATAGACAGCCTACGATTGAGAAGTCATCCCCATACCATGGCATTCTGCAATCTCGGCTACAAAGGTGATTCCCTATTATGTCTTTGACATTATACAGTATATTTCGGTGTTTGCAAAATTCATCTGTAATTCCTTCTGTCAGAACTATCAACTCCCATAGCTCCTGTGTATTTCACCTGTCAAACTAGCATAGATGTTCCAGCAAGCACAACAGATGCAGCCTCAGAGTCAAACACGGGAAATCTGTGCGGATTAAATAAATGCAAAGCGCTTTTTAAAACTGTAACAATAAGCATTGCCGAGCTCTAGAACTCTCAATCTTTATTGCTCCCAGTAACATACCATTTCATTATAACTGTAGCAGCTGTAAAGCGAGCCAAGGGTATTCCTATGCTAATAGGAAAGGAATTCTCCATAACAAGAAGTTTCCAGGAAGTTAACACTAACAAATCCTATTTTTCAAGCCATACTCAATAGCCAGAGTATGCTTTATATTTATTCCTCCGTGAATATTTAAGTTCAAACTATTTAACTTTTTTTCTTGTAACCCGCTATGACTGATTTTTGGAAACAGCAAATGAAGGAATTGTCTGTGGCATTCAACCATTTTATTTAAAATAAAATTGACCCATTGGAGGCTTCATTTAAACATGAACATTTTTCAGTTTTATTTCACAGTACAGGTGATTACCACTCTTGCCCTTTCATAAGGCTCATAGGTTAAGTATTTATAAAGCCAAAACATTTTTTAGTTGTGCATAGAGTGGGGAATGGTTAAAGACCCGTACAGTTTAATTTTTTATGGGTGGGGGTGGATTCCCTTTGCTTCATGTGAAGGAGACATAATAGGACATAACAGGTGTCACCCCCTGGAACATTTTCCCTTCTGTAACTATGACCATAAGTTTGGATTTCCCATCATGTTCTAAACCTGCTAATAATTGTCAGCAATAAAAATCTGACAGAGGTCTCCAGATTTTCAAAACTAAACAAAAACGTTTGTGTGAGGTGGCAGCTGGGATATTAGGGTTTGCATGTGTTTTTGATTGTTTCCTGTGTCTGGATTGGAGGATTTTGGGTACTCTTTATAAGTTGCCAGTGTGCTGGCCAGTTTCTGAGGAGGAGTGGTGTGCAGTGATTCCTTGAACATCGTCCTGGCTCCCTCATTCCTGTACCCTCTGTAACGTCTTCCATGACAGCTTTGATACACTTTAAAAGAGAATAACACACATGTGTCCTTTTATTTTATATGCTTCCCACAAAGTTGTCACTAAGATGTCATCACAGGTGATAGTATGCAGCTTGCAAACTTCACATATTCCAAGAAGTCTCAGAGTAGTAGGATGAATCCATCACGTCTGTTTTAAGGAAATAGTGAACTTCACTTAAAAAATGATTCAGTTCCTCCTACCTATCTCCTCAACCTGATCTTATCTACAACCTTTTCCCACCAAGCAGCTGCTTACCTCTCCCTGACAGTCTTGTCTCGTGTTTACCTCCACTGGCCCAAAATCTTCTGTGGCACTGCCTGCCCTGTGCAGTAACTCCCCATACACATGGTTAAAGTGGACTGTTTTAGGCAAATCAAACGTGTCCTCTAAATTGTATTGCCTCCTAAACCAAAATTTTAACCACTGACTTGGTAAAATCCAATTACCAGCACCAGTTATTTTTTAAAGAGCATTATCTGCATTATATATTAAAATTTAACAAGGGGAGAAAAACCTTTACAATGGTAGTGGCAGGTGGAAGGAGCAGCGAACTTAGGAGTAGAGGTCCTGCCACCAAAGTTGCTGGAAGGCAGAAGATGAAACTGGATGATTCAACCCACCAGCATCTATTCAAAATAAAAATATCAATTTCACATGGACTGACTTTAAAACAACACCTACACTTTCCTGTTATTCCAATTCTTTTATGTGTTTTATGCAGTGGCGGAACTACCACCACAGCGGCCGATGCGGTCGCTATGGGGCCCGCGGAACTGGGGGGGGCCCGGATCCCTGCTGCTCTCCCCCACTTGTATGGGCTGAGGCAGTGGGGATCCGGAAAAAAATGGAACAGTTTGTGAATGAATGGGAAGCCTCAGTACTGGGTGCTTCCCATTCACTGAGTGCTGAGGCTGCAGAAAAGGACATTGAGGACTCTGTGTCCCCAATGTCTTTTTCTATTTCAAAAGGGAAATGTCAGGGGTCTATTTAGACCCCTAATATTTTCCTGACGTGATGCATTGTCGTGCATTGTGATACCTTGTGTTGTAATTAAATATACGCCTGTATCATTTTATCACAACACAAACACCAACACAGCGCAAAAACCATTTATAACATACATCGCTTATTTACAGTTTAGCATTCCTTCATTTTTTTATAATCCCCCTTTCCTCAGCCTCTCATTGGTGTGGCAGTAAAAGTATAAAAGTAAAGTGTTAGGCCTCATTCAGGCGCCATTCACACCAGGGCGGAAGCGTTTCACTGTGGCTTCCGCACGATTTTTGAAAGAGCATTTTTGGCTGTTTGTAATCAGAGCTGAAACGCAATTAAAAGCACTCAAAAAGTTGCTAGTTACGCCCCTTGTTTTTTGTACCAGCATTCTTCACAGATACAGTAAGAGAAGGATGGAGGATCATAGCCTACATATTGATATTATTACGGTCTAGCAGGTATTTTCTTATTTTATGCTATAGTTTTTCAAACAATATTGCTAACACATTTCTGTACACAAAATCCCATACTCACAGCAGCATAAGTCATGTTGATTGAACTAGTCTATCAGATAATGTATTAGGGAGCAAAAAGAGCAAGATGCGAGGCTTTCAATAACATCCGGAGAAAAAATCCTCAAGTAAGACTGTTCATTTACTAGCTAAATGTGTATAGAATACTCTCTAGGTAGCCGAGTGTATGAGCCACATAACATGCATAATTGAAATTATATTGCCTACAGCACTCACACATTTCCAAATGCATTTGAAAACTAGAGTCCTGATTATGCGGAGCAGATTAATTTCACAAACCTTTGTGTTCCTCCAAATCCATCCTTTATGTAAAATACCCAAGCAAATATTGTATTTATTTATTTATTTTTAGCATGTAAGAATATTATATGTCATGTGTCTTACCTTGACTGACAAAGATTAATAACACTGCAGAGCAGACACACAGCAAAGTAATTGCTGACCTGGCAAATCTGTTTAGTACCAAGTACATAGACCTAAGAATGAGGAAAATAACCCATGTGAAGGAACTGTCAGGTCCTAATCATGTGTATAGAAGTGAATTTGCATCTACAGATGCTCTTTGGGATTATAACATCAGGATACATAATAACATTTTTGCAAGCCGTGTTATATTAGTTTATGTTTTAATTACTAATTTACCTCAAATGATTTGTACGGCCTTGTACACATGGGCTTTGTTTTATTTTAGTTTGTAAACGCTTGTCTAAAAAGATCATCCCCACACCTAGCTAACATACAAGGTCGTGAGTATATACCAGCGTATATATGACTACATCATACCCCAGGATACCCCCCACTCATAACCATTCCCTCCCGCTTCCTCCGAAACTGGGGTAACTTGTCAATATAATTTCAACTAGTGATCTGATAATATAAGATCACCCGTTTGTAGAATATGTGAACTTTTGCTTTCAATGTTTGATTTGAATTGTAGTATAAGATCTTATATTATACAAAGATGGAAATAATCAGGGAGCCGGCTGGCAACCTGTCTGTATGCGTATATGCTTGATATATTTTATCTAACAGTTGCATTTTATATTGTATTTTATAAAACCCAATAAAGATTTACATGCTTAAAAAAAAAAAAAAGATCATCAAATTGGGAAAGCATTTACAAAGTATTTCTTTGTTCCTGAAGCTCTTAAAGTACCCTATAGCTCCAGACTGCACATGCTGAATATAGATTTTAAATTGGAACTATAGTGATTTATGATTAATTGTATTATTTTTTAAATCTTAGGATTTTGGTGGGATCCCTATACATAGAAGATAATAGATGTCCCCCTTCCTTTCAGACACTCTAAGGTTGATTTACCAAAAGGCAAATAGGTAATTCAAGGTCATTTGCACTTTGCAAGGGAATTTAGCCTTAGCTTAGAGAATGTGGTGGATATTTAATTGCAAAGAATACCAAAACATTAGCAAGGAAAATTAAAAAAACAATTTTTCCTTCAATGTGATTGGAAGATGGAAGTCATCAAAGCTTCAACTTATTCATTAAAATTCCCTTGCAAAGTGATCAGTCTATTTGCCTTAAGTAATCCAACCCCTCTGTCTCTGAATAAATCTCATTTCAGACACTCAATATTTGACTGTAACCCCTTTCAGGCAGAATATCTCTAAATTAAACTCCTTTCAGACACTCTGTCGCTCAGTGAAACCCCCTTTAAGTAGTCTGTCTCTGAATGAAGTCATTTTTAAGAAAGTCTGTCTCTGAAAGAATCTCCTGTTAGACAATCCAGGGTTGATGTACCAAAGGCAAATAGGCTGTTAACTTTGCAAGGGAATTTGCACTATGCAGGGGAAATTTCCCTTAGTTTAGTGATGAGTGGAAACTCCACTTTGTAAAGAATACCCAATGATGTGCAAGTACATTTTTTTTAAAAACAGTATTTTTTTCTTGAACATGATTGGGAGATGGAAGTCAGCAAAGCTTACCCTCATTCACTAAACTAAGGGCAAACTACCCTTGCTAAGTACAAATTCCCTTACAAAGTGTACAGCCTAGTTGCCTTTAGTAAATCAACCCCTCTGTCTCTGACCAAAACCCCCAATAGCACGCTCCATACATTACATAGTACACATAATACTTCATCCTACAATGTATTACTCAATAGCCATGCCCAGTGCTGGGCTAGAACTCCTGTATTGGAGGTGATAGGGTCAATAAAGAGAACCTGTCACATCCAAATGCTATCACACAGGGGCTTGTTAGCTCCTGTGTGATAGCAATAAAGTTAATTTTATCACTACACTATTTTTAAAGAGGCTCTGTCAGGTCTTTAAAGGGGTTAAATATGGGCTTCAAAAGAAGACATCATATATATCACCAGTGACCCATTTCTCCTACTTTCAGCTCTATAGCCTCAAAAAGCTTCTTCGGGACTCCCCACTTCCAGCAGTGCTGAATGCCTGTGTCCCGGTCACTCACACGGTGGTTCCCTCCTTTGACCCCTTATGTCACTGCAGGACTCAGTGGGGGCCAGGGGAAGGAACGGACATATGAATAGATAAGAGGCAGGAGAAATGGAGCACTGGAGAGGTTTGTATCCATTTGAATATGACTTGCAAGATTTCAGAAATAATGCATGTACTTTAAGTAATACATTTAAATAGTGTGTATGTGTTTGCAAGTACATATTTTAGCCTTCCAGACAGAAACACAAAATGAACTTTTCTTATAATAGAAGATCAAATGAGAGACTTCCATTATTCTTATTATACGAACAGCATGAGTCAGGAAGATCAGCACTTAAAGTTTAATTATAGTCCACCCTGACATATACATAATAAAGAAGAAGAATCACATCACGGATGCTCATTAAGGACTCAGAGGATTTTACTGCAAACACCATTACTATCTTGTGAAGCTTATTATGTGTTTGTATCGGCTGTGCATGAATTCTCAATACCTAAACATCTGGTTTTGTTATTGGTATTAAAATAGTTTTGCATATGGGGAGAAAGTAAAAAGTAGCTGTGAGTACCTATTATTTTCTGTTGAACATTTATAATGTATAACGTATAGTATGTGGAACCCTCAGCTGAAGGTACACTCTAGGTCAGGGGTAGGAAAATGTCAGCCCTCCAACTGTGGGGCAACTACAAATCCCCTGAGGCATTGCAAGACTCTGACAGCCATAGGCATGATTCCCAGAGGCAGATGTATGATGTGATTTCTATTTTCACCATGGCTAGAGCACCAGAAATGTGCATTTCAAGGAAACCTGCCATGAGAGAAACATGGAGGCTGCCAATGCTGTCCTCTCCTTCTTAAAATGCTTGTTACCGCACTGTCATGCTGAACCTTTCGGTTCACCACTTTAAGTCGTTGACCCGGACAAAGAATGTTGGACTTTTGTCTGGTATTCCTGATCTGCATACTTGTCCCAGTCAATGGGTCAGCCTAACAGAGAGGCAACTAACATTTTTAAAAGCTCAGAATTGACAGAAATTGTACTATAATTCGCTCAAAACAAGTTTACTTTAAAGCCAAATTTCAGGTAGTAAAAAACATCCTTAGGTCTCGTTGCAATACTCACCTTCTGTTCAGTGCTGCCCCCTTCCAAAAGTCCTCTCCTCCTCTAGATGGTGATCATTCAGCCCATTTCAAGCCCAGGCTGTCCTAGAAAAAACCTCTGGGGGTGCACCATCACACTCGCCTGGGCAACAATATGCACAGAGCATAGCTTACACATCATTATGTGAATTTTGTGCTGCAGTAGGGACCGCCACTGCCGTAGCAGAAGATCATCAAATGGCACCAAACTGACCATAAAAAAAACCTGGAATTGTAGTATGTATTTGGTGACTTTCATAAAAAAATATACATGCAGGAGGGTGGTGGGAGGGCTAAGTCGTGGGAGGTCAAAGATGGGCTTCAAAGTAACTCAAGTGACACAATCTAAAGATTAGACTTAATTGTCAATTCCACTTCATCCTGTATTACAGTTATTCTATATATACTGTAGAGTAATGGTTGTAGCTGCAAAGCCATATGTACTAGTGTGCATGTGGTTAACAAGTTAGAACTTCAGAGAGCATGGCAAGTTTCAGGCAAAGTAAGTCTTTAGAGCAGAAGCAACCTTGTTGAAGAAATAGTTATGGGCTGGTATCCTTCATCAGGACTGAGGGTACACAACATGTCTCTGAAAGGAACTGGAATCAACTAACACAGTAAGAATGTAAATATCCAGGCTACAGTATGTACCATAACGCTATAAAGCCTATAAGTGTGTTACCCCCATTGACGTGATTAGTATTAATTCATTGTTCACTCAACCATGAGTCATGACACCATGGACCCAAATCCATTTCTATTATAGGGCTAAATTATCATTGCATTTTAAACAACACCTTACTATGACAACGCAATATGAGGATCTCACATTTACTTTAGCTTCTATCAAATGTATCATTCCACCTACACAGAAAGAGCAGTAATTTACATCTAATTATATAAATCAAGTATAAAACTTACAACAGCCAGTAGTGCTAAGCACCAGGGAGGCAGGTGAAATCATGAACCAATATTACTATACAGAGGCATCCAAATTGGTAGTAAAGAGTTTGAGCCTAATGCAAGTCACTTTAAAGGAGAACTATGAGGTGAGTGCTTTTCACTCACCTCATAGTTCTAGCCAACCTGTGACAATGAGACTGTCACAGGTCGGCTCAGTAGATCGGGAGGTGAGCGAACACATGCCGTGACAGGGGGAGGGGCTGGATTCCCCTCTCCCCGTTCCGCTCCGGCTGCGGCGTCTCAGTATACCGCGAGCTGTAGCTCGCGGTATACTGAGCTTAGGGTAACGGGAGGACGCTAGTTTGTGTCCTCCCGTTACCCTAAGGAGAACTATGGGGAAAAACACTGACCCCATAGTTCTCCTTTAATATTTTAGTATTTTCCTTGCAAGAATTCTAAAGTACTTAAAGGAAATGTATAGCACTTTTGTACATATTTTTTTCCTGAATTTATTAAGATAGGATGAAAAAATACATTAGTTATTTATTTCGATTCAGGTAAACATAAAGGGGTCTATTCACGAAGCAGCCGAAGGATCTAGCCGTAGCTTCGGCCGATGCTTCGGCTAGCTTCAGCCCCAGGACCCCTTCGGTTCAGTAGAACCGAAGGGCTGTGGTACGGGCTATTCACTATAGCCCTACAGCTCCCGAAGTCGGCCGGGCGGCTCAGCCAAGCCGTAGGCATATGCTTCGGCTCAACTGGGCGCTCCGGGAGTCTTCCACGCCCTCTACTGCAGTTCTCCATCAGGTCCCCACTAGTGATTGACAGCAGCAGAGGGCATGTACAATAGCTAGTTTGCTATTGGCTATTGCAAATTGAAATAGCCAATAGGAATCTAGCAATGCATTCCTATGGCCAAATCTTTTTTTTTTCTTTTTTTTTGACGGCAGCAGAACCACCGGCCAATAGAAAACTGTTGGGCAGAGCTAGCTGTCATTGCTAGCTCCGCACAATCGTTTTCTATTTTTTTTTCTTTTACTTTTTTAACAATTTTTCTGTTCTGCTCGGTCCCACAGAGGGAGCGAGCAGAACAGCCGAGCCGAAGCCACGCGATGTACGGCTGATTTCAGCCGTACCAGCTTGAAGTGAGTAGCCGAACAGCGTTCGGCTCACTTCGCTTCAGGTCGGTCATTTACTCGGCTGCCTACAGTACCTTAGTGAATAGACCCCGAACTGTTGCATAGGAATATTTTGCATTCTTCTATTTAGCAGGTAGAGTTTTAGGCCAATTTTTTGTTTTCCTCCATCTCCTTATCAACTTTGTTATAAAAAGTTTGTTAACTGAGTTCAAAAGCTCAACCTGAAGTATACACACACACACAAGTAAATGAGTCAGAGCAGAGCCTCCTCACACTTTTCCCCTTCCTACAGATATGTGTGAGGCCTCAATCAGGGACATGGAGGTTGATTTACTAAGGAAGCAGAGGCTGGTCATCTAGCAAAGTGAATTTTCACAGCTTCACTAAGCTAATCTAACCAATACTCCAATCATTTCATAAATTAAACCCATTGTGAAAACAGATAGCTACTTTTTTAGGTAATGCATAGTGTTCTGGTATATCTTCACAATGTATTATATGTCTATCAGGGTTATTCACAAAAGGGTGAAAAGTTTGGAGAAGGCAGGAGAAGTGAACAATATAGGACAACATAGCTGAACTGGAAAGTGAGCTGAATTGGAGAATGTTTCTAAATCAGCTATTTTGGCCTAGATTGTTCACTTCTCCTGCCTTCTCCAAACTCTTCACCCTTTTTTGAAAAGCCCTGGATGTGTAAACAAATATTGTATATGCTATATATAGTTATATAGTACAAAAGGGATATTAAAAAAAACACATTAAAAATGTAATGCTTTAAAAATAAAATTGGCATCAAATCATTAAAGCTTGGTTGAAAATCGCAAAAAGAAATGGCTAAAGATGAATATAAAGATTTTTATCTTTATATATATTTTTATCTGGAAAATATACGTGCCTCCTTGTCCCTATTTACATCAAATGAATATACTTAAAGCAGTTCTGTGCTTCTGTTCCTGATATGAAAAGCCCTGAAATAAATAAATAATTAGTCTGAACGTACACATTGAGAGTACAATAGGCAGTACATTTTAGAGTGGAGAAAAAAAGTATATCATTTGCATTATGACCACTATATTATGAAAAGAATGACACAATGACAGCATGTATATTATATGGTGGGTGCAGTAATGAGGCACTTTAGCTATATACAGCTGTGGATCCATAGATTCCAGGTAATTAGTGCAGACTTGCTGTGTGAGCACATGCACTGGGCTATTTCCCTGGATCACGTGGCTTCAAATCAAGCTGCTCCCAGAGAGATGTTTATGTTGTGTACGCACACATCACCACTTCCCTTTAAAAAGGCAATTACTCTTTCTCTCCATCTTATCTTAGACTCTTTTATCTTACCTGTCTCCTCCGCAGTAAACAGCCGATCATCAGTTTAGGAGGAAATTGTTGATGAAATGCAAGGTGAATGTTTTCATCTTTGTTTGGCTGCAACCAGAGAAGCTTGCTGAAGAATGTCCTCAAATGACAGCGGAAAAAGTTTGACTATTCATAGCTGGAATACTAAGAAAATGTAAAGTAAAGTGTGAATTTCAATATTCTGTTTCAATGTTCTGTTAAAATTCACCACAATTCTATGGTCAACTTTCACCTTTTGTTTAAAGCAAATCTGGTATACATTCACCTAACATTCATGAACAATTGCTTCTTCAATAGGTCAAGTTCTCTCACATTTATCCTATTTAAAAAAAAGTTAATATTACCTTCCCCGCATATTCATCTTACATTCCCTCTGTCTGTTATTTAACAACATTTGCCTGGTTGAGTTGTTGAATTGCATTTGTACTTAAAAACCCCATTGCTATGAGGATACCAGTCTGCACGTGTGCATGTCTGGTTGGCTCCGGGGGAAGCATGCTGTTTTTTTTTTTACTTTTAACTCTCCTAGTACTGAAGTTATGTATAAACACAGTTTCAGCACTATGGAGAGCTCCTGCTGACAAATTATCCTGCAGGCTATAAAGCTATTGACAACTTACCGTAGCTCATGTTTGGAGAAAGTTCATCGGCAGCTACATTCACCTGCTGTACCTGCATCCTATTATAAATGGGTTGAATGTGACTGTTGCGTCCAGGTAAATGCCACTAAATTGGTGAACAGCAGTAACAGATCGCTAATTTCACAGCTAATCCATTGGAAATATACCCCCAATGGAAGATAGAAAAACGATGGATTGGGTACCTCCTATAACATTCAAGCTTCTCCAATGTTGTCCCTTTGTGCTCCCGACACTTCAAGTGCACTATTGTGCCTTTAGTGTGCCCCTTGTGTGCCTCCATTAATTCTGTGTTTTCATGCATTCCACCATTTGTATCCTCTGCTACCTTCCTACCCTCAGGTACACTCTAGAAATCACCTGGAGAGGTGGAAATCACCTTTCAGTGGATATGGACTTCTGTCCGTGGCACTCTCTATAAGTCACATTATTCCACAAGTATGAGAACATCAATATGGACCTTCAATATATATGACATGAACAAAGCCTTATTTATTAAAGTCAGCACATTTAAACAAAAGACAAAAGTCCTGCCTGAAAACATGTCTGCGCTAATGCCTCTATATGACAGAAAGCCCTAATATATGCACCTCTCTCAATTTATTTTCACTTTATTAGGGACTTGACTTGATTGATGTTTGGACTTAGCCTCTCCCACCTGTCTGCACACTGTCCAATAAGCATGCCTTAGTGGCCACTGACACTCTCATATTAGGCAGGAGGAGGACGTTTTGGGTATGGTTTAATCCAGAAACAGAATAGCCAGGCCTAAATTTAAGCTAAATCAAAGATACTCACTAAAAATTAGTTATGACTTACAAACAGAATAGCAGGTATTGTTATACATGATTGTAGATTGGACTCAATATTTTGAAAAACAACATCTGTACAGAGAGAATACATAGACTGCCACTGCTGATGTTTCCTGGGAATGCTACTACTCTGCTTCACTTCTCTCCAAATAAGACCCAGAATCAATTTAAGCTACTTCATCGCTAGGACAGCCAGGCAACCTACATTTAAGAAGGAGGTGAGCAATAGCAGCCTGTATATTCCACGCAGCAGATGTAGGTTTCCTTTAAATGTTTAGGATGGCTGATGGGTTCACTTTATGAGAACCAAACAACTAGATTCATAGGGTCTTTTTCAGAGAATAGGTGCAGATACTCACCCTCCCTGGGAAACACTTCTCCACCCCTTCCCCAGCTCCCAACACACCCTTTTTTAGAGACTATGGGGGCTATTCACAACGCTGTTCAGCTATTCACTTCAGTCTTTCAGCTGAGCCGAAGTGCAGAAGGAGTTTGTCTCAGCCGATCCAACATCCGGTTCCACTGAGCCGAAGCTCCGGCAGCTCACTCACTGCCGCCGTTCACCCCTATTCTCATAGGGGCTGAATGGCAGTAAGTGAATAGCCGAATGCCGCCGAGCCGCATTCGGCTCGGCTATTCTGCTCGGTACCTCCGAGGTAGCAAGCAGAATAGAAAAGAATGAAAAAAAAGTTGAAAAATAATTTTAAAAATGTATAAAAAAATAGGAAAATTAAAAAAGAAATAAAAATATTTTAAAGAAGGAAACAAATTTAAAATAATAATAAAAAAAAGCTGCATGCATTTCTGACCGCATGCAACGGACTCCCGCTGCATTATGGAGCATCTGACAGATGGTGGCAAAAGAAAAAAAAATTGGGCAGAGCGAGCGGTGACAGATAGCTCCGCCCAAATGTTTCCTATTGGCCAACACCTGGCAGAGTCTTGTAGCAGGTCCCGGCCAATAAATAACAACTGGGCAGAGCCGGACGTGATGCCATATCTGGCTCCGCCCATGTGTTATTGTTTAATGACAGATAAGCGTCCCCAGGTCATTTGGGGACACTGATCTGTCGTTACAACTGGGCAGGGCGAGCCGTGAGATCACGGCTGGCTTTGCCCAGCCATCATTTGCGTGGAGATCAGTTGGCTTCGGCCGACTTTTCTCCATGCTTCAGCTGTTACACTGCTAAGTGCTGCAAGCAAGGATTTAAATACCCTGTGCGACCAGCAGATATCGGAGATTTACCACTGCTCTCTCCCAAAACAGTATTCCAGTCAACAGTTCTCTCACTACCTAAGCAGTTCTGTTGATTGGAGCAGTGTTTCGGGGCATGTCAGACTGCTGGAGAACCAGGCTACAGCTTTGTGTGAGAGACCCATGGTCCAACTCTACTATGTACTGGCAACACGTGGGGGAATTTATCAACACTGGAGCAGACAAAATCAGGGGCAGTTGTCCAGGGCAACCAATTAGTGTATCTCTTCAGTTTGTTCAGTTAAGATTTAAAAATGAAAGAGAGAATCTGATTGGTTGCATGGAACAACTGCTCCAGATTTTGTCTGTTCCAGTTCAGATAAATTCCCCTCATAGTGTTTTAACCCTTGCTGGAGCAAGCCTGGTTGTGTTACAGTAACAAATAACAAGGGTTGAACTGGGCTTTAAGGTAACTAAGGAGTAGTGTTATGTTATTTATGATATATACAGTATATTTTATTTAGGAGAGGACCATTCTCTCATAAATAAATCAAACTAAACATTATTAAAACTTTTGTAATTTCAAGCAATAAAAATTATATTAACATTTTCAATCAAATCTAAAAAAAATGGAGAACTTCTGTGTGTGTGGTCAGCTTTGCTCATACTGCTAACGCTTCATCCAACTTTAAGAAGCCATATGCTATCCACCCAGTGGGGTATATATTTTTGTAAGTAGCGTATTTAAATCATACATGTATCCAAGGGGCTAAACTGTCATTCCCCGTGTTGTCTATTGTGCATTTAAAGAATTAGGTGTTCTTCTGAAAGAATCGAATTACATGTACAGCAAGTATTTTCTAATTCAGGGTAATGTACACAGGGATAATATTCCCAATCGTTTTCTTTACCACCGCAAGGCATTTATATATTGTTATGATTTCAGGGTTATTATTACTGAGAGAGTATTTGTAGCCGAAGTATCCTAATTATATACAACACCAAGAAACCTGATTATTACACAGGACCTCCACACCTACACAAGCTTTGTTTAATACGAAGAGAGTCTTTCCATTCCCTCTGGAAGCCTTTCCAGTATGTATAAATTTCAGCACCACTGAGCTATTTATTGTTTTATATTTCAAGCCGTTAATGGTCCCTGCGATACAACAAATGTAATGAAGGCTTCATCTTCTTCATCTGTTGCTTGAATAAAAATGATAAGGGACCATTACAAAAAGATTACATTATAATTAAATACAGTGCAGCCATTCTGCTAACCTCCTTGTGAAATAAGCGCCTGGAGCTTTATGGGTTTAATATGAATTGAACTTAATTGCATGTGTGTCCAGCTTTATTACTGATAAATAAATGATTATGTTTCATGTAAATTTGGCGGACTATAAGGAATCAGACACAAAGTTTTGGGTAATATACTGGATCCAAAATACAAAGAGGGAGCCTATTCTTTTCCTATTAATACTAAGAGCAAACGTCAACCTTTGGGAATATTTTGGATATTCTCTGCAGAGGAGCCTGTAATCGAATGATCAATTGTAACTTTGAAAATTATACTGAAGTTGGCAACAACATAACATTAACTATTAAGCTTTCATTAAAAGAGAACTATGGGTAAGTGTTTTTCCACATAGTTTTCTTTAGGTCCACGGGAGGACATATACTAATCTCCTCCGGTGACCCAAAGCTCAGTATACTGCGGGCTATGGCCCGCGATATACTGAGAGCGCCGCAGCCGGGACGGATCCTGACAATACGGTCGAGATCCACCCAGCTGCGTGAGTGACAGCTGGCTCTGCCTATCTAGATGCTAGAGGCAGAGCCAGCTGTGCCCGCCCGCCCCTCCCCCGTTCGTTCCACCACTCCCTTGACTGACAGTAACCTCTCACTGCAGGGAGATGATCGCAAAGTGAGCGAACCGTCGGCATGTTTCTGCTCCCTTCTCAATCGATAGAGCCGACCTGTGACAGCTTCATTGTCATAGGACGGCACTAACTATGAAGATGAGTGGAAATCACTCAGCTCATAGTTCTCCTTTAAATAATATGTATTAATAAACCCAAGAATCAATAATACCATTTAACAGAGAACAGACTTTTTGTGGGTTACCTGAGCTCGGTCACAGACCACACCCAGGTAACCCTTTGATAGTTAACAGCAACATACTAAAATACAGCTTTTTTAGGGTTCTCTTTTTTTTTGTACATACAAAAAACAATACAAAAGACAACCAAATCAATGGTCAGTAGTAGAACATGCCACATTTGTGCAAGATGCCAAAGAGCACATAATCATGACTTTACGTTGGAGATATGAAAGAACCTCTGAGACATAAATTATGACAGTTATGGACATTCCATAATCAATTTGAACAAGGCCCCAACCAAAGGCAACAAACAAAAGAATATACAAAAAAGGTACCAGATAACAAAAAAGAATATAACCAAAGTAATGTACGAAAATCAACACAACTAAAATAAGCGGCTACCATGTTGCACAAAAAAAGCCTCTTAATGTAATCTACACCATTTTTTTAGCAGGCTGGCACATCCTGTTATAGAGTGACAAGAATGGAATCTACAGTTGGCTGTTCGAACATTACACAGGCTTGGTCCGCTGTTGACACCATCAGGAAACCCCATGTAGCCTTTGATGAATTCCATACATGTTGACAGGAAGTGGCTGCAGGAGATCAGCTGAAATGGAATGAGGAATTAAAAAAGTTGAAAACCTGTATTTTATATAAAAAGGCATTTGTTTAGCTGAACTGTGATATAGCAAAGTAAATGATGTTTGGTTAATTATAATATCTATTTTAAAGGGGTTTTTAGGTCACCTGAAAGGTTCACACTTGCTACCCCTTTCTTGGCACCACTATTGCCAAAGATGCACTTACATGAACAACTATCAGCCAGAGTAGGTCATTTTGAAATTTTTTTCTGATATGCCAACTATGTATGGGTTACTCTCATCTTCTTTGGCTAGCCCATGCACAGTTAGAGAAATTAATGGATTCCCCCATCCATGCTAGATAGCTTAGATGGAGAAATCTCTACAGCTGGTGGTTGTATTCAGAGAGCTGTGGCACCTGTGGCTGTATAAATACCTGAACACTGACTGCATCGGATAGGATACAAGGCCTTTTTGTCACGGCCAATCACAATTCAATTGTTGCCCCCTGCAGCAGGAATTGGTTGAAATTCAAGCTACCTTTAGCCCAAGAGTTATCAGCTCAGGCTCTGGCCAAGAAAGATGACAATCACCCCTTATGATGGCCATGTTTGCTTCAGATCATGTGGCCCATAGCCAAGAAAAGAGAGTGGACGATTGAAAAGCACATTAAAGGGACTCAAGCAGAAGTGTCAGAGGTAAGCTAGCATCATCCACCTTGGAGCTTGACTTATTAAGCTTCAAATGCACTTAAAGCCAAACCAGTGAATTTGTTTTGTAACAAAACTAAAATGGTCCCCCTACAAAATAACAAAAAACAGAAAATTCCTCAACAGTACTTATTTTTCAGCCGCAAGATGTTCTCAGTCTTCTGGGTTGAATGACGCCCAGTGTTATTCACCTGGAATGTTGAGGTCATAGCTTGAATTCAGGGCATCATGGACCTTCTCCCTAAAGCAACATTACAACAGTGTCTTTATTCATAGGGTATTGAAGCAGAGGGTGGCATTGGGGTCATGACATTAGTGCCATTATCTGCATCATCAGAGGACCCCTTTCTCCTGTCCAGAAGAAGAGGCATACTTGAAGAATACCCAGAGTGCTACATAATGGGTAAGTATAGAAAAAAGCATAACATACAGTGAATGTATGAGGGGTGCTCCAGAGGAGGAGGCAACCAGGGGGTGGGGGCTGAGCTTGGAGTTGGGCTCTATGGTATGCTAAAGTGACCTCTCAAGCTATTTAACATATGGTAATGTTGTTGGAAAAGTAATTTTAGCCCATCTTAGAGGAACTTTAGGCAAATGTTTAAAAACACCATTTAGTAAAGTTATGTATTTCTTTAAAAATAAAGCATTATTCTATATTTTACTGACAGTTATTGATTCTGTCATAATATCCACTTCCCCTCCACATTAGCATTCACATTCAGCTGCAGGATTGTGAGGTTTAGAGTATATGGTTATGGTAGGGTATATAGGAGATATATATATATATATGTCCTTGATCCATGACCTGTTCGTTCCGAAACGAAATTTGGGAAATTCGTTAGCGGTAGTCCGGTCGAATTTCCGTTTTTTGCGGTAGTCCGGTCAAAATTTCGTTTTTTTGGACGGAATTTCGTTGTAGCAAAATTACATTAGGAAAAAAAAAATCTATTTTTTTTTTTTTAGTTTGCAGAAGATGAAAAAAATGTTAGGAGGGACCCCCTCAAGTTAAAACACAAAAAGAAGTGCGTGGGGTTTTCCCCAAAATCCTTACCACACCCTTTAGGTCTGGTAGGAATTTTAAGGGGGAACCCCAGCCCCAAAAAATGGGGGAAAGAAATGTGGGGTCCCCCCTAACAGTCCTACCAGACGCTTGATCTGAGTACTGGCCCTGCAGGGCAGGAAAGGGGGGTCGATAGAGCGCCCCCCCTCCCTGCGCCTTTCCAGGCCACGTGCCCTCGGCATTGGGAGGGTATCCCCATGCCGATGGGGACAAGGGCCTTTTACGCACAACCCTGACCCGGTGGTTGTGGGGGTCTGCGGGCAAGGGGGCTTATTTGCATTGGGGTACCCCTTTAAATAAGATGCCGCCCCCGCTTGTGAATGAGTAGGGGTACTTGTACCCGTACCCATTCACTAAAGGGTTAAATCAAATAGTTAGTAAAAAGTCCATACTTTTAGATAAAATCCTTTAAATAAAAAAAAAAAAACAAAGACTACATTTTTGACTATTCCTTTAATAAAAAAAAAATGGCTCCATCTATGTAATTCAGTGTCAATCACGGTGCAGGACCCCCGCCGAACCGTCACAATAAAAAAAGTCCCGCCACACGACGACCACCTGAACCCGACGAAAACTCGACGCAAAATGAAATTCAGCCCGAAAATATACAGCTGGGCGAAGCTAGACGTGACGTCACGGCTTGCTCCGCCCATTTGACACTCTCAGCTGTCAAATGCTACATAGCATTCGGGAACTCCAGAATACTATTCATGAGTTTCCAATGATATTCGTGTCTGTGAGCCGAGGGGGGTGATTTGCTAACCTAAACACACGCACGCACTAGGTGCGTGTGATTTTTACACAGCAAAACGTATTTATCAACCAAAAAGTCTCTAAAAGCATATTTCCACTAATGCCATATATGGAAAAATCATGCACATGATGCATATATAATGCTGCTTCACAGTTTAGACAAAAATGGTTAGCTCATGCATTTACATTCCTGCATTCATCAACGCAAGCAACACAATGTAGAGCTAATTTACACAACATCACCTTGCAATTCATGCAGGGCTTTGCACAACACACCTGCTGGTTGTGTACACACTACAAAGGTGTCTAGATTCCACCAATAGATCATGCTGGGAGGGAACACACTACAGAGGTGTATACTTGTTTGTGGCGTGTTTATAAGGTTAGTAACTCAACCCCGAGGTGTCATAATGCTTTTTAAATGACACCTCTGCAAACTAAAAAAAAACAAATCGATTTTTTTTTTCCTAATGTCATTTTGCTTCAACGAAAATTTCGTCCATAAACGAAATTTCTACCGGACTACCGCTAAACACCGAAATTTCATCCAAAAAACTAAATTTCGACCGGAATACCGCTAACTTATTTTGTCCCAATCCGAATTCCGAAACTAGTTTACTTTCGGACCCGAATCCGAAAAACAAAATAATGCAAAATCCGAATCAAAACGAAACTAAACACATTTTTTGCTGGTATAGTCACAAATGCACACTACTCCAAGCGGCCACGTGACTTATTCCAGTGGTAAGAGGGTGGAAAAAATCACTATCTGTCTTCACTAGACCGGGAAATAATGATTAAAGGTACCACTTATACAGCACCCCCTTTGTCAAATCTAAAGACCGCTGCCGCTAAACCAAGCCTACTTAAACATTCAATCCCAAATTTAGGAAATAATCTCCAGAGTAACTTATAAAGACACCCGGAACTTATATTTAGACAAATGCATACAAGGTATAGAATTATTAAAAGAACCACCTCAGGAACATATTTGGTTCTTATACCAAACAAAGTCAGGAACTTAATAAATGCATGATTTATTACGAAGGAAAAAGTATTCGCAGTTATTTAATTTACAATTAGATGTTACATAAGACACTTACACAATACAAACAGATGAAAAATCAAAAAAGGAGCAAATTGATAGAAATCCTACTTAGAGAAGTGCTCAATTCTCTCCCAGGGGGCTTCCGGCAAGGAAAATGGCAACTTACTACAAAATTAGATTTTGGCCCCAAGTAAGCACGGCTGGGTTAACATTGCACCATATTTTATACCTGTGGGTCACAGCTCAGGTTGCAGTCCAGCCTCTGTGATGAATGGAGTGGGGAAAGCAGGGGTGGCTGAGAGATAAGAACCTGAAGCCCTCACCTGTTTCACACCTAGTAGAGGAGTTTTTCAAAGGACAGCACCCATATATGACAAAAAGGTTAATATTTCAGGATATGAGTCTGCCACAGATATCTTACATGGGTAGGCTGAGACCTTCTGTAACCCACTTTTGTCTATCTCTTAAATGATTAAAGATACCAAAGCCTTGTCTGGTGTCATTCTACTCGGAAAAAAGGGATTAACTTGGATATATATACTAGGACCCCAAATAGTAATCCCTGGATGCACATTTAATGTTTTAAATATGACCTTTATTATAAAGAGGTTTGTGCCTCTTTTTTTTATTGGAAGGAGCTTAGAAGCCCCAATTCTTGGTGCCTCCCTGGCTTGGAGAGGTGTGAAATACACCACGTGGAGAAGGTCCAGGCAAAAGGATTCTCATAACAGCACCAATGCTAACTATGTTACATACATCTCATTGACACTTTACGGCATCCTGTCAAAAAATAAGGAGAATAGGTGGGGCTTTTTAGGTACCAAGTACCATCTCTTACTGTAACCTGGTTAACCCTTGCAACTCTATTATCTTGCCACCTCTGCTGGAAGGTTAAGTCATTTGCCTACTACCCCCAGTCACACTGATTAACAACATATATACAGTATCTTGTCCACTGGACCTGACACCTTGTCTCATACGTGCCAGACCAGGCATGTAGGATTATGGGGGATTCATTAAGCTTTTATTAGCTGCCTTCTCCACTTTTTTGATGTATGTTTCTTTTTAGCATACGTTTTTCCTCATCTATTTATAAAAAATGAGGTTTGCCAGAGTTTTTTTACTTTCTAGTTTTCATATTTAGTGTATTATTTAGCTGTTCTTGTTGTATTGTATTTTCTTCTCGTGTACAGAGCTACAAAATTAGAATTTAAGAAAGAAAATGTGTATGCTTAGTCTGGTACTAACACCAAGGCACACACAAGTTATTTAATTTCTACCCTCTTCACCTGCTACGAATTTCATATGCATTCCCTACTTTTGCTCTAGTTTGCCTGTTAAAAAAAATATTTTATTCTGTCTTCAAAGACCAGTTTGCTGGTTTTCTAATTCGCCAGCGTATTACTGCTTTAGAAGTGATGGGAAACGGTTACAAAAGTGCTCCAAAAAGTGATGAATTATAAAAAAGTGAACACACTTTAGTTTATAAACAGTCCAGTGTCACTGAGTATAATAATACAACAGCAAAAAGTTTACCAGCACACTCACCAGCCAGCATGCAAATAAAACGTGTCTCACCGCTAAGTTTAAAAACAGAGGTTTAGATACATGTCTTCTGCAGAAAATGTGAAAGCTGCGCCGCCTCGCCAAGGCACCTCTATATAGTGCGGTTCTAACTTTCAACTGTGAGAGTCTCCATCTTGGAGCATAATAGATCTCACAGAACCACATCAGATTACTTTAAAGTACTGTATATGTAAAGCCAGATCTTTTTCTTTTTTTATAGAGTAAGGAATCCCTTACAGAGTAAGGATCCCTAGAGGAGGAAAATTTGATGGAATTTAGATTGCACAGCCACAGGTGGCCGTGGCCTTATGCTTTTTTTCATCTCACTGCTAATCTGCTTTATCCTCTTTGCAGCCACCACCTAAATATGGATTTAGAGCTTAATCTGTTTTTTTTTTTCCTTCCCTGGTCCCTCGCCCCCTCATAACATGATAATGAAATGTTTAAATGAAACCTTTTCATTTTCATTACAAACCATATCTGAGACCCGGTGGACTCCTGCAAATCTACTAAAATTAATAAGAAATACCAGAAGAATTGCACCCTGTAAAGAAATAATGTCCATTAAACTCACAGAATCTACACAGGAACTTTCATTTAATCCTGCAATTGAGAGGTTCAAGGTGGAATTCAGTGGGTAAACCATAGAACTCCAATAATGAGCACGAGCCTGTTCACATGAATCAATATTTTCTGGTTTTCATCATTTTGTCGTTCCTGTGGCTCTGTAGTGAACGTAGGCTTGTTTGCTCTGCCACAGCGATTGGACAATTTGCTAATTAAAAAAAAGGATTTTGTTTAACAAATACTCTGAGCAATACACTTGACTGTGTTGGCAGAATGGCAGTGTGTCTTTTCTAAATGTCTATACGATTTTGTCAGGGTGCTCAGCTTGTGTTTGCACATATTTCGGTCACTGCTTTCCTTTGGAAATCTCGAGCCATGCTGTGACATATGACAGTCTGTTAGTCACTGCACATTTTTTTTACCAGTTAAATTTCAGAAATAACAAATATATGCTGATGTGATGTGTGTGTATACCTTGCTGAATGACGAGAACAAGATGTACTTAGCAGGCTAGTGGCTTATGCTGTTCATGACTCACTGTGAGTGTAGACACCAGTAACTGTGTGGGCTTGACAATTCAGAACTAGAAATGAGCAGACCCATGCATTTGGGGATTAAATGCTACCCATAGCAGGCAGATCCAAGGTTGACAGAAAGCTGATTGTATCAAGTAGAGAACAATGGAAAAGTAAAAAAAAAAGATTTGTTGTATAGCAGACCACTTTGTTATCCGTAAATATCTTACACATGCTTCAGTCGCTCAATGTTACTTCTGGGTATGGTGGAACCTGCGACTCTCCTCATCCTCATCACAAAGCAGTACTTGGTACTTGGAGCTACTCACCAGGCTTGAAAACTCTCCTGTGGGTAGGTGGTGAGGTGAAGGGACTTTAGCTTTCTGTAAGCTCCAACACAGACCTGAGGAAACCATATGGGGGAACATCGGATGGCAGTGGAACAGGTGAAAGTAAGAACCAGCAGTGGAGTAGGCTAGGAAAATTATTGGTTTGTATAAAAAGGGAGCTGTACACTTTCCATGCAATCCTATGGTGAGGTTGTACTCCACAAATACATTATATAAATCCTGAACTCAGTAAGGCGTTATTCTCATTGTGTCTAGGGGGCAAGGAAAACATTTACCAAAGGGTTCCTCCCCATTCTGAGATCATTTCCATAAAGCCACTCCTTTTCATGGCTCCTGTATTGTACATGAAGATATCAAGGACCTGTCCACCTATCGGGAGCAGAGGAGAACGCCAGCTGCTGGGGAGAATGAGGAATAAGGTAAGTATGGCTGTCTTTCTGGGGTAATTAGGCAGCAAGGTGTGGTGTTTCTAGGTTATTTCAACTTAGTAACTAATGTAGTTTTTATTCAAAGTGAATCAGTTTTTTTAAACATCTGTTAGGCACCTCAAGAGGACCAAAAAAAAGACAAGCCTGCAGTGATAGGTTTCTTAGCTTTTTTATACAACTGGTGCCCCTAAAAGGGGTGCAAAAGAACATTTATGTGCCCTCAATGGAAGGTTTTCCAAGTAAAGTTAATTAATTGTACTGCTTAAAATGACTCCTAATTTTAAATAAATGATACTTCCCTTCTTCCCATAAAGGTTTGAGGACAGTTTCTTCTACCACCTTGTACGTTAACAATAATTTTGCATACTGTGTTGAAACAGAATTTATATTAAAGAGAAAGTGTCATAATATGTTTAAGGCCCAATTGAACTTTCAGTTTAAATTTGCTAAATACATTCTAGGAGTAGCAAAACAAAAGGTGCACAGTCCACAGTAGGCATTGGGAATATGTATACATCTAACACAGCCAAAAGTGTTGTGTCCCTGCATCTCCCCTCTGTTTGCTGTGCCACCTGCCCATGCTCTCGGTAAATATTATAAATATATTTTCTAAAGCTGTGTTTGATCAAACATTTTACAAATTACAGTGCCCCTTTAAGAATTATTTAATAAATATGTTCTGCTATGCTAATGTGTTAAAAATGCAGCTCGGGTCATGTACACAATTGATTCTCTGAAAGGTTTATTTCTTATCTTGGTATTAACAAGAAGTTACAAATTGAAGATGTTCGGGAATTTCCCACTGCAACTGTCTCACAAGGTTTATTATTTTCATAAATCTGTTTTTTGCTCATTATGGTTCTACCTAACAAAAAGCACCCTGTTGTTCAAAGCCATATAAGAAGTTGATTGAACCCGTTCCATTGATAGCGTTCAAATAGCTCCTGTAACATTCTTAACATTCTTACTGAAATTGATTAAAAGCCTTTCAAGGGAATGTATAGTAGTTTTGAATATATTCAATTTCAAAAAAATATAGATATGTATATATATCTATATATCTACATATATATCTATATATATATATATATACACACATTAATCAGAATTGTATCAGATTATCACAAAGATTGCATATTAATTGTAATATTCATTGTATTTTCATAAGCTGCCAGCAGGTAGAGCTCTTGGCTCATTTTTATAATTGTATCTGTTGATAAAAGTCCATTGTTTAGAGAGTTCAATAGCTCAAGATGAAATTTGTCCAGAAGTAAATTAGTCAGAACTGTGAGTCTTCCTTCGTACCCCTCTCCTGCTAAACAGTTCTATTCCAGGGTTAAATCAGGGATAGAATGATTCAGAAAAAGCTACTTTTCTGAAGGTTTAGCTTAGATTTGTTCAAATACTTTGTATTGACAGTTAACGCACTTCTTGTAATGTTATAATATCCAGTACATGTGTATAGAGACTGGAAGAAAATAAATGTGCCTAGTATTTCCCTAAGTTTCTAGCCTTCACAAAGAAAGTTAGAACTAAAATGTGATTGGTTATGCTCTTTCATACTTTTTTCTCTGCATTACAAGAAGTGCTTCATCTTTGTGGTCTTAGAAATGACAGCATGTGCATTAGCCATTCACAACCAGGCCAGTTTATAGTTGTTACTGCTTGCAGATGAAGTGTGTTGCCTCACTAAAGAGAGTTCAAGAGAGTATACATAACATTAAGTGAATGTAATGCACACGCACAACATCATCACGCACACGCATCTTCATCATGCTCATGCACATGTGTAATGATGTCATGCATGCTTACCTGCCAGAGGCCATCTTGGTGATGGAGTGGAGGGGATGTTCACCTGGCAGGATAAGGTATGCCATCGGGTCCCCTCCTCTCTCCTGCAACTGTTGGGCTCTTGGTCCCTGACCAAGTGCCCGACTTTTCAGAGTGGGTGACACCAAAATGACTGTCAGTACAATTGGGTTGGAGACTGAAAACATGCTGTAGAAGATAGTTAGAGAATGTGACACGAGACTTCTAGAGATATTATTACATCTACTTTACAAAAAGTAGGGTCCAAGGTCATTGTTTGCTTGAATAAATCTGCAATGATAAGTTTTTCATTGCCTTCCGCTTTAATGATATGCTGCTTGTGGTTCGGAGGACCAGCAGAAGTGACTGAGCTGGCAATCAGCACAGCAATATGCTTGCATCAATATTCCTAATCACACCGGCTAAGAGCTATTTAGGGTGAAGGTTGGGGAAGGCTGTCTTATGGAGCAGCTCTTGCTAATAATTACATATCAAAATATGGTGCCAGACAGAGCAGAGAAAAGAGGCGGTATTCGGTATATCTTATTACTGAGTCACTGTTATGGTGGTTGACGTTCTTGTCACGCCTGTGTACGTCCTTTCCCTCCTCTATGCATTTAATGGGCCCCGTGTTGTGCTGGGGGATGGAGGAATGGTTCCCGGCTGATGAGCTTGCTTCCTGCATGTTTATGGAAGGGTGATTTGAGCGCAGAGCTTTGTCCTGTTTAACCTACATAAAAACTGCCACTGGGGCACGTTATGTGCATTATTATGTAGATCACTTTTAATGAGCCTCAATTAAATGAAGCCTGAATTATGTACTCAATGTAATTACATGGTATTAAGATTGCGTCTTTGGTTTGGAAACACCTACAGGTTTGAAATCAGCAGGAAATCTAAAGAAGCGGACAATAGATTATGTGAATATTTGTTGCTGGTCATAGTTAGCTGTAAAATATCAGCGTGGTCAGTTTGTTTTTTAATGGGACTATATTGATATTATTCAAAGTGGAATTCCAGAAAAAGCATCCCCTAACTTCCTGTGTGAACACTAGAAAAGAAAGTAAGTAGAATCTTTCCAGTGGGGGCACAGGTAGCATCAAAAGTACTTTTTAATAGAGTGGCAAACCTCGGTTAGGATGTTTTGTTGTATGTGTCCCCATTAGAAACATTTCATCTCCGTGGTTGCATTAGCCAAGCAGGCTATACTGCTTGGCAAATGTGACCATTACAGTCAATGGAACTGTGCGGCAACTGCATGCCAACAGCTTGGCATGTGGCTGCGCCACTGTATTGCATTGCAAAATCCCACTTGGGATCTAAAACAAAAAACAGGCATTAAGCAAGCAGCAGTATCACTTCCTGAATGCCTGCAAACCAGTTTTCAACAGCCTTTTAAAAAGTGATCCTCTATAGATCGCTATTCAGAGGGCAGTAAAAGTCAGCTACAAGTGTAAACAAGGCCTAAAGATTGTGGTATCATGCAGAAGCACTATGAAAAGCTTGCTGAATTAGATTATGTTAAAGTCAGATTGAAGATTAACTGATTAAAGCTTCTTGAGTTAGCATAATTGCAAGGATAATATGTACAATATTACAAGACACAGACATCATAGACATCAGCCAAACATTTGACATCACTTTTGAATAGAACAATTAAAGATTATTATAGATCAATTCCTGTAGGGTTACAAATGGTCAGTGTTGATGGTGGACAGTGGTGATGGTTTACAGTGGTGAAATGGACTATGGTGATGATGAACTGTGGTGTTGATTGACTGTTGTATTGGTGGACTGTGGTGATGATGGACTGTGGTGATGATGGACCGTGGTGATGGTGGACAGTATTAATGGTGGACAGTGGTGGTGATGGACTGGAGTGTTGGTGGACAGTGGTGATGGTGGACTGTGGTGAAGTGGACCGTGGTGTTGATTGACTGTGGTATTGGTCGGCTGTGGTATTGGTGGACTGTGGTGATGATAGACAGTGGTGGTGATAAACTGGAGTGATGGTGTTGGTGTACAGTGGTGAAGGTGGACTGTGGTGATGGTGGAGTGTTGGTGATGGTGGACTGTGGTGACTAACAAGGCTTTTCACCTATGACCACCCAACATTTTGCTATTAGAAAGAGGGACACCTTTTGGCACATAAGGTGCAGGCAAAGGATAAACTGTGGTGGACCACAGTCCACCACAGGCAAAGGATAAACACCTGGCATGTCCTCAGTTACACAGACCATGTAGAATTAATATGTAAAAAAAAGACAAATCCGTAAGAGCTTTTTTCATAATTCACATATTTATATATTTAAATGGTACGTGTTTATACAGGTCTGTACATCAGACTAAAAAGAGGGACAACTGAGGAGGAAGAGGGATTTGCTAACAAAAGAGGGACAGTCCTCCCAAATTATAGACAGTTGGGGGCTATGTGTATGGGTGATTCCTTCCTCTGTGTACTACACTGACAGATATACAAACTAAATAGATAATGTGAACAAGTTCTTACAAACTCTTTTTGTTTTTTCTAGGATACGTTCAGGGTCAGCAAATACGAAGTATCTCCAGATATGAAATATGTTCTGCTTGCATTTAATGTCAAACCGGTAAGTAGAAAAATCTACCTATGGATTGTGACTTGATGTGACATTGACCTAAGGAAAATGTGTCATTAATGTAAAAGCTTCTACTTATCTGCTGCCATTGTAAGAGTGCGTCATCTTTATGCAGCTATAGGGAACAGCACCATCTAGCAGACAAGAAAGGAAATTGCTTTAAGAAGGATTTCACTATCAGACATGCACAGATATGTCCAGTGTATATTTTTTTATGTAACATAAATAGAGAAATATCTTTAAAATTATTTTGACAGTAGAATAGGTGCATTAAATCCTCTTTAAAAAAAAACCCTCTAAAACTAAAAACTTACATACATAAATGTAAACTGTCTTATAAGTCATATTGTTAAAGAGGAGCTTTACCCATATCTTTAAATTAACAACAAATACACCTTTAGAAATGTTTAGTAATGACAATCTACAAACAGATACTTCTAGTTAATTGCCGGCTTTTTATTCTTTGCATACTTTTTTTTCTTTTCCTCCCCATTCCTTATGCATTTTTACTAACGGCAAATTAATATATCTCCCTTTACTTCCTGGAACATGTGACCATGAACATCATCTCAGGGGAGGAAATAGAAATACTGTAATTGTAAGTAGGGATGTACCGATATATCAGCTGCTGAAAAATATCGGCCGAAAATGGCACTTTTGGCATAATACCGAAAGTGCAATTTTTTAGCCGATACATCGGCACATCCATTCTTTCTCTCCTCCCCGCTTGGCCCTACCTGTCACAGGCGGCCGAGCTCTGCAGGAGAGCACTGTGACCAGCGTCTCGTCTCCCCGCACCGCTCAGCCTCCTGTCACAGATCGGCAGAGCGGGCTGTGGGCGGAGACAGCTGTCAGCTATCACAGCAGGCTGAGCTCCGCTCGCTCAGCCTCCTGTGACAGCGTGTCAGGAAGGAGAGCGAGTGCAAACACTCAGTGATCAGTGATAGCTGAGTGTTTGTAAATAATTGAGGACATAGTATGATTACTATATCCTAATTTTTTAATGAATGGGAAGTGATCTACAACACACTATCTCCACATGTTATGAATGAACAGGAACACTCAGTATAGAGGATTCCTGTTCATCCTGTTCATTCCTGTTCATTGATAACAGGGGCTGTAGAATAAGAGATTGAGGACTCTGTCTCCTCAATCTCTTTTTCTATTTTAAAAGGGAAATAGACCCCTAATATTTCCCTGGAGCCCCTAAAAGTAAAGTAAAAAATAAAAATATTTAATAAAAAATAAATATGCAAAATAAAAAGTTTATAAAAAATAAATACAAATAAAATATTTAAAACATTTGAAAAAGTTAAAATAAAAAAACATTTTTTAATCGGCCTGACATTTTTTTAATTTCGGTTTCGTTTCGGTTTTGACATTTTAATTTCGGTGCACCTCTAATTGTAAGTAAAAAATATTTATGTTTAATATATGTTTGCATGCTGATCTGATTTTTAGTGAAAGGGGGTAAAGGTCCACTTTAAGCAACCTGGCATCGCATTCCATTTTTTTAGGTATATAGCCATCCCAATCTGTCACTCTATTCTTGAACATCTTGCCCTTGTCACTGCATCTTAGTTATTCTGAACTTCTCCATGCTTCAAAGGCTTTAACTGGTATCTAAAGCTTTTTTTTTAGCTTTGAATACAGTAGTAAAGAGTTGGAACCCCTGTCTGATTTTTATTGCTGTATGTGTCCCTGTTGGGTAAATTTATATTCTATTTTTGCTGGTGACTACTGTCATTGAGACTGAAAATGAGGGAAAATCTAAAATGTAGAATTGTCATCAGAACAGGACTAAAGAGGAAATCATCCAGTGGGGACATTTGTTCTTGTGACAACTGGGAGAGAATTTTCTCACATTGCAGAGGCTTTCTCTCACCTCCTTTTATGTCAACAGCACATAAAGTAAAGGGAATTTTCCCCAATAGCACACACATTGCAAAAAAAAACAACTTATAGGGGTTTAAAAAAACCAAAACATATTTAGCTATATTTTTGATACAACTTTAAACACAATCATTCAGATAGAAATATCAATTCAACAATGTCTCCCTTGTCTACACCAGCTACTGCTACAAGTCTCTCTGACCTTTGTGTTCCCACTCCTACCCTACTGTTTCATGTATTTTCGAGGGTTAAATGTTATCATTACAGTTCCTACCTTGCACAGTGCTGTGAAAAATCATTTCATTTCTGTATTTTTAATGTAAATAGACCAGATGTTACAACTCTTGATCAGCAAGCAGACAAATAAACTTCCAATAGTTTTGCTGCACTGAACTTGATGAACGTTCATCTTCTTTGGGTTGATATATATCTCTTTTGCCATTTAACTGATAATAGATCATTATAAGTTATAAAGTTTTTGCTATTATGTTTAGCAGTAAGAATAGTTTCAGAAAGTTAATTCTATTCCAGTTTCAAAAATGGAACATTTTGTAGGTTATTTGTTTCAATAAGTAGAAGTGAAGATGCCATAACCCAAAAAACCCTTCAGATCTTAATATTTAGGAGGTGCAGGGATTTAAATGCTCATTCAAAAGACCAAATATTCCAAGCATGCTCACTGGTTGTGTTAAGGTGATTTAAGGAGCACAATAGTTCATCCTTAGTAGGGTACCCAGGAGAAGCTTAGAATGTAGACATATATTTAAAAGGTGCTAGACCAAACAGGTGAAAAAGCTCTGAAGAGTCTTTAATTATTCCATTGCAAAGGAAAGCATCCAATGCAGGTTGAGAGTAAGGACACTCCCTCTTCATCAGGGCTCTTAATTGGTGTGGTATGAACTCTCCTTTTGGACTGTAATAATATCAAGTGATCAGCAACACTCAGACCTATTCAATCTATAACTGAAAAAAAAGACATCCATTATTGTGTCCTAGTGTTAAAGCTATTGTGCACCAACCAGTCATAATGCACCTTTCAATAGTCCTAAGCTGGGCATACACTGTTATGTTTTCTTCATTCAATGCAGGCTTCCATTTACCTCAGTGGTACAGTGTGGATGACACTTTGAGGCTTCATTGACCTGTTCCCATTTCCCTGGAATCAGGAGGTCCTATTTGGGAGGTGTTTGCATTTCAGGCAAAAAGGGTCAAATGCATCTTTATGCATTCATCGCAAGCCCTTGAGTAGCGTTGTGTTACAATGCAAAAGCCAGCATTTGACAGCAACAACCATCTTCACAAACCCTAATGGAGTAAAAACTGATAAAGATTACCTTCTTTGGGTTACTATACTCTGTTTTCCTTCAACTGTCAGCTCATATACTGTTTTTGCTGTTGTCACAAACTGTAGTACTTCAATAAAATATTGGTAAAAAGGGACATAAACATAGTATATTAACTCTATAGTAGTTCCAAAAGTGTTAGAGTTAATTCAGAAGAAGGCGAAAAATCAGTAAGGCACCTGGGAAAATTCCCCTGAACATTAGTTTCACTAATTCTAGGTGGAGTTGTAATAACTGGTAAGAAATGCATTCAGCCTATGATTTAATCATAATTACTTTGGCAGGGAGTTCCAAAGGGTGTCAAAGGATTACCGGTCCTATTTACACATATACAAAATTGGATGCTAGCAGAGGCTGGTTGATTTGCCTTTTGTTTGCTGAAGTAAAGTCAACAAGTATGTTAACATAGAGTGGCCACCTGTTTTACTGTGCATGCTGCTTCTTCTACTCCCTTGGTTTACCTAACAGACTGCAAGACCTTTGCTCGAGTTCTGCTTGGCAGGTGTGACCTACCTGCTACCCAATAGGGAAAAAAATATCTATTTTATCACAGAGGGCCGGGATTCCCAGCCCGTAATCCAACGCTCCTTCTGTACCTATAAACGTGATATGTGTGATGTGCCTCTCACACAGGTGACCAGTGGTCAGTGGTGAAAGATGGTTGGTCTGCATTCCTTTGGAGTGTGAGGTGAATGGGGGACACACTGTGGGGGTTATTCACAAAAAGGGTGAAGAGTTTGGAAAAGGCAGGAGAAGTGAACAATCTAGGACAACATAGCTGAACTGGAAAGTGAGCTGAGTTGGAGAATTTCAGGAGTTCATTCAAGAGCAGAGCAAATCATTGATCCTTTATGAATATCTAATAACCACAGATTGACTAGTTTAGCAAAACTCTTTCCCACCACTGACACCCTGTTTAAAAATCAGCTACTTTAAAGCTAATCCAGTGTATTCCGTGGGGTTGATTTACTAAAGTGAAACAGGCTGTTCACGTTTCAAGGGAATTTTCACTTTGCAGGGGAAGTTTCCCCTTAGCTCGGTGAATGTGGTGAAATTTCACTTTGCAAAGAATACTCCATTATGTGCAAGGAAAACAAATGAACACAGTATTTGTGATTGCATATGATTGGCTCATCGAAGTCAGCAGAGCTTCACCTCATTCACTAAACTAATGGGGAAGCTTTCCCTGAAAAGTGCAAATCTCCTTGCAAAGTGAACAGCCTCTTTACCTTTAGTAAATCCAATCCCATGCTTGGTTTATTCTAGCATGTGAGTGCCTTAAGCTGGCCATACACTATTCTGTTTTTTTTGTTCAACCTGCGGGCTGAAAGAATAGTAGAAAAGAACAGATTCCTCCATCAACACGTATTGCCTGCCAGCACCATTTGTTTGAAGATTTTCCAACTGGCTCCTATGATTAGCTGAGTGAGGGATGCCGGCTGGAAGGGTACCGACAGCAGCCCACACTGTGCAAATTTACAAGAACTGGTTGTATTCAAGAACAACCACTGCGTTATGTATTTGCACATACTTTCCTGAGACTCATCTGTACGGATAGTATGACAACCTACTGACTTGGTAATAGTTCACAGACAAAATCAAAAACATATTTATAGAATTTGTAAGTAAGCATCTTGTACTAATTACTAGAGTCAGGTTAGACACTGGCAATTCGTGCTGTAGATCGGCAAGTGTTTGTTTAGCTGAATTGCTGCTGGGCATATCTAGCTCTATCAATAGGGCATCTATCTAAAGGTGTATGGTGTAAATACTGAGGATGTTGCTGAACATGCTGGCGTATTAATAGTCAATAAATATGTTGAAACAAAAGAATTTAACGAGTCAAGAAATGGATAATCAATGTTTTAGATGCCTTGAGAAAGCATTCTTGTCCATGCAGAATAATTATAGGCCAAACTATTTAATGCCCTGTCATTTTCACCCTATAGCAAGCTGTGAGAACCCCATTCTCCTTTCTCTCTGCATATTAAAATGCATATTTCTTGATTGCAATAAAAATATATTGCTTTATGTCTCTATGGGGATTGGCACATGTTGCAATGCATGCTACTACAATGACAGCTCTTCGCCTACTTGCCGTTGATCTGAGCGGGGGGGGCCCCCTCAAAATTCCACTTTTGGGCCCCATGATTTTTCATTACACTCCTGAAAGCACCCGTATAATCTGCATGTGGTCTGACACGCTGCTTATGCAGTTGTAAATCTGTACTTGCTTCGGTAAACCATTAATATCAGAACAACACTTTCAAAGGTATAGGAAAAGTTTTGTTGCTGACAGATGTTCACTATCTGTCACGCAAACTGTTCCCTATCCTCTGCTGTCATTTCTTCATAATAGCACTCCAGTCAAAACACAAACATTGAAAATAAAAGTTTTTCTAAGTCTGTATTTTACCAGCAATAGCTATCTGGGCCTCCCTATGACAGCATGTTCCCTGTGTGCTTTAAGGACCCAGCCAAACATGCTACTAAATTAAATGTGATCCATTAACAGACCATCCGCATTCCCACCTGTAGCTGATGGCAATTATCTAGACAATCAATGTCTACTGATTTGCAGCTTCCAGTGTAAATCTACCCACAAACATTGTGCAGACATGATCCAACTATATTTGACAAACTGGTACTAAGTGAATTAGTAGACTGCTATTGCTAATATCTCTTTCGTAAGGTGCCCATACACTGCTCGATTCTCGTACGAGAATCGCGGGAAATCCCGCGATCGTACGAGAATCGAACAGTGTGAACGAAGACGTGCGACCGTTTCTACTGTACCGTTTCTATGCTTATTCAGAGTTCTGACTTCAGCCAGGGGTGTCCCGCGGCCAGGTGTCACCAGGAACGGAGACATACGCGTGACGTCACCACGCTCGTGCGTGATAATGTCACTGCGCATACACAACCATCTAATTGATGCCTGCCGTTGGCCATCTTGGTGATGGACGCCGGCCGAGAGACACTCCTTTCCTGACACTGTTGGACTCTCGGTCCATGACCAAGTGCCCCACTTTTTAGAGGGGGTGACACCAAAATGACTGTCAGTCATTTTAGTGTCACCCCTCCAATGGTGACACCCGGGTGCGGGCCGCACCCCTCACACCCCCCTTGTGACGCCACTGCTTCAGCTGCTGTGTACTTATTCCACTGACTTAAAAGGGCTGTCCACCAAAAAACTAAATTTTATTTTTTAGCGGGACTTGGTGAACTGGCCTCTTCTAAATTTTATTTTTTAGCGGGACTTGGTGAACTGGCCTCTTCTAAGTCTTGGAAACTCCATCAGCGAGATCTATAATACCCAACTCTGTTCAGACCACCTAAGAATGTTGAGTGTTTGTACCCACCTATGCTTGTTCCAGCTCCTCCTGCCCCATGCCTAGGGAGTTAAAGAGGCCTTCCACTCTAACCAGTTACCACAACCATTCAAACTCCCCAAAACCCCTTCTGAAATAATAACGCAACACCAGCTGGAGTTTAAATGGCCATAGCAGCATTTTATTAACAAATGATAAATAAACATTTATAAAAGCTATATGAACATATACATCATATAACACATCCACAGTCAAAATTGGGGCCCAAAGTCCTTTTAGGCACTTTAATCAAGGGAACCGTATATGCATACCCGTATGTAGGACTCCAGCCGCAGGAACACCAACTCGGAGACTATTCCCCATTAATAGAAGATACAACCACTAACACTGTTACGTTAAACTTTCAAACAAGTAAAACCCAGGAGAGTAAGGCTGCACCCCAGACAGGCCTTACACACGTGACATTTTTACCCATGTAAAGGACCTTCAAGGACCTTGAAAAACCTGTCCACTGCTACCACAACATCCTGCAATAACATAAAACAAACCGCCACCAGCCTAGCTAAACACCAACAGAAAAAACAATAACAGAGGGAGGGCGAATGGGAAGTTCGCCCGACCACCGACTCTCTCCAACTGTTCGATACTGGGTACCACCCACTGCTCTGCCTCTGAAGCCCCTCCTGATTGCTCCACCCCTGTAATTACTCTGCCCACTTCTTTTTCCTTTAACACTTTCCATACCTCGTTTCTTTAAAAACTGTCATGTAGTCCCTCTGCCTATCGCTTTGCATATTCTGCTCTGGGCCTAATTTTCTCCATAAAATAATTTAGAAAACAAACTTATTTAGTGAGAGGGCAACCTCCTCATAATGGCAGGGGTGTAGACCAAGAGAATCAAGCTCAGGTATCTTGCCAAGAGAGCCCCTAAGAGACAAAAAAAAATATCTAGTGGTTTACCTCTACAGAGCCAGCCAGGTAATTAGCAATATTTCAGAAGCAGATCAGCAGTGGCAACCTACATATTTTTCTCAATACAGGTGTAGTGTAATGTCTTTCAGGTCTGCTTGACTGAGTATTCAGGTTTAGCCTGTGTAGGGGGGCACACAGACAACACATGGTATAGTGATTGGACAAGGGCTCCTGTTTGCTTTTTTTGCATTTTAGTCATCTCTACTGCATAAGCCATTACCTGGTAATTTTTCATCGACCTTTCTGTAGATGAAAGCTGATGCTGTTACTTGTATATCCACCTGCCTGCTTTGAATATTGACTTGTACTGTGTTGCATGGCATAATGGAACCTATTCTACTGCTGCCACTTGTCATTCCGCTTGTCTTTTAGATTTCAGGCTTCACTACCCTCAAAGACTGTACATCAGCACTATATATTAAGTAAACTCGTGTACAGCAGTAAATATTATATGATGCCTCATCATAAAATATTAATGAGTGGTGTGCCTAAGCTACTGGGATCCACACAGTGTGAACATCATGTCGAGTATGAGTAATGGGCTTAAAGGAGAATTATTATGTGGGATTATGTAAACGGTACTAGCATTTAACCTTTTCAATGCTGCAGCCTATAAAAATCCAATGGCTTCCCAGACTTCTGGTAGTTACACATGCCGTCCAATACTTTAAAGCAGTATGCCAGTATTTCTCAATCCCCTCCCTCTTTCTGTGCTGTAAACTCCCTCCTCCTTGAACCGGCCTTCCCCACCTGTTTTTTAAAACATGCCTTCATACATACCTTTTTCTTTGGGTATTCTGTCTGGCCACATGGCGTCCTTGGTTCTTCTATCCCTTCTCAAATGCTGGGGCTGTGGCAACTACATAATACTTGCAGTATTAGAATGTGAGTTCAGGTCAATGCACCCCCAGGGGGGATGTCATTGACAACCTGGGCTCACAGGAAGTGGGTTGAGTGATGCTGGCCAAAATCCAGCGGGGAAGCAGAGTTACTGGGGGGGGGGGCATCACTGGAGATAAGATGAGTATTGCAGCAAAAGCTGGGCTTTTTATTTTTATTTTTTTAAATCTGGGCAATTAATGAAAAAAATATGCCCAACTTCTACTTTAGAAGTTAATCTCTATAATGGAGCCCAGATAGCAGGAAAAAACCAAACGTTTTAGTCATTCTGCACTCCATCTAAAACTAGAAAGATGTATTTTAATATAGTGAATTAGTGTAAATAGCTGTTCAAATAAATAAATATAATGTATTAACACTTTAACCTATTGCCCTTCCTAAATAGTTTTGTCATATTATCCTACCTATTAGGATACAGTGCAGGATCTGAGGCCCAACATCAGTCTATGCCCACCCATTTAACTTAATCAAACTAATTGACAGAAGAGTCTTAATATAACAAAACGAGGGTGAGCTTCCATTGCACCATGGAAACTGAGTGTTTTTCCTGGTTTAGACCTACCCAGCTATACTAAAGTGAAAGAGTAGCCACACATTGGTTCTAATTTTATGAACAATGGCATAATTAGTAAGTGCTAATTATTGGGCTAATGTTATTCAGGCAAAGTGAAAATGGATGTCTTTTAAAGGGTTAATGTCCCAGCTTACAAGAGAGGTTTCAAGCAAATGAGTGTGGATTGTACCTTTGCTCCCAAGAAAGTAGACATTTCAATGCTAAACAACAGGGTTTCATCACATTGCAGTACCAATGGGTAAATATGGTGGATAGCATGGATAGGTAGTATGCATATACTGTTGACAGAATGACTGAGTTGAAGCAGCAAGGAGAGAACAAACAAGTGATCACATAGCATAATAATAATAAGTACCATAAAGTTTTACACAAGATCACACATCTGGAGATGTCAACATGTAACACCCCTTCCCCTGGATAACATTGTTGTTCAAGTAATCTGGGCAATTAATATCTGTCCTCGCACTTTGATTCTCCTTCAGGCAATTCAACTGACAAGGGAATATTTTCTTCTTGTGGAGTGGGTAAGAGGTCCTTTTGTACTTTATACTGGACAGAGTGAATTTTAGCATTTGGATTGCAGGGGTTAGGGTAACAGACGATCTTCCTTTCTACATCTTAGTTGACCAACATATTGTGTGATACTCTGGCCATTTACAAGTGTGGTCCATTGATCACTTGCCCAGTGACTGCTTCAACAGTTGCTGTTTTCTATGTGAGTAAATTACCTTATAGCATGTGTAGCAATGACTCCTTAAGAAGATGCTGGGTTTTACGGGTCCTCCTAGCCTTCTTATTAATGATTTGCCCTGTATCAGCAAGAAGACTCTCATTGACCCACCGACAGTGACAGACAGACTTCCACTATATCTTTTGCTATTTTATTTACTCAGATGTCCAGGGGAGAGAGGTTTGGGGGTACAGGGTACTCCAAAACAGCAGCTAACAATTCCCTCCACTGCATAGTATCTTGTAGTATCTTTATGATATTCAGTAGGCCAGCATATTCAGTAGGCCAGACCAACATCTACCTTTTAAGTATCTTCAGCCCTCTCACAATCTAGCTGTAGAACTTTAGGCCAGCAATTTTTATTTGTGGACCTTTAAGCCAAAACCAGCAATATTAAATTGTGAACCTTTAAGCCGAGACTGACAATTGACTAAGCAGGACTCTTCTTCAACTTCCTCCCACAGGCAACAGGTCAGAGAGGTCAAGACTGGATCCTTCACACACACACACACACACACACATTGTCTCCAGACAAATCCTGGTAGGGAAGGACCTTCCTAGAAGGTCTCCCCAAATATTTCTTCCCTTCCCTAGACTACATCACCAACACATACCTCTCAATGAACCCACAACTATTTATATCTTCTTAATCTAACTAATTGACAACACTTCTAAGTAGCAGAGAGATGCAGACAATGTCCTGGGTCTAGGAGAAACCTAGCATACCTAGATAAAGTAAACAAACAAAACTCAGACTGGCAACAGCCTAGCTGCCAAAACTACATTTGAACACTCCAGCTTATATTGGAGTCTCTATACGGTACATGCATAGCTGAGTCTTTCTGGGAAGAGATTATAAGCAATAAGGTGGAGAGAAAATGAAACTCAGGACAGGTTTAATTTTGCCAAATTACCTATTGCCTAAATGCAGGACAGAACAAGTATGAATGTGACAGGTGCACTTCATATGTTCTATCACACATACAGTTAACCTCATAACAAAAATGTTTAAAAAGGGTCCAGCTCCACATAGCGAGAAATATGATATAGATTGATTTTCCCACTAAAGTGTTTAATTCTGAGGGAATGATGTATGAGGACGTTCCCTGATTTTTTATGTAGTGTCAAAAAACATGTAAATGCATCAAAGCCTGGCTGATCGAGCCGGTGAACAGCACGCCGCATGAAATAAGATCTAGATTGATTTTTTCCCACTTTCTAATCCCTCTCATATTTCTATTTTTAAGATTGACAGGTGGCTTTGCATTGCAGCTGTTGTGATTTTTAATGGAAAATGGTTTATTTTATTTTTTTTCAAGCAAAGCTTGCATTTTCCTACGCCTTGGCATGCAGGTTGAAATTTTTATCCTTTGACAGAGTAGCAATGTTTACTCAAAAACTCATTTAATGTTTTGGTTTTTTTTTTTATCCTGCCTGCTCTTTTCCTGATTTCAGAAGTTGGAAGGTCTCCGGTTTTCAGTAAAGGGGACCTGTACTGAGTTAATACACTGGCCTTGATACTGACTGACTGGCAATTGCTACAAGCTCGCCCTGTGCATTGAAAATAGGAAGGCAAAGCAAACACACTGGTTGTCTTAGAGACAAAATAAAGGCCTGGATATTTGGACAGCTCGTACTGCATAGTTACAATAAAAGATGGATGTAAAGAAATCCATGGAGGAGATATTAGGTGACAACATGCCCACACAGCACATGTTTGACTTAAGCGTTTTATATCCCATGCACTTACTGTGTATGTGGGGTTAATGCTTGTAGCAGTCATCAGTTCCCGGTCAAATTGTCCCTCCTGTGTGTTGCTGCTCTTTCCATCTGCTAATTGCAGAGGAAAAAACGTGTCCACATGTCCACTGTGAATCTGAGTCTGGAGTCACGAGGCGGCCCAACGAAGTCATCTCGTGGAGTCATCTCGTGGCCCAACGAAGTACTGATGGGGTGGTCATAATAATCTGGCCACTCATTGTATATCCTAAAGGTATGTGTTTGATATTAACTACGGAATGCAATGCAGCTTTTTCTGCAGCTGGAGAATTCCATTGCATTACTAATTTCCAGACGCTACCCAAACTGTTAATTCCAAACAAACATACATTTGCACACAAACTTTTCCTTCCAACCCTTCAAATATGCATATGCACCCATAAAGTAACCCATGCCAATCCATCAACCAATCAATCAATCTCCAAGCTGCAGTTGTAGTTTATAGATTATTTCTGAACTCACTGGTGACTTGTTGAATATAAAAGTCTCCCTATACTGCGCATGGATACCCTTTGCTTGTCTCCTTTGGTTAATTATCCAGTACATGTCAGAGAAATGTAGGAGCAAAGCTATCAATATTTCCTCAACCTGGCTTGCCCACTCATTAATGACAACCTTAGATGCAGACAATAGGGTGGCAGGCGCATGTATTCATAAAGAAGAGTGGTCAAAGCAGTGTTGGAGTGTGCTCAGAAAACTATATATTTCACTGTGGATAGTATATAACAAAGAGAAATGGTACATTTGGAGGGTATGTATAAGTACTGTGCAGAAGAGGTTTGAGATGAAAGCTCACAGGGAAAATAAAGGATAACTCTAAAATAAGCCTCCTTAGGCAAGCATGTAACTGGAGCTAAAATATTATTTTCCTGTCTAACACTGCTTCCTCTTCCACATTCTGGCAAGGTACACAGAGTAACTTAGAGTCTAGTTCCAATGTTGATTTTTTATTTTTAAAGTATCCCAGCACTAGTTAATAAAAACAGCTTTCACTACAATACTTACGTTCTCCCAAAAGCTGTCCCCCATAGACTCGCAACAAGGGTCTTCTACCAGGTGGAATGACACACAGCCAGAACATCATGGGCAGAACCCCTGGTGGTATCATCACCTTGTTCTGGGCTCACAATACAATTGTACAGAGAACAGCATTATGACTACTCTCTGCAGCATTAGGAACCAGCTACTACCACTAGAGAAGGAGACGAGGATGTACCCTAGGATGTCATGTCACCAGCCATAAGATAGCTGGAAAAGAAAGGTAAGTATGTAAAAAAATCTTTACAGTATATGAAGGTGAACTGGGAGACTGAAGTTGGGTTTTAAAGTACACTTGTCATGAAAATTATGCTGACTGCAATTGCTATCTTATACTTTTAAGACAGTTATTTCCAGGGCTTCATCAGGGCATCATGCTGATGCTTTGGCTTCAATGCTTTCTGGGTTACTGGCCAGGATTAGGTATAGAGATAAGGAATTCTAACACTTTTTTACAGCATGCATGTACCGGGTCTGTGACTCAAAACGTTCAATGAGGGAAATAGAATTTTTAGTGGGAGGCCAGCAATGGTATACACTTCTCATGGCAGGGACTTTAAATCCAGCTTACTTATTCCTTTCTCCTTTGCAATGTACAGCCATTACTCTCCTATTAAAACATTGCGTATTGCTATATGTGTTTTGCCATACAAATATTTGCACCTGTCAAAAAATTTTCTTTTTGTATCTCTCACTTTGTTCATTGCTACAGGAGAGGATGGCACTGTATACATTTATAATAGTTAATTGTGATAGAACTTTTAGCGTTATACATAGCAAACTTGTGAAAGCTACTCTGGGCAGAATTCTGCTTTCCAATCATAGGTATAGTGGGAGTGAGAAACCCATAGTTCTATTCCTGAATTACAGGCCTCAGTCCCCCTCACATCCATTTTATAAGACCGGTCGTTGCTATGCCCTCTATTGCATTGGCCTTGTCACTTCGCACTAGAGCGCCCTTTTCAGTGAACAGTGATGTATTTATGTCCCCCACTACCTGTAGTGGGCAGACCCAGGAGTCTCAACCTCCTGATCTGAGCTGCCCACTGTAACAGCGTTGTTTGATTGACAGGTCAGGAGACCACTGGTCTGTCCTGCCTCCCTGACTAACAGGCAGGGAGTCTCCTGGTCATTCATGGCCTCTCCACGCCATTCATTTAAATTGCTGTGGTGTCATGGGAACTATACTCTGTCATAATGGCCCTGGGAGAAGAACAGATGTGGTGTATTCACCTCCATTATACCTCCTCTGTGTGCCCAGCTGAAGCTGTTTTTTAACATATGCAACAATAACGTCACTGGTTTTTCATCAGAATTATCATATAAACGTTGAGGTTTGTTCATTAACTTATTAGTGACTTTTATATTTACATAGCTGACGCCCCTGATAGTTGCTTGCGTGCCAGAGTTCAGCTTTAAATGCAGGATGATGTGTTTTGTATGCAAATGCTTTTCGGTCCCAGGGCAGCATTGTACCAGCAGATTATACAGAAAACTGGAGTTACATTAACCTTTCTTCCTATACTGAAATTACTATTGTCCACAGTACAGCACAGCAATTCAGTTTGATTTTATTTGCTTTCCTATGCCAATGTTCCTTACTATTTTTTCTCCTTGCAGATTTATCAGCACTCCTTTACTGCGCAGTATGCCCTGTGTAACCTCATCACAAGGTAAGAGTTCTCTTTTATTGGTGAGAAATCGAAGATTTATGTTTGTGTAGCATTGACGCACTCTTAAAATATTGCTGTTGGTACAGAAAGATGATTGAATGGGAATAAAATAAAGCAGTGTGGCTGCTTTCCCTAGAATTCATTGCGCGGCCCAAAAAATATTCTGTCTATGAGCTTCTCCCATATCTAAGCCTTGGTATCCGTGTTCTCCTTACATATCTGACATATATCCCAATTTTCTTTTAGGGCCAAACTTGCCATTCTATTAATTATATTTTCATTACTGTGGAATTTTAAGTAAAAAGAAAGATAACAGGCTATCAATGTTTAAAGTGAAATTAAACTTTGCTGGAGGCTGTTGATTTTATTCGTTAAAAGTTCCAAATTCCTAGTTTTCTAGTGGCTCCCCGCAGCGCACTTCTCCCTGCCCCCTGCACAGGTGCCACCATCGTTCTAATGGAAGCACCCGTGCACATTCATGCCCGCTCGTTTCCACAGTGGCTGTGTGCGTCCATAGACACACACAGCCCTGTGGCATGCCACACCCCTTCCCTCTTTGATTGATGGCAGAAGGAGCCTATGGCTCCTCTGCCATCAGCATCCTCCCCCCGCAACCCGGAAGTTCGGGGAGTGGAGGATCTCTTCGGACTAGCGGCGGGGACGAGCGAAGCTGACAGGTAAGTGTGGAGGGGACTGTGGTAGAAAAAAAGGTGCTGGGCCATTTTTACCCTAATGCAGAAAATGCTTTAAGGGGCTGGATCCAGGATGACTTGAGTTCAAGAGGAATTGCAAAATTAATTCAGCACCAGTGGCGTCCCGAGGGTGGGTGTCACCCGGGGGCGGGGACCGGGTGACACCCCGCCGTGATCACGCATGCACGTGATGTTGCTGGGCGTGCGTGATGACGTAATCGCTCATGCGCAGTGGTCTTTTTGACGCCGGCTGGCGGCCATCTTGGTGATGGACGCCGGCAGAGAGAGGAGGGGACGTTCACCCGGCGGGATAAGGTATGCCGCCGGGTCCCCTCCTCTCTCCTGACACTGTCGGGCTCTCGGTCCGTGACCGAGTGCCCGATATTTCATAAGGGGTGACAACAAAATGACTGTCAGTCATTTTGGTGTCACCCCTCCAATGGTGGCACCCGGGTGTGGGCCACACCCCCGGCACCCCCCTTGTGACGCCACTGTTCAGCACTCAATTCCAAGCTCCAATAATTTATTATACACAGACGGAAGCTTACAAAGTGCACAGTCTTCTTACACATTTCAGCCACAAGCAGTCTTAATCTTAGCTGATTAGACTACTAGTGAAGTGCAAAGAAATAGCTTAATTCCTGGAAATGGAAGGGGGGAAATATTAATAACACCTGTAGGTGCACATTTAAAAACGACAAGTTTTGATACCTATACTGTGCAAACTTTACACCAAAGTATTTAATATATCTCTCCAAAAATCAATCAAGTCCTTGCAGCAAAAGTCATTAGAACTAAATATTTAGAAATGCTGGACAAACTGTAAAAAATCTTACTGAAACCATTTAAACTTTCAGCTAAAGAAAAATCCATCATTTTCAAAACAGCAGAAATACATTACTTTATCGTAAAACCAGATCTATGTCTGAGTGGGGGTTAAAGGTAAAGTCCACTTTAAAAAAAAAAAAAAATGCACACATTGTCATTGAAGAAAAAAATGAGCATTTATCATTTTTTGTACTGTTATTCCAATAATCTGAGCCGGAGTTTCCTAAAATATCCCTATCCCACAAAATGTGGAAAAAAATATATACAAGTGCTCAGTGGTGTATTTTGGTTTTGTGCTGCCCTAGGCAAGACTAAACCCGAGCACCCTCCCATCCCTAATCTAAATTAGTCCCACCCCTTCCTGTTTATTACATTTTGAATAACCTGTCAGTCGCAGGATACATTGCGCACGGTTCTGACAGGTTGCGCTATCAATGTAGCGGGATGCTCTAGTTCTACCTTTGCAATAGCCACCTTCTCCATTTCTGGCTTGATGGGCTCCCTAGTTCTGCAGCTACAATAACCATTCTCTCCTGCCCTGCCATGCTGTACTAGTCTCTAGTTCTGCAGCTGCAGCACCGATCATCTGCCTTAATATGCTGGGCTGTCTATTTCTGCAGTTACCCATCTTCTGCCTGGGCCGCTGGAAAGTGCCGCCCTAGGCAAATGCCTAGTTTGTCTTGCAGTAGATACACCACTGCGAGTGTTGTGTATTTTCATATTAATAGGGAAGAGGGCTGGAGTATGATGTGAATTTAACATGAAATATGGTCAGAAGGGTATACTTAGCCTTTAAAGGAGAACTATGGGGTACGTGTTTTTCCCCATAGTTCTCCTCTGGGTCACGGGAGGACATAAACTAGCGTCCCCCGTGACCCAAAGCTCAGTATACCGCGAGCTACAGCTCGCGGTATACCGAGAACGCTGCAGCCGGGACGGATCCCGACATTACTGTCGAGATCCACCCAGCTGCGTGATTGACAGCTGGCTCTGCCTATCTAGAGGAGGAACCAGCTGTACCCGCCCCCTTCCATATACATTCCTCCAGTCAGCGCTGAGAGTCAGGGCTCTCTGCAGGGAGATGATCACTTCCCGATCTATTGAGCCGACATGTGACAGTTTAATTGTCACACGTCGGCTCGAACTATGAGGTTGAGTTAAAGGAGAACTATGAGGTGAGTGATTTTAAGTCCTGATGGCAATCAAGATCCCTGTTTAGATTCAAAACATTTCTCACCTCTACAATTTTCTTATGTTAATTACCACCTCTCTCTGGTAAGGCAATCCTTTCCATTCCAGAGAAAGGGAAAAAAGTGATTAAAGAAGTGCTTGGATACATTGATGGTCGATATGCCTCAAGATTACAGCCATCCCCGTAGTGTTCTCCAACACGTACCCTGAGCAGGCATGTCGCACACCCCACATATTGAAGGGAATACTGAGGTGTACCACATAGCGTGTATTACAATTGATCAAACTCTTGATCGGAAACTCTTCTGTTACCAAAGACCTGATAAATTTGATTCTTCTATTTACCCTACAATAGCGGTACTGCGTTTAAAGAGTCCATTAAAGATGACAATGTTCCAGAGTTCTTCTTTATACTGTGGTAACTTGGTGATAAAATTGAGCCTAATATTGGTGCTGTCCAACTAGAAAAGCGACACCCAGCTTTGAGGATTTGATGCCTATCAACATACAGGACGAGTATATATATTTTTATTATTTCAATCATTTTCAGAAACTCTACACAAAAATAATTTACAATAGTAATTTGTTTGTTCCTGCTTTTTTTTTATCATTATCTTGTCTGCAGCGCAATGTTTCTCGCTTTTGCATAGACCAGATATAATAACCCCTCTCTTGTAGCCCTCTCTGTATCATTCCGGCCTCTACTTCATACAGTTCAATACTATAGAAGTTCCTTCTTGCTCTTTTAAATATCCCCCATATATTAATATTTAATTTCAATTATTTTGCTGCAAGGAATTAATTGATTTCTGCAGCCGTTTTATTAACTTTTGTATGAGGCTTTTATATGTATTACTGAGGGGAGAGTATTTCTTTGCATTTCATCAGTATTTCAATCAGATATGTGACTCAAATATGTTAGCAGATCATGTCCCTTGTATGCTGTTGTCTGTGTATCGTCAATTAATGCTGAATTCATTGCTTTTGAACTGGATTTTGGGATGAAAGGTAACCCTTCCGTGCACCAAAGCACACCTAAGCAAAGGATGGGCTTGCAGGGTAGAGCAGGCATACATTGTATTCATACACTTAGAGGAAATGAGCTGAATGATGCTGGCCAACAGACTGAGGACATCTAGTGGCAGAAGAAAAGTACTGCGGTGGGAAATCGCTGGACTGAAGGTGACTATTGCAGCCAAAGTTGTTTTTCTTGTTTTATCTTTTACTGGGCTATTTTTTTTATCTTCCTAATATTTGTGTAGAGTTCTGCTTTAAGGTTTTTTTTTTGTTTTGGATAGAGTAGGGAAGGATTAGAACTTCTGTTAGGTTTTTATTGCTGCATGTGCCTCCGCTGGGAAGAGTCACCCTCTTAATTGTTTTCCCAGTGGAAGTCATAGGAAATCCAAAATGTTATGGTTGTCACTGCAACAGAAGGTGAGTCTTCCCATGGGGACACCTGTTCTGGTGATAACTGTGTCAGAGGGGAATTCTCCTCAATTTGGAGACATTTTCTCTCACTTCCTGTTGTATCTCTGTAGGAGAGAGTAAAGAGAAAGGTCCCCAATGTGGCACATAGAGTAAGAAAGAAAACCTCAGGGCTTTAACCATTCCCTACTTTAGCCAAATACTAATTTGGCTAGAGATACAATTTAATTCACAAAAATATAATACTACAGAAACACAAATCACCTAAATTTACAGTGTGTGAGCTGTTTGAGCTGCCTAAATATTTATAATTTTATAGCACAGCTTTTGTAATTCAAGAGGGTGACACCAATTTTCACAATGAAATCATGTGAATGAAAGGCAACCATTAAAAGCGCCCTAAGCAGTGTTATAGCCATATGGGGTTTTTCCCCCCAACCTTAACTGTCTCTTTTGCTAAACAGTTTTGTCTGCATGCAATTTTTGAAACAAATAGAAATAAAAGTGTAGCAATCACAGCCAAAGAAGCCTGTCTAGGGTTTACAGTTCCATTGCTACCCCAAAAACACTTACCCACCCTCCAGTGGCGACAGATAGAACTGATTTCCACACCAATGTTCTAAAGCTTGAAGAACTTTTGTTTAACAGCTTTGGGAGAGATGTTTAGGCAAAGGACACCCAGGATGTTGCAGACTCCAACATTCAGGAACAGAGTACATGCAGCCTTCACAGATAGAGAACCTTTAAGCCAAGCTGCCAGTCTGTGACTTTAGCACCTAGCTGTAAAATATGCAATCATATAGCTACTAGCCCATTTCAGAAAGAATTCTCCACGCTTCAGTAGAGGACCAACTTCCCTGGCTCATACGCAAAAAAAGCTAACCCATGCCATCTCCGTTGTCAGGTGTCACTGACTAGGACACAGACCCAGGACCTCAGTCTGAGCACATGGCTGCCTCCCTAGGCAGCCGGCCTTGGAGGATCAGGCAATCCAACACAGCCCTCCCCAGGCCACAGCTTATAGGAGACCCACTCAGCCTTCCAATATAACTTCCTGAATATGTATAGCCGCTCCCATTATGTGCCACTGGTAACAAAGCTCCTAGTGGTTGGTCAGGGAGGTACAAACATTCCTCAATCTGATTAATGCAGCTTCCCCCGCAGCAGCAAGCAGAACCAAACAATCGCCAGAGCTTAGGAGAAACATCAGAAAGCCAAACTATCAATCAGAAATTAGACTGACTACCTTCTGATAGCCCCTAAATTTATTACAAATATTGGTGATTACCCAGTTAGGGTTTACATCTACTTTAACCAGTTGAGTACATTGGGCATGCCTAAAAAAAAACCTTTATCAAAGTACGCAGGATGTAGTACACCCTGTATTTCTGCCCTGTTGCTGCTCACTTGCACTTCCTCACACAATTGCACCAATCATTCTCAGCTGTCAAAATGACAGTGGAAAGTTGATGTGTAAATACAAAAAATTGAACATTTGCCACTGTTTAGACGTAAGATAGAGAGATACGAAGGAGCATGGTTACGTCTATATATCTACTCTGTTTCATTCATCTACAGGTCAGAGCATATGTTTTGATCTGCATATGATGTCAGTTAAAGCAACCTGACAATTGAAAAAATTAATTGTTTCTATTTAACTCCATTATAGCCCTTAGGTTGCCCTATTCAGGCCTAATTAATTCCTTCTTCTGCTTCTCCCCTGCAGAAGAACAAATCATTGCATCCTATTATTTACCCCCCCTCTCTAACCTAAACCCTAATTTTTAAGGGAGACCCATCATGATAGAAAGGTGGAAGCTGTCCATCCAGAAATGCTAGTTGTCTGGCGTCCATGCATACCCTTAATTCTTCAGCACTTTTTCCTCCATAAACTAAAGCTGTTGTATTGACTCCCAAGAGCCTGCCCACACACTGTGTGTATGTTAAAGACTTTTGGGAGATGAATTTGTGGGGGCACGCTTATGTCAACAGGAACTGACCATCCAGCAACTGCTCCAGCAAGAATTTTTTAAGCCTTGTAATGATGTCATAGGGAGTAATAAAAGCTGTTTTTCACTACAGCCAAAGAAAAATGAATGGTCTGACCCACACAGACAGAACATAATATATTGTACATCAACCAGACAGCATAAAAAAAAAACAGAGAAAAATCGCTGCAGTTAGAAGCCTGTTGGTTAGTAGTCTCCATAGTCATAGTCACGACTCGCTCCGTCCATTTATTTGTATGCCATGACAGCTCACTGACCTGAAATGTCATGATAACAAATCGGAGGAGCAGGCCAAACCGAAGGGTTCCTGCAGCCGAAGGATTAGCCGAACGTTCGGCTAAATCCTACGGCTCTTTAGTGAGTAACCTCCTTAGTTTATTAATTTGTATTGAGGTTGTAGTCCATCACAGGAGCGAGCTTGAAGCGGTGGCTACTTTACAACACACACATGGACCATGGGATAGCCAGAAGGAAGGACAGTGTCAGCACCAATTCAGAGATGATTTGAGGATCTACAGCCGAGTAGTACACAAATAAGATACATTTTTGTTAATAGTTAAGGTACTTGAATGCATTTTTAAAGTTTAAATCCTGAGTTTTGTATCACTTTAAGGAACCCATTTATTCTGAACCAGAGCACAGACTTCAAGGCAACTGCACCTTTTCTACTAATGCAGTGAACCATGATGCACAGTATTCACATCTGTGAGTTGGGGTGTGCTGATTTTGTTAGTTGGGATGCCAAAATGAAAAGCAGTCAGGCACACTGCACATAAGTCCGGGGTGTTAAGGTGTGTTGCAGTACGCTTATGTCAACAGGTACTACTGACCATCCAGCAACTGCTCCAGCAAGAATGTTAAGGTGTGTTGGAGTACCGCTCAGTCACATTTTTATAGGATAAATGGGCGCTGAAAATTTGCTTTCATTTGGTTTTGTAGCAGTGCATTAAAACATTCTTTCTACTAAAAACATTATTATAGTGCCATTATAAAAGGGACAATTAACAGAATAAAATTAGAAATTTTGATAAGATAAACTGCTTTAGTTCCCAGATGGGAAAACAAATTATGCTTACTGTGATGGCATGCTGATTATGATTAAATCACTCTAATTTAACCACATTACAAAAGACCCCCATGTTGCTTGGTTGCAAACACTGGTAATGTTAGAGCCAGAGGCCAGCAGCTGTCATGTCGGCACCCTGCATTGCATGTATGGATATTTAAGCTCCATCTATCCCACCTCGGGTGGGGAACGCACTTTGCAATGCTTGCATTGGATGCCAGAGGACCTTGTCCTGGCACTGCCCTTGCTCTAATGTCTTACAATAAATTAACCCCTACAGGAACATACTTATTATGCAGCGCCAAAAGCTACAAGTCGTTCACCGTGATCTTGGCACTGAGAATTACTCATTGGGAACAATCTTAAGCTGAAACAGAAAACTAATCTGCTTGAATAGAACATTATTAGTGGCTGCTTTTATCATTTACCATTCTACGAGTAATGTTTAGTCCTCTGCATTACTGCCTCCTGGGTTTACATTAACAGTCTTGAGATTTTTATAATAACCAGACATGTTCTTCTTCAATATTCTAGCAGTTATGCCATCAAAATTTTTTTTTTTTTATCATACCAAATATTGCTTACCGGTGTCACCTAGTGGATGCCGCTGGTAGTCACCATTGTCACTGTGACAGCTGTGGTGTAGGAGAAGAATGAGACATATTTCTTACCGCATTGTAAGAACACAAATATTTGGCTATAGTCTTTGGAACAATATTTTTATACAGTGCCGACAAGCTTGCTTTGCTCAGATTTAGCATTTTTGCGAATACAATTTCAGCGTCTTAACTGTCAGTTCAAATATTTGAGAAACAATTAAACTGTTAATTATCTTTCATTGACGATTTTTTGGCACATTTTAGTGTATCTGAACCCACAATTAAGTGAATTTTTCTGCTTTGCTCACTTATTTTTTAACTCTTTTTACATAGGAAGGTGAAGAAAGGTGTAAAAAAAATGGAGAATTCGGGTTAACACACTAATGGAATACCTCTGTTCTTGTTTCTTTTGAAATTAGTACACAGCATATTGAGCAGCCCATTGATGGGTGTTTCATATATGGTCTATTTAGGTCCCAATGTTTTGTACCTTTAGATCTGTCAGGCTAGGTTCACACCTAGGCGACTCCTGACCGCACGTTTTGCCGTGCGGGTTTGTGCACGATTGTCGCGCGGTCGGGAGTCGCCAATGTGTGAACCGATCGCGCAGTGGGTGCCATTATTTTCTAATGGCACGCCAGGCTTATCATGAGTCGTGTGTCGCAAAAAAAGGTACTTGTAGCTTTTTTTAGCGACTGCCGTGTGGGTGTCACCCCATTTAAATCAATGGGGCCGCGCGGAAATCACTGTGTGCACTTGAACACAGTCCCGGGTGTCGTGCGGTGTAGTGCAGGTGTGAACCTACCCTTAAAGTGACACTAAACTCAGAAGTTAAATCTTAAAAATGCATTCAAGTACCTTAACTAGTAACAAAAATGTATCTTATTTGTGTATCACTCGGCTGTAGATCCTAAAACCATCTTTCAATTTGTGCTGACACTGTCCTTCCTTCTGGAGGGTGGCTACTTTTGTTCCCTATGGTCCCTTTGTGTGTGTAGTAAAGTAGCCACCGCTCCAAGCTCACTCCAGTGATGGACTACCATCTTATGTTTAGTTTACTAATTCGTATTGACATTATAGTTAGTTTTGGTTATAGTTTTGTTAGTTATAGTTTTGTTAATAGTTAAGGCGCATTTTTGAGATTGAATTCCTCAGTTCAGTGTTACTTTAAATAGGGTTAAAAATTGGAGCTCTCCAAGTGGCAGAAGATTTAAAGCTGAACTCCAGCTGTGAATTGTTTTACGTACTTACATTAGTCTAGCTTGGCCCAATATACAGGTGAAACTCGAATAATTAGAATATCGTGCAAAGTTCATTTATTTCACTAATGCAACTTAAAAGGTGAAACTAATATATGAGATAGACTCATTACATGCAAAGCAAGATAGTTCAAGCCGTGATATGTAATAATTGTGATGATTATGGCTTACAGCTCATGAAAACCCCAAGAACCCCAAATCCACAACCTCAAAAAAGTAGATTATTACATGCAATCAATAAAACAAGGATTGTACATAGAACACTATCGGACCTCTGAAAAGTACAAGCATGCATATGTACTCAGTACTTGGTTTGGGCCCCTTTTGCAGCACTTACTGCAATTTACTTTTGCACGATATTCGAATTATTCGAGTTTCACCTGTAAGTGTGCATATGTCATACCTAATCGTCCCACGGGGACCCTGTAAAGCACCGTAGTAGCCGGAGTTCTGTAAGGCCTCTGATGTTAAATCACAGCGGGTTCCTCACTTAGCACAACAGCCATTCAGGGAATGCCTAGTAATTTTTATCAATGGATACAAGGCATTCTCTGATTTGATTAGGTGCAGTGATGTCAAGATCTGCTCCTCGTCCTATCAAAGAACACTTTTTGGTCATTAATAAAAATAATAGCAGTCCTCTGAATGGCCGTTGTGCTGAGCGAACGACCCTCTGTGTTTTCAAGCCACTCAGCACATCACAAGACAAGACCCAGAAGATGTAGTAGCTCCGGCTACTACAACGCTTGGCAGGATCCCTGTGGGATGATCATCTATGACATATGCATATGCTGACAACACACAACATTTTCGTTGAATGAGTGGTGTCAGCCCTGCCCATTGTTTTCTGCTTCACTACTCAACCACGCCAACTCTTAGATCTCCACCACATAAAAGCTAATCATTCTGTAATTCATGATGAGAACCAGGATGGCTGAATAACTTTGGATTAATATGAGAATTGTGGAGAGCACACAGGACAGCTCTGAATTTCTGACAAGATCAAGAGGTGTTTTTTGCACCTATGAAAATGTTTCTAATGGTATATTTAACAGGCCAAAAGGGAGAACATAAGATACGTTCATTCTTAGGGTTTACATACACTTTAAAATACTGTCGACCAGAAAGTGTTAAGCTACTTCCTTGAAAGGGTGCTATCGGCTTATTTTTTGTTTTATTATTATTATTATTACATAGTATTTATATAGCGCCAACAGTTTGTGCAGCACTTTAGAATATAAGGAAGACATTACAATTCAAGAAAAGATGGTAAGGAGGGCCCTGCCCATGAGGGCTTACAATCTGAAAGAGGGGGAAATGATACATGAGGAGGGAGCTGTGTGGGGATGAATTATTTGAGAAGGTTCAGTGGTTAGGTCGAGGTGGAATAGGCTTCCTTGAAGAGATGAGTCTTTAGGGAACGCCTAAAGGCAGTTTTCTATGCTGATAGGGTCACTTTAAGCATGAAACATTGGAACCATGCAGCTCACCAAGGCACAGACTCAAAACCACCATACAAACCAGAACCCAAAAAAGAAAAAGCTTATAACATATGAATCAGGAACCGACCATATATTTAATTACTTATATTATAGATAATTATATATCACCGACAATTTACGCAGCTCTTTACATAGTGCACATTCACATCAGTCCTTGCCCCCGAGGAGCTTACAATCTAAGGTCCCCTATCTCACATGCATATGGACAAGGGCCAATTTAGACCGGAGCCAATTTACCTTCCAGCACGTCTTTGGAGTGTGGGAGTAAACCGGAGTACCCGGAGGAAACCCATGCATGCACAGGGAGAACATGCAAACTCCTTGCAGATAATGACCTGGCCAGGATACGAACCAGGGACACCCAGGCCAGCACTGCAAGGCAGAAGCGCTAACCACTGTCAAAGAAAATGACTAATCTTATTGATACCAATAGAAACCCATAAAACCACTTGAATACAACCTGACAACAGTTCATGACACCCCTTGAATATAAGTACTTGGTGCCTAATTTGCAAATAAGGGCAGCTTGCAGTCAGTCAAATTCGTTAAACAAGCTGAGCTGAGGTCTGACGCCCACTCTGAATGACAATGAGATCTGACAACTTGTAATATTGTGCAATATCCTGACTCAGATAATAGTTGGGAAGTCATAACACACAGTACACAGAGCTTGTGACATGTAATGTTTTCAAATCATGTTTGTTCTCATTAGCAGCATTTTGCACACTATAATAAAAAATGACTGGTCTTCTTTATGAGGGGAATATATCCCCTTGAATTTGTAAGTCATCAAAGACATGGACCTAGCTTTTATTTTAAGAGGAGATTGGCTATACTGTATTCACAGTGTGAAGTCCTTAGATTTAGTGTAGCCCTTCTGATTTTATCCATATTTACTGACTCTTACAAGATATTTTGCTAAGTGATAACTTAAAGAGGAATTATTTAAATTTGTAAAAAATTAGCCATGGCAGTGGAGCTAACCCTGCACTATAATGGTTAACTGCTCGTTTTTCTCTAGTGGCCAGTATCAAGAAGATATACTCCCATGATCCTCAGTCCTGCGGCGGTCAGCACTCACCTCTCTTCCCCTCCTCCCTGGCTGTGGAATGTTCCTCAGTGTCCTAACATCTAATGCACTTGTCCTTAGACCACCACCAAGTTATTAGACCACTGGAGCCCAGAGGAGAAGAGGCTGTGTTGACCAGTCTAGAAGCCAGATGGGACTGAGAAACAGGTGAGTATTTCTTCATTGTTTTAGCCCCTAGACCAAAATGAGCAGTTAACCCTTGCAGTGTGTGGTGGTAGCCCCACTGCAAGGATTCATTTTTACATTTCCTGGAGTTCCTCTTTAAAGGAAACCAGAGAAATATGCAAGCTAACATTACTGATCTTCTTCTTAAGATGCCATGTGCGTGGTTGTCATGCTGATCAAATGACTTCAATACTTTTTAAGTCACTAACTGAGAGCAAGTATGCAGATTAGGTGAGCTCCTATTCTTTACACTTGTTACAGGTAAGATACATACTGAAGGTATTGGATTAGCATGCCAGCCATGTTACTAGCATTTTTTCAAAAAAGGAGGATAATAATCGAAGCCTCCATTCTTCCTTAATACATGTTTTCTTGAAGCATTAGCCTTTACCTTGGGTAGAATTACAGTGGTAGCTTTTGTAGAGAGCTACCCTTTACCCTAAGGCCCACTTCATCTGGCGGGGCTTCGGCCGGCGGAGGCGGGGTGGGATGCGCTATGGCGAGGCTGGGGAATGCCTCACTCTGAGCAAGAGGTACCGCACATCACTGATCCTTACACCAACACAAATTCTCCTTGTAACCCTAACACCAACATTGACCCTCACACCAACTCTCCCAGTAACCATAACACTAACTAATTTTATAATCCTCAACACTAACCTTCATGCCAACTCTCCTTGTAACCCTAACGCTTACCATATCTATAATTCGTACACCAACACTAATTCTCCTTGGAACCTAACACTAACATTTACCCTTGCACTACCTCTCACTGTAACCCTAACACTAACCCTTCCTGTAACCCTTGCATCAACACTAATTCTCTTAGTAACCCTTACACTAACCCTTTCTATAATGCTTACACTAACCCTTCCTGTAACCCGTACACGCACACTAATTCTCCTAGTAACCCTAACACTAACCCTCACTTTAACCCTAACATAAAAGTTCCCTGTAACATTGACCCTCACACCAACTCTTCAAGTTACCCTAACTCTAACCCTCTATTAAACCTCCCTTATATACACTTAGCCCCTTGTTTGCATTCACACCTCTCCTACCTCAAGATTATCTGTGGCATCAACCAACCTAAAAAACAGAAAAAAAGAAGTGCTACTACCTTTTAAACAACTGATATAAGAGATGGTGACTCACTGTTGGTTGAGAAAGATGGTGAGTCACCTCATCTCTTATATCAGTTGTTTAAAAAGTAGTAGCACTTCTTTTTTCTGTTTTTGTCTCTGCATACAGGGTTCCTCTCCCTGTATTAGAAACCAGCACATCAATTACCAACAATCTTGATTAATTAAATACAGTACCCAATTTTACAGTAGTGCGCTCACCGCATTTTTTTGTTTAACCTCTTGCCGTCCGCCCGTAGTAAAAAAACGGACGGACGGCACTGCAGCATCTGCGGGTTGCCGTCTCCAGACGGCAATTTTTTTCTGCTCGCGCGCGCCCCCTAGCGGGACCTTCCTACCAGCACAGAAGTCTTGACTCCCTGGAACCTACTTGTTTGAGGTTTCCTTTGATGTGATAAAGAGCAGCATGCAAATTGCAGAAACTTGGCAACAAATCAAAACAAAACAAAAAACCCATTGATCTCCAGTGGTCTCACCTCACTTAACTAAAATCTCACAGGCACCTCTAGGTTCACTGTGGCTCTTTGCCCTGATGTATAAAGGAAACTTGGAAAAGTGTTGCTTTTAGTTGAGCAGCCATGTTTTTGAGCTGACACGTCCTTAGATCGTTGCTTTTATTTCAGTGTTTCAGTGATGGACATCTGAAAATAAAGCATTGCTGTTGGAGAATGAAATCTTGCTTTGATCACTTATGATGAGAGCAAATAAAAAAAGACAAAGAGATAAACACAAAAGGAACAGACAGAATCCTAAATAATAGAGCACTGGCGCGATACAACGGCGTAAAATGAAACACAGACAACAAAAGAAATTGAGCAGACTGCATGATCATAAACCATACATAAATAACAAATACATTTACTGTTTTGTTTTTTTGTGTAAAAAATGTACACATGGTTGCTATTTATTAATAAGTATAAAAAGATAGAGATTTTGTTTTCTGTAGCTAGATTCCTGAAAGCTTTAAAGTGGTTGGAGAGGGGGTGCCATAACAAGGGATGCAGAAGGACCAACTGTTCCTGAGCCCATGAGTGCATGTGGTCAAACCATCACTGCTCCTCCCACTTGTATATTACCTGAAAGCTCTCATTGCATTATGGACAGAATTTGGCCTGTTCTTGGGTCCCAGTCATAGGTCCAGCCTATAACTTCTTTTTAGAGCCTGTGGCAACAGGCCTTTGTTCACTTTAGAGCTATTTCTCTCCACATACAGTACATGTCAGTGGGAAAGCAAAAGCAGCTGAAAGCAGGTTGATGCAGCTTAGAAGGAGGTCAACTGCAGGGTAAAGACATCTGTCAGTAAACGCTGAATTTTTTCATAAGCCTAAGCAGCTCAAACTGATGTCAAATAAAAGCTGAATGTGCCAGAAATCATTCTGCATTTCCCATCGCCACAAGCCCATTGACAAAGGTCCTTATGTACAGTACCTCAGTGCTTGGGTTTCATTATGGACAGAAAATGTACTGTTCCTGGGCCCATGAACTATTAGTGTCTAGCCATGACTGTTCTTCCCCCTTCCATGCCATGCGAGTCCTTAGGTTACATGAGGATAATATTATAGCAGAATTCTTCCTTTTCTTTGCATCCTATTGCCTGTCTTATCAAATCTGTAAGGACTTTGCCTTAATAAAAATTCGTTTATATAGATAACAGAAAAATGTGAACATGTCATATTGTTCTGTTTCTATGGAAATGAAAATGCATTTTTAACACCTTTTTTCTTTGAAGAGATTTTACAGTACAGAGATTAACCAGTACCCAATCTTGCATAGGGGTCCTAATCAGAATCTTGAGATGTCTGTTTTCATTTAAATGTTAGAAATGGGCTTGAATTAGGTTCCTATAGCCATCTAGCGGGCTTGAGTAGTGGGGAGTTTATCTATTATTATTTTTGTATTATGCCTAGAATAGGCAGTGGAATCATAATCAGTTCCAGGGAAACAATACAATTAATAGGACATAGTCTAAAATAGTGTGAATGCTAAATATAAACTTGTTATATAAAATATGATTTAGACTTTTTATTATTAAACCTTGGCTTCTCTGATTCCTTTGAGTGGATGACATGTACAGGAAGCAGCTGCTTTGCCACACCTACTGACCATGTGACCATTCTATAACTATAACTCCCAATATTGCGTAAGTGCCATGGTGAGATTAAGCAGTCTTCATTAATTATTGCTGTTGAATATGATCCAGATAGCATGAAGCAGAGGGCTTGGAGTGTTTCTCATATAAATGAAAAAAGGGGGCATGTCTGAGACTAGACTTGTATTGTGCAGGAGAAATTAACATGAAAAGCAGTCACCTGAACATCTGCTGCTCATGCAAATAACAAGATCTATTGAACAACTATGACTGCAGACAATATAATGTTGATGAACCTAACATTCAGCTTGAAGCAGTTTTCCCTAGATGGGTCTAGACAGATGTTTTTATAGCCAATGCACGGTCAAAGGGGGAAAAGGTGACTAGATAGTCTTTTCTATTGATCCCAGTTATATTTCAACATGTATCCAATCTATATCCATTGATTAAACCTTGACATGCCTATAGGGAGCACAGGCTACCTGATTAGTACCTCTACCCCATTGCTGTAGTCCAACCCCCTCTCCCTTTTGTCTGTAATCTGGGAACCCCAGTTTGTCATGCTAAGGAGGTATTCCCTAACACACCCACAACAGGTTTCTTCCTGTGTCTGATATTAATAGAAATGTCATTAAAAGTCATTCATACCCACCAATCGGTGTAAAATTAGAATTGGAATGGGATTGGTGTCCTGGTGATACAGGGAGCAGAGAGAGGGAATTACACAGTACAGGCTTTATGAATTAAATTCCCAGTGACCCTGCAAGATGTTTTCTGGACCCTGGTTGCACTGGATAACAGAAAATTCTAATTAAGCTAGATTAAATAAATGTCTTGACCTGCAGTGTGACTTTACATACTGTATATTTGTGTGTTATTATGTTTGTTTTTTTCTTTTATGTTTGTGTTGGGAATCTTTCAGCATTGCTTTTAGCTATGAAATGTTCTACTTCCATGCACAGTATGAAAGTAGTAGCTACATTCATACTGCTACAAGACAGCAGTCGGATACGCTAAGGGATACCAGAGGTATCCCACCAAACCTGGCCCTAAATTACCATTGCCTTTACAAAGCCAAATAATTGTTGTCACTCTTCCCTACTGGGAAACAATGTTGGAGTGAGCAAGTTAAGACGTATCCTGATCTCCATTGTAAAATGATGACTAGTTAAGTGGATCACATTAAATACACTGTAATTGAATTGTTGCCTAATATCTAATTGGTGCCCTGTGTTTATTGCCTGCCTTAAACAAGTAAGAGCTAACTTACCTGGAGCATCTGGGTTCTGGGACGCCTTTGAGATACTTTTATGAAGGAATAAAAGCAGAGCAGAGATCTTGAAGAGGAACTCTAGGAAATGTAAAAGTTAACCCTAGCAGTGAGGCTAGGTACTCATTTAGTCTAGGAGCTAAAATATATACTCACCTAATCCTTGGTGCCAAATGCGCAAATTAATGGTGGCCTAGCCACCTGATACCACTGTACCTTCTTTTCACTCCTCGACCACTCTGTCCACTAATAGAGATAAGAGATAGCTCTGCGTAAGCTCCTAGCCATGATTGGGGCTGAGAATTCTCTCCCTGACCCCATGTTACAGCACTGAATTCCTAAGCAACTAAATGCCACGCGCCAGTACTGCCATGTAGGAGGAAAAGTGAGTCATATGCTCCCATACCTCAAAGTACCAGGTATTTTTATTTTCTCCTGGTAACAAATCTAACAAAAACAAACTTCCCAAAATACAAAGGAAAAACATTAAAAAAAGCCACTTAAAGCCAGCCATTTAGAGTCATGAAATGATTAATTTTATGCCAATCATTTTAAAGTTTTGCTGGAGATCTTGGTATTAATAGGGCATGCGTCAGCCTGGCAAGCAACAACATAGTGTCTTCCCCTCACCAATATTATCAGGAACAAATGCTGTTCATGGAGGATTACACAAGTGGTGCAAAGCTCAAACATTATAGACAGAATTTAAAGGTAAGAGAAAATGACTATTACCTGAAAGACTCCTGCTCAGTTTGGCTGCCACCACAAAAAAAAGACCAAGTTTACTAATGAGATAAACATGGAATGTTTCTCCAGATCTGTCAGTTTCCAGATTGATATAATGTGATACCAAACTCATTATGGGCACAAACATTCAAATAGATTAAGTTCTGATTTTCCACTGATATCTAACTGGAAAATGCAGCATGACATTAAAAGAAAAAAATTATTGATGCATTGTTTCCATCGCTCTGCTACATTATGACCAGTACTTTGGCGCTAAAAAACGTTATCCACCTGCAATGGGTAAGTTTGCGACACACTGCTTCTCCACCACCACTGCAGTCCCCCAGCTTTATTTACTGACACTGGTTCTGTAGCACAGGAGCACCTCTATAAACTGACACTTGCAGAACACTGTCTGCAATATCAATAAGAATTACAATATAGCAATGGTATTTAGCTACATTGTAATTAACCTGGTTTATTCAAACCGTTCATATGCATGTCTGTGATATCGGTCCAAGCAACCAGAGTAGTTTTTTTTTTTTTAAATGGACTGTGTTCCTCTTTAGCTCCTTATTAACCCTTAGGTTAATCCTATTCAGTCCTAATTAACTCCTTTCTCCCCATAGCTATTATTTTGCTGCTGTTTTTTTTTTTAATAATTCTTTTTATTATTGCTTTTTATACTTTTTTCATTTATATTAATTTTGCTCCCTAATCTTTTTGGTGGCACTTGAAAAATCACATAGAAACAAAAAAAGGATTTTATTTAATTTGTAAATAGCGTCAGTACTCTTTTTACTAGAAATATAT